>NC_083747.1:10367000-10724000 GCF_033458585.1 Syngnathus typhle | reverse complement strand
TTTACAAATATACTTTTGATCTGGCTTTTCTTTTTTTTTAAAGGCATTTCATTACACCGCCTTAGACCTCCGGAAGCTTCCACGCCGGAGGGAAACGATGCAACAGTGGATAAAAGACTTTTCAACACATCTTTTCCAGACTATACCGTTTTCAGGGCTACCTCCACGGAGAGATTAGGGAACCATCCAAAACCCAAATATCCCAAGGGACATGCGGAGTAGTGGGGCTAATCCCTAATCACCAGGCAAGTGGGAGATATCCAGGCATCCAATTCCCAGCAGGGTAGTGCGACTATCCCACATTCACTAGGGAAGTGGGAGTCATGCCAACACAAAAAAATGGGGTAATGGGGCCATCCCATATTCACCCCAGCAGTGATGGCTGTTCCACACCAACTAAATCAGGGGAATTGAGAACCCATCAGATAACCAAAACCAGCACTGGGCTACTGGGGGGGTGTCACCCTAATGGTTTCTGATTTCTCCTAACCTGGTCAACTTGTCTCAAGTTCAGTTCAGCTTCGGATTTGCTATGCGTCCGAGTAGCACCACGCCTGTGTCCGCAAGCAGAACACATGCTTCTTTTAGTGCAGTTAACTTTGTAAAGGAAAAAAAAAAACATCCACCTGACCCTACAAAAAAAAAAAGTTTCAGACGATCAGCAGCGCAAAGGAGTCAAACAGCGACCGCTCTCCAGACTAGATTTGACAGAATAAACCGAAAAAACGTAGTCTCCATTTTACTCTTCCGCTATTTTTTTTTGTTTTGTTCCGAAGCCAGTTTTAGCTCGTGGATCAACTCAAAACATCCAGACTGCTGTCTCCAAGCAAAGCTACCAGCTAACACTGCGGTACAGGCGCAAACATGATAAAGCACACATCAATGTCAGGATGGTTTTCCGATACAATCGTGTAGAAAAGTCGCTTTGTTGAGAAGAACACGAGGCATCGGGTGAAACATTTTGTCGGTTGAGTTACTTTGCCCGTTTGGCATGGCGCGCTTCACCTTTCGCCAGGCACTTAAAATACTCCCGCTCTCTCTCTTATGGCATTTGTACTCCACGTTGCTGCAATCAGGCCGGAAATATAATTTATCGGGAATTCCAAAACATGTGAATCCTTCAAGAATGTGTAATGTCGTCGAAACCGCACTTTGCGCACAGATAACAAAAAAGTCATTTCAAAAGTGCCTAATGCAAACCTCTTGCCAAACGTGTGGATCAATTAACTCTCCTTCTGCACATTATTGCACAAGGGAAGACCCGCCAACATTGTCTCCACTCAAAAGCAAAAAAAAAAAAAAGTGTTGCCCGGGAAATAAAATGGTTACGACAAGGTAAGGGACATGTCAAAGCTTCACATGACGCAAAACAAAAATCGATTACAAAAATGACATCAGGATATAAAAAGACAACAGTGTTATACTTAAAGACGATTTAAAAATCGAGCGATGGCTGTGATGATGTATTGAGACAAGAGAAACTAGTGACAGCGTCTTTAACCCTCCTGTTTTGCTTTGGGTCAAATTGACCCGTTGTCAAGTTTAACCTTTCTGTTATACTGTGGGTCAAATTGATCCATTGTCAAAATTCATCCCAAATTATGTTGATGGTCAGATTGAAATTTGTAAACATCTTTAAATTATATATGTATTAAAATTAAAGAAGGAAAAAAGAAAGATTTGGGAGAAGTTACCCTAAAATACTCCCACCAAAGAAAATCTAGAATTTTTACTGGTCAATTTTATGAGGGAAATATAAAAAAAATAATAATAATTGCTCATTAAAAACAAAATTACGACACACTATGAGGCCCGCAATAAGTTTTAGGCAAATCTTTTCTACTTGGTACACTTTAAAAAAAAAAATCTTGATTTTTACTGGTTAATTTGATTTAGTTTGAACAAAAAAATTCTGATCTCACCCACAGCAGAACAGAACGCCATGAGGCATTTCGAGGATGAAGTTCCACCTTGTAGACAACTGATGGCAGTGTGCTCAAAGAACTGGTTATATCACAAGCGGGAGGGAGCAAAGGAGAAAAATAAATTCATAATCTGAGCGCCTTCCCACCGCTCCCCCGTTTGCTTAAAAACACACACAAAAAAAAGAATATAAAAGTGCTGCTGCTTGTGAACTGATTTGAGGAGCGGTGCCCTGAATGTAAACAGGGGAGCACAGCATAAAAGAAGGGGAAACAAAGAAAGAGAGGGGAAAAAAAAAAAGGATGGTAATAAAAGGAGTTGGCTGGTTTCTATTGCATATTAGTGCTGAGTTTTGTTTTGGTTTTTTTCCTGGTCAGAAGCAGCGTTTTTGCATCCTCAATCCAGTGTGGGGTTCCGCCTCCTCCTTCTCCCTGCTTCCCTCTGCACAGTGTCGGATCCGGATTGACTAGGCGTGTGTGTGTGTGTGTGTGTACGCGTGTGAGGACTTTCTGCCTGCCAAGCCAACCGCGCGTGTGTGTGCATGTGTGTGTGTGTTGAGTGTGTGGAGGATGGTGGTTGTGGGTGGGTTGCAGCTCAAGCGAAGTACATGGTCCTCAGGGTGTCATGGTGGATTTGGACAGCTTTGGCCAGTGCCTGCGGGTCTCGACCATTACTCTGACCTGACACGTGGCTGCCCTCGGCGCTGCACGGTGGACACAGAGCAAATACTGAATGCTAAAATGAACCATTTCCAACTAAAGGGGGGCATTTTCTTTGTTTTGTAATTATTAATCTCATCAGACAGCAAAAACTAAATGTTTGGGAAAAAAAACTAGTTGTAATCTCCGGAGAATCCACGGTATCTCAATTTGGGTGACCTGACGTGCAAGCTTTTATGCTTTGAATTGCATGCAAAAAAAGTTCAATCTTACAATAAGTCATATTATTTAAGGGACAATTAAAACATCACAATTTTAAGGAGGATTTTTACAGCGACGGAAAAGATTGGAATCTTGCAAGAGCAATGTTTTTTTGTAGGACAGTCATTTAAAAAAAAAAAAAAAAATGAATGACAAAAATAGTGACTATTTGATCGCAAGGTTTTGGTTTTCTTAAAGGAAAGAAAATGTAAGCTTTTGAGATCAGCAGTATTCTACCCAGAGGAACAAAATCTTAATATTACAATGTGAGAGTCAAGACATTTGTAGCGGGATCGCATCCCTGTGGCCTTACCTGTCGTGTTCTTTGTCCACCAGATGGTAGCGGGCGCGGAAGGCCACCAGGTGGGCGTAGTATGCGGGCGCGGGGATGGACACCGAGCGGGTGCAGCGCACATAGGTGTGGCACAACTGGTAGGTGAGCAGCTGGAACTCGTCAGCCGTGAAACAGTTGTCGTCCCACAGCACGTGGTAGTGCGAGGGCCGGCTGGTGCCCTGCCAACCCGACGAAGCAATTGTCAGAATTTCATTGACAGGAAATATAAACACATGACTATGAGAAAGCTCACCTGTATTCCAGCGTGACTGCAGAGGTAAAAGTCAAACTCGTAAGGATGCGTGATGTCCGTATCCACCGTCGTACCAGCGGGAATGTTTCCGCTGCGTCCGACCTGGCAAACACATCGGCGTTCCGTCACTTCTCACCGATAACATCCATTACACATATTTTTAGAATGAATTCAAGAATACTTTTTTTTAAAGAGAGAGAGAGTATTAGGTCGTCACGTTTCTGAGGGAAAAACGTTCCCACGTTTTCCACTTTCCAGCACTGCAGCCAAAAACTTACAAAAAGGTAACTCGCGTGCCACAGCTCTCTGGGCCGTAATGCTTTACTTGACCGCAAATTAACAACCTGTGGAAAGGTGAACGCCGGACTAATGCTACAAAAAGTAATCAAAGTGGCCCGCTCCGCTAAGGGCGGAAGGAAACGTACTCGCTCGTTGCGGTCGGCGCAGAAGAGGCGCGTGTGGTGGCGTTTCTGCACCACGATGTAGGTGATACCCGGCTGGTACTCCTTCTCCAAGCTGATACAGGCCTCACGGATGGCCAGCAGCTCGTAATACAGAACCTGGACAACATGAAGCAAACTATTCACAAACGATGAAGGAGATTCAGTTTCAGGTTGAACTTAAAAATGCATTTGATTTCTTTACAAGTGAACTTAACTGGACCCTCTCTCAACTTTTGAATGCATATGTTTCAGCGCTTTATGCACAACTCACAGTTCTCTAACAAGGATCTGAACGGCAAAATTCAGAATAGAAAGAAAATTTCCAAGGAAGTCCTCTTCTCTGCCTTTCTGTGTCTATTCCAGTCTCGCTGTTGAAACCTATTAATGGGTTAATGTCTGCCTCCCCTGACATCTGGATTTTGTTTGGCCTGTCTTATTGCTGCTGCCTCTCCTGTCTCCTAAATTCAATCTGCAAATGTAACAACGTACGGTGAGAAGTCTGCAATTTACTGTCACTCCCTTAAAAGGATTTCCATCAACAATTTGCATCAAGGAAGCTCCCCATGGTACGATGTCAGTTAGAAGCTGACCTGTCTGAACTGGCCTTCAGAAACTCCGTCCCTGTAGAAAATGATGCGGGTGGGCTTGTAACGCGTGGACTTGTAGAACTGGATGAGCAGCTCGCGCACCATCGAAGCCAGATCCTGGATCACCTCCTGCCTGGGCCTCTGCACCCGCACGGTGGCGCAGTAGCGGCTGGGGTGGGCGTCCATGCTGCCCACCACCTGGGGGAGACAAAGCGCACTCTTAAGTGTTCTCCTGGAGCAGGCTTAAGCCCCCATGAACATAATACTAATCAAGATGGAATTTACTGCAGCAATGGAGGGCTTCTTGCCATCCCCGGCAGGCGGATGTGTCACATCGGCTCCCAGAAAGATGACTGGCTGCTGAAACACTGACGGCCTGTGAAGGGATGTGCACAAAATGAGAAGCGGCCATTGTTGAGTGAGCGTTCAAGCACTGAAGACGCAAAGGCTTTACCTTTGGTGTGGCACCAGGATGTTGTTGATGCCCCCCAGCTTGACGTTGATCTTGAGGCAGAGGTTGGAGAGGGTCTGAGGGGACGTCTTGACCACGTTCTTCACCTGGACGCACTGCGTGGCCATGCCCAGCAGCGTGTCTCCCACGCGCTTCACCTCCGCTGAATGTGGAGATATGAAGTCAACTCGCACAGTTCACGTCGGGCTAAGACAGGGGTGGGCAAACTACGGCCCGCGGCCCACATCCGGCCCACGGGACAGTTTAATCCGGCCTACCAAGCCTGAATCAATTGTATTATTAAAAAAATTTTGGGGTAATTTTGCCTGCAATGACTGTGTTTCTCCAGTAGATGGGGAACCGCCCGCCTGCGCATTTACTACCGGAAGCCGTGTCAGAAAGCTCGGTGCGTACTCAGTAGTACGGACACGGGGCACTGGCGCTCTATTTGTATCAGTCCCGAATTTAGAGCGTGGGCTGTGACGACAACATTCTTGTAATTCGGGCGCTGAGCTTTCAGAGACAGTTTTACGCTAAAGCCACCCACAAACCTTCCCCTGGAATCCTTCTATTAAAATGAGTCACCCAAGGACACAGTGCCGAGTGTTTAAAAAAAAAAAGCGTGGCCAATTTGGCTCGACGTACGCGACGTGACATTCAGCCATATCAACATCAACCCGTCACAGATCGAGGTAAACGGACCAACACCTCGGATCTCTCCTAAGAATTGCCACAACAAATTTTACTCCAGACTATGACGCACTAGCAAATAAGGGAGACCAACAACACTGTTCCCACTGAAAATGAAAGGGAGGCTCTCAAGTTTGTTGTAAAAAAAATCCATTTTGAATATGATTTGTACACATCGCAGGGATTGAAACTAGCGACCATTCTCATTTTCAAACAATGCAGGATGCTCAAGGACATTGATGCACCACCTGTTTGCGACTAATCTTGACCTGTAAAGTTCTTAAGGCTTACTTTAAGGAAGTGTTACCAGTTTCCTCACCTCTGTTACCAGGTGTTTGTGAGTTAAAACTCTGCTCTGATTTTCAGATACACCTCACCGTGTTGCCGTTTTGATTACTTTATTTGGATGTATGCTTTCACCGATTCTTCAAGATGATATATTTGGTCGGAATGTTTGCCGTTTGATGTGATCTCATAAGATAAACATCTTTTATTAATCTGACCTGCAGGCACTGTGGAGACTGTTGTTCATAATAACAGTGTCGTATTTTATGAGAATCACTGATAGCAGTTTTTTAGTGATTTCTTTTTTTTTTTAATGCTGTTAATAAATGCATTTGTTTTCAAAAAACTTTTTTTGAATATCCATGCTTTACTACCTACTAAAGGCCAAAATCTTTTATGCAATGACCTTTACAGGTCGCTTCTATTACTTTACACAAACACTACGTCCATCTGCTCTTGGTTCGGCCCTCCGGTCCAAATTTAGAACCCAGTTCGGCCCGCGAGTCAAAAAGTTTGCCCACCCCTGGGCTAAGATGACATTATCGTCTTACCGTAGACGGGAGTTTTGCCAGGCAGAATGACGATGATGAGCTGTAATCCGGCGTAGGTGTTCTTCAGGTGTCTGAACATGGGCTCCACGCTATCCGCTCCCTGCGCGTACTTGCAGAAGCACGGCTGTCCCTGAATGGGCATGCCGGCGTCCTTGGAGATCTTGCGTAGTTGGTCCGTGAACGCCCTAAACAGACATTTTGTTACGTTACGACCTATCTGACAGCGTCGGTTTAAAACAAAAAACGCTTTAATCTCTTCTGACTTGAGAATGTCTTCCCGACACTGCCGCTGCGTTGCGAAGCAGGCGATGGCCCACATCTTGATTTCGACACCGGTGTGGAACTGCTTGCCCCTCATATCCCACACCCCGTGACTGGGCGTGGCCACTGTGCGGTTCTGAAATGACAGGTGCAGTCTCACCTTGTGCACTCGGGATTATTAGAGTCAAATGTGCAGACGTTTACGAACAAGAACAAACACGCATCTCATTAATGATCGCATCTGGAATGGGCATTTAACTTTTTCCAAGAAAGTGTTGTGCATACAATTTTGAGGGAAAACACAAATCTAATCAATTTTGGAAAAAGCCTCTGACCCTAACAAAATGAAGAAAAAGTGAAGCACTGTCAATATTATATAGATGCACAACACATTTTTCCTAAAATTCAAGTGGCACATTTTTTTACATCAAAATCGTAATCATAAATAGGAGGAACTATCGGTAGTCAATTTAATTAATACTAAAATGTATTTTTTAAAGTGGAAAAGCTGAGATAAATTACACTTTCTACCAAAATAAATTACACTTTCCACTTATTGTGATGCCCTTGTAAAAGCAAAAACACTTTTATGGCTCTTTCTAAAACTCATGACACAAATACTCAACTATCAAAGGATCAAAAATAAAACACAGATGTTAATTCAGATTGTGGCTTAGTCCCAACTTATTTTTCTTCCCCACATTACCTACGTTACAAAATTGAGCCCCAAGTAAGTACAACAAACACAACATGAAACAGAAGCCAGCGTGTTAGTTTCCCCGCTAAGTTAAGTGTGCCAGCCAGCCTGTCAGACATTAAACGAGAGAATGGGTGTGAAAAGAAGGGTACCATAAAGTGCTCTGTGCTCACCCTGCCGCCGTACTGCAGCATGGGGGCGGGTAGCACTCGCCCCGTCACGTGAGCCATCTCGTCGCGCACTTTGAACTGGAACTCCTGCACGAAGGGGTCGGCGTCGTAGTTGGCGCTGCGTACCTTGAATGAAAAGAAAGGGGAGGATCAGCTTGGAATATTTGCAGTCGACGGAACCAGGATTTGTTCTGTGAGGCTCACCAGCCTGCTGATCTCTTCCTGTCTGTCAGGCGCGGAGCGAGCCGTGGCCTTGATCATGGTGGATGTTTGATTATCTGTCAGCTTCTTGATACATCGCTGACCGGCTACAATGTTGCACACCTGCCCGAAACAACCGAGCGTCACTTTTTTTTTTTTTTACTTGGAGCTTGGTTTTGTGTGTTTTAGCTTGGTGGTCTCTCTCACCTCCAGGGGCAGGTAGGTGTGCTTCTGCTCTTGGCCCACCTGCAGACAGGGCAGGTGGGGGTACTTGAGCTGCAGGCTGTACTTCTCCCTGAAATACTGGGCTACGGTGCGCTCCACAGTCTGGCCATTCTCCAGCTGGAGGGGGAACCTGCATGTAAACAAAAGTGCAATTGTACTTTATGTAACTTTTGGAAGAATCAAATGGTGACAAACGGTTAAGTGGCAGCTTCCCTACTGGATGACTAATGCTGACTTCATGATGAAACCAGTCACCAAGCATCTGCAGTTTTCGATGTGGAGCCCCCCGCCCCCCATACACACATCCAAACGACCACAGAACCACGTTGGCTTGTGGGTGACTTACGTTTGATGGCTGGCCGGCCGGCGGGTCACGTTGCAAACGCGGTACTTCCTCCGCATGGTTCCGCAGTGCGTCACTTCAACCTTCAAACCTAATGAACACAACGAGTTCAAGTAAAAAGTTTTTTTTGTCTCAGCAGCGTCTGCTCTTTACCTTTGATTTCTTTGGTGAACTTGACCCGGTGCGAGTCGGTGAGAGGGCGCGGCTGCTCGTCTATATTGTGGATGTCCAGCACTTCGCACATGAACTGGATGACCGGCTGGGCCTTGTAAAAGGCGGTGGCGGACACTGCCGGAGAAAAAGGCGAGACATGTCACGGCTTGTGTAGCAACCCAGGCTATGAGACAAAGTGGCCAGCATCAAAGCATTTAAAGGGAATGAATTATGCAAAATGGCCACTTTAAAGTGTTGTAAACAAATAGCTGTGGCTCTGGAGTGCCTACGCATCCATCAAGTGGGAAATTACACGACCAAGTGAATCTTTTGCGAGCCATTAGCAAGCAAGCCCTTCTGAATTTACGACCCGGCTAATTTACATAACGCCACTTGGTCACCAACTTTCTTCGCCCATGACTCGACAACCAGATCCACCATCTCCGAGCATTGGCAGGACTACACCCCCTAAAACGCGCTGTCAAAAGGTAAGCAGACCTGCAAGTTTTTTTGGGATGCAAAAATTAGTATACAAGTTTTCCTTTAATTCTTGTTTTTGGGCTACTTGATGACAGAGTGTTGGTGTTACAGACCTAACAACTGTTTTTACTAGCTACAAGAGAGAAGTGAGAGTGCGGTTCAGCTGCTGCGATCTAACCAACTTCAACGAGTGTTATTCAGAGATGACAGGAGCAGGTGACATCGCAACAACCCCCCTCCCACTCTACTACCCGCACCACCACCAGACTCTGAGTCAGTCACATTCAATGCAAAATTGAAGGGTGTCATTTCTCTATAATTACACATATTTGAAGTAAGTGGCTGAGTCTGGGAGTGTGTCAATATAATGTGAGCAACAGACTATACTAACCGCTGCGCAAGAGTGCTAACTGACCAAATTAGCTTTGAAACCTTGAATGCCAAGGAAATGCTCCATGGAGCACACGTGCACACAGCCCTGCTCACACATACAGACACACAGCAATCAAACACACACATCCACCACACACTCTCTCATACAAAACAAACACATACGGGCATCTCTAACACACACCAACACGGCTGCAAACCCCTCTCCGCATACACAGTTGAACACATTGTCTAACCACACAGTCCCCCCCACAAACACACACACGTCCCCACTCGCATACGCTGCCCTGTTTCCATAGCAACCAATTAGTCAGCTCCCATCCACCCCAAAGGACCTCACTTCCTTCCAGTTACGAACAAACACTCACATCCGTCATTTTACTGGCCAAGGTCACCAGTATTGTACAGCTTACCGTCAATGTTCAGCATCATCTTCCACATGGCAGGGCGCACCGACTGGTGGAAGCCGAACCACACCTCCCTGCCTCCGCCCAAGGGGTGATCATAGCCCACCGGAGCAGAGAAGAAAGAGCGGCCCACCGGCGTGTATCTATGAGGGGAAAATCAGCGTTCATATAATTGAGGTTCTGTTTCCCGGGGAGAAAAATAAACATTTTCCAGCCCTAACAAAAGTGACAACATGAGATAATGAAAGATGCCATGATCAGTGTTGACAGAAAAGGGTATGAGCATATATGAAGGCGTTGGCGAGCTCTTGTTGCAAGTGTGGCATTGAGGTGCAAAGGGCACCCATTTTCCATGGCGACAATGCGTCAATGTGATAGCGGGGCCGCTGTAAAGAAACTCAAATGAAAGATATAAAGAGACGCCTTTTGATAAAGCTTTATAGAAGCCATGTTGAGATTACTTGGCCCATCTTAGGGAAGTGATATCAGGTTAGAGGGTGGCCTGACTGAGATCATATATGAGATTGGTTTGATATCCGTTTGGATGGCGGTGGCTGATACTGAGGCAGATCTGCAATATAGCAGGGCATGAATTACTTATCTGAGATTCCTTCAAACTTACTTCATGGACGGCAGGTGTCTCAGCACCACGTCCACGGCGTGCACGGGATTGGTGCTGATGGGCTTGTCCAGCTCCAGCGGCTCAGGCATGCTGTGACCCGTCAACACTTCGTGCAGCATGTGCCAGCTCACCAGAGACACAAACTTGATGGACACCTTGAAGGGACGATCTTTGCCCCCCTCGCCCGGCAGAGTGACATCCAGGTCCACCTGAGAAGGGGGCAAGTGAAGTGAGGAAAAGAATACGAGATGGTTCATGTGTGAGTGTTTGTGTGGTTATCTGACCCCGGTGGGCGCCACAGGCAGCGGGTTGGCCGTGTACAGACTCCTCTTGCCATCGTAGACTGGCCTGCGATCCCCAAAGATGGTCACCTTGAAGTGCTGCACCATGGAGTCAACCACCTCCCTGTGACAAACCACCACAGCACATGTTCACTCGGTCCTGCCACGTGTACGGAAAACCCAAACAGCTTCCAGGAAGTGTGATGCTTACCGGTTGACTCGCCGCGGGCACTTGTCAGGCTTGATGTCCACCTCGTAAAGGTAGACGTCCATCTTGGGGATCTCCACCTGGAAGCAGTTGGCCAGCAGCTTGATGGGCTTGCCCATGGTGCCGTAGCCGGGCCGCCGAGGCATGGCGAACAGGGACTGGGCCCCAACGGCTCCTGAGGGAGGGGCACAAAATGGAGGAGAGGATGAGTGCTTTCAATGAAAGTGCGCTTTATAATCCAGTGCACCTTGTAGTGCAGAAACTACGGTACTTAAGACGATTTTCAGGGGCTGCAGCAACACGCTTTGACAACTTTAATTTTAAGCTTATCACTGACCTTTAGAAAAGCAGTTAGTCTCATGTTAAACAGAACGCAGAATGGCAAACACACACACAAACACACACAAACACACAGTAACTGATAAACTAATCTGATTGCGTACATTCGCACAGCAGAAATTCCAAATGTCAACATCAACGTGGGTACTACTACGGTGGGGAAACCACCAAACAAAAAACAAAAAAAAACACCAGCCCTTTCTTTCTCTACGCTCTGGGAAGCAAACATATTTATCGTACTGAGATGTCTTGTGCATGAGTCACTCAGACTCCCCTTTGCCCCCCTTTGAAAAAAAAAGAAAACAGCTTAAACGTGCCGCGCACATGCCGGAGCTATTTTAGTGTCTGCTGGGTCTTGCCTGCCCTGCCACGCTTGAGAAAACATTTTAAGTCACCAGACTATTGAAGTCAGTACGGCACTTGTATCCCTCCCCCCTCCCACACACACACTCAAAAACGAGAGCTTAGTAAGTAAATCCTGCACCAGTAAATCAAAAGTGATTCATTGCTGATTTGACTCACTTGTGCCTTATACTGAGGCCCCTGCACAAGTCTTGTGCGAGTTTGTTTACAGTGAGTGCCCCGCAGTTTTGTCTCAAGTGGAACACAAAAGACAGAGGACAGATATTATTCTTCAAAGCCTTTGTAGGGAGCTGTCGCCTTAAATCGGACGCTAATACAATTTGGGCCCGGATGCGAGCTGGGTTAGCAAAGAGGTTGCGAGGGAGTGGCGGGATTTTGACGGCATTAACATCTCGCCGCGCCAAACTGGCTTCCTCTGGGCGCGAGGAGGGATTTGCATGACTTCCCGTTTTTTTTTGTCGATGACAATGACGTGATAAAAGTTGAGGCGACGTCATTGATTTTTTTTTTTTTCCGTACAGTTACTATGACTTCATTTTAAAAAATAATGGACGGCCTTGCTGGAGCCTAACTCTTTCCCCCCGTCACAAGTTTTTCCGCACTTTCCAAAGTTCAGAAACAAAAGTCTAATTGAGTTGAGTTACTCAATTACTATGCTAGATTAGATGCCTCAATTAGTCAATTAAATAATTTCAGTCCAAATTCTGTAAGTAGGCTTGGACGGATATATTTGCAAAACTTTACAGAAACTCCCAGTGGTGAATGGAACACAGTTGGTTGTGATCCAAAATGGTTGCAGGGATGGCTAGAGTCAAGAGCGACATCCATCACCCCCAAGTACATAAACTTCCACACCGCTCACGAGTGCGCTCTCACACACACACACACACACACACACAGACGTGCACAATACAGCTGTTGTGTTTGTAATCCACGGAGGCTTGAAATGTGGGAACAGAGCACAATGGCATAAGTCACACACACAAACGCAGATTGATTGACGGCATCTGACTCCACCTCCTCCACGTGCCCTTCCTGGGCCTCTAAGTTTAGCTTCTCGGCTCCATCGTGTAATGTTGACGAGCCATATATCAAAACGGATTTGAATTATTTTCTGCCACCCAGCCCACATTAACGTGACAGCCGGCGTTAATCTGGTCTGCCGCTCGGACAAACGCGGCAGTGTCGTCTTTCAAAGCCGCTCGGTTGAGACAGTAATTTCCATGTTCTCACGCGACTCTGCTTGTCTGCTTATAACGGCGAGTGCAACAAGTGTGTGCGTGTGTTTGTGTGTATTTGAGAGGGATGCGAGGAGAAGGTCAAATTTCAGCAAAGAGGGTGGGCGGCGGGGGCGTTTGGCGCCACCGGCCCAGTCGCAATATCGAGGCAAGAGTGGAAAGCTCAAGGCTGAGTAGAAGCTTGCTCTGTGTGAATCACACACACGGCATTGCGGTGAGCAAACACTGTGCTGACCGGGGGCCCCTTTGCGGCGGACATTTTGGGGCAGTGTCACTACCTCGCTTGCAAGCGCTCTGTTCAGAGGCCTGCCGTTTACTACCGACTTGGACTCTTTCCAAAAGTCAAGCAATTCGCTCATCCCTCCAGCAGTAAATTCGGCAGACAAATGCTTATCAAATAAAATAGTGGACACGTGCAGAGCGATTTATTATTTAATTGCAATCATTTTAGAAGGTCAAAAAGTTACACTTGCACATTGGAAACATGAAAATATTACCTGCAAAAAGTGTGTGTGTGTGTGTGGGGGGGGGGGGGGGTAAATTTAGAATGGTAAACTAGAAAAATAGTTGGGAAACCAACTGGATCGGAAAAAAAAAATCTGTTTCATTTGCTTAACAGGATACTTTGAGTTGTTATAACCGAATCGGCAGCGCTCGGTTACCGGCTGGTCCCTCATGTTACAATACATGCTATGGGAAGTCCCTGGACACTAATGAGGAGGAAAAGGGAGGCAGAGGAGGGGGTGAAGATCAAATGATGTCAAATGCGCCTCCGGCCAGTCGGTTTGTACAGTCACATATTAAGTGGAACGCTCCCATTACAGCGCGGACAAAGCCGAGCAGTTGGGGCCGTTTAACTGCCACTGAGATCAACAGCGTGGAGAGCTCGCCTGACAGCGACTCACCGTTGACATTTGCATTATTACAAGACGAATACAGGAGTGGGTGGGGAAATTTGGAATAGTCAACAACACACTGTTTGCGATCAGAGTGACCTTTGTAATTGAGAAATTTGAAGGGGGCTTTCCTTAGTGAATGAGATGATCATTTCACTGAGTAAAAAAAAAAAAAATCAAATGTAAAAAAAAAAGACCCAGCCAACACCAGGACGCATGAATAAAATCAATGAAATTGAATGGGAAGTTGGCCATTTTGGCTCACATTGGAGCAAATTACAAAGATTTTACAGCGACTGGGGGAATTGACCCAAAATGAGCTCCAATCCAAAGCGGGTGTCCTAAACAGATGGATGACTCAAAATAGCAAATCATTCTTTGTGACTACACCATCTATTGCCGACCGAGCATGGTGACGGAGATCGATGCGTGCGTTGATGATTCTCAGAATCCACCAGACACCACTTCCACCAATGTTTACCCCAAATGAACCCTCAAGCGCGGATTCAACACCGACAGGACAAAAATACACACTGATCGTAATAATTGCAAGCACTTTGAAGCACCCGACAATGGCAGTACACTTTTTAAGTAATGGCTCAAGGACGAATGGAAAAGCAGACTCGACATGTTTGCCACTACCAAAGATATCGAGGTTAGCAAGGGGTCAAGGCCGCCACTCAACCACCCACCAAGTGGCATGGGGGAAAAAACTCTGCCACTTTCCATTAAAAATACAGGAAACCCTCACACATTCAGCCATTTTTCTAACTGGTTAATTTATTAATTGTGAGGGTTTTGCTCTATTTAGGCGTTACGACAGGCAGTAATGAGGTGGTGTCTTTGGTTCAGTTACAGGGTGTCACAGTTACAATGACTTTAAATGATTGCAATTATCAAATTAAATGTTGACATGAGACATGAGAATAATTGAAAAATTGAGACAGACATCGCTAACTTTTTAGTCACTAGTATTACAAGTATTCTTTTAAACTATCCATGCCAGTGACGTATAGTGACAAAACAGTGACAGCAAACGATCATCCAGAGGGCACTTTGTGTGCACTATCCACTTTTTGTGACACATGTATGGTAGTAGGCCGTAATATTTTTCTCAGGTGAAAGATGACCTTTACTCGATAAATGTTGGCAAATACCGCATTATTCGGTTTGCACTTTGTGCGTGTCGCTGACAGTCTCCATGACTACGGTAAACAACTTCCCCGGTTGTTAATCTGCAAGGCCCCAGAGAAAACGGTCAAATGGAAGAAAATGTCTCACCTGTAGTTCCGATTTCCATTCATGAGGTCACTGCCCGGTTTACTTCCCGGATCCCACTTGTCAAAAAAAAAAAACCTGCCCGGTCCTCCTGCTTCCTCCCTCCTCCGGTTTCTCCTCCCTTCAAGCCGGTGTCTCCCCGCGGCTCAGCAAAGCCTGTGCCCTCGCAGAATGGCGGGCTCCGGGTCTCTTCGACCCCACCTTGCCTGGGCGAGGGTGTCGAGCCGTAGGCCGCCCCTACACCACCTCCTCGCCGTTGGCAACGTGTCCAATCCCGGGTGACGCTGCTAGCGCGGCGCCACTCGGGTTAGCTCAGTTTAGCTCGCTCGTGAAGCCACCTTCTTTTTTCTTTTCGTTTTTGGATTAAAAAGTATCTCTGCGGTCAGGAAGTCATCGCCGCGGGGTTAAAGAGTCAACAAAAGCCGAAGAGGCGCCTTTGGGGTGAATTTAAAACCGTGTCACACGTCGAAGATACGGGCTAATGTTAGCCGGTTAGCTCGCTCGCGACGAGGTAGAATTGTGACGGTTACTTTTACGAAGGAGGGATGTAGGGGGGGTTAAAACAGCAGAACAGGCACTTTCGCCGGCTAAAATTATCGACACGTCGTCGGCTTCGACAGCCCGGTTTGCCCAAAAATAGAAAAAAAAGAGACAAAATCCAGCTGTCAAGTCCTCGGTGCAAGCCGAAAGAGTTGAGATTTTTTCCCCCCCGAGTATGACAGATGAAGTGTGAGGCTGGCTGGCAGGCTGGGGATCTCGCCGAGGCAAGCCTGCTAAATATGGGCAAGTCAGGCTCTGCGCCGGTTACGTCACGACCAGAGCCCCGCCCCTACCTTCCTGTTAAGGTGATATTACGTCCTCGGTGATGCCGTCAATATCATGTTTGTTCCTGAATTACGCGTACTTTTGTGTTCCATTTTTTCAACTTTTACTAATTATTGTAAATTTAAGTGGTTAATTTGTAATTTGACCTCCAATTTAAAATCATATTAAGCCACCCCAAATTTGTTTACTTCATAATATTGTGCTAGTGTGCATAAGTAAGTGACCTGCAAGCGTGCACAAAGAAGAACAGGACATTATTTAAAAAACAAATTTATTTTCTTCTTAAAAAATAACCCTCCCCACAGAGTTTCCATTACTACTATCACATAGAGAGCCAAAAGAGCGTAACGCTTCCAAGTCCTTTCATTCCAAATCTATTGGGAAGTGCTATGACAAGGATTGTTCTTGATCACTGGCTTCGATATTGCTTAGTCAGATGGTGAGGCTGCCGGCTGTCGTACATACAATCCGAACCCCACAAACCCACCTGGCCCTACCGCTTGCCTGCCCGTCCGCCCCCTCTTGCAAGGTGCTTTGTGGCTTCAGTGAGTGAGAACTGCATCTGGTTTCAGCGGTGCAAGGAACTGCCGCGAATCATTATTATCTGGAGAGGGCGGAACGGACGAGACGGCGGGAGAGTACTGGCCCCCGAAAAATTGTGACAAGGCCTGGCGAGTGGTGAGCCAAAATACATAACAGGTTAATATCATATATTTATTTATATGTACAAATCACCTTCAACACAATGACGGGTCAGTAAAACATCGTACAAAGGCTTTTTTTTTGGACAATATGCGAGTCCATAAATGTGATTTAAAAACCCCACAAACGCCTTTGGTGGGGCAACCAAGGTGGCATTTGGACCAAAGCCTCTTTCACACAAAACTAATCGGCAAAAAGACACGACATTTCGAACCCAAGGCGAGATAAGTTTGCTTAACTGTCTGCGCTTTCAGAGCAAGAATTTTCCATTTTTGGAGGTAGTACCAGATCCGTAAGATTGGCGGCACCCACAGTAAAAGTGCTACTTTTTCCACATCACTAAAAACTAAATTACAGTATTTGCAGAATTTATTTTGCCACTGAAAATGAATACATCCAACAAAAAGTAAACAAGTGTGAAAGGGACTTCGGTCTCCACAGACGATTCACAATACTCAAGTAATGTGGTGGTGATGGGGAGGGGGGCAGATTTTTGTAACTACTTCACAATTGAGGCAAACAGGCAGCGAAAAAAAGTGGCTCAGATAATCCAGTTTTACAACGTGTTCCATGCATTATTATTATTATCATATTTAAAAAGGCAGGGTGTATTAATAAGTGGTCGCAACTCCCTTATTCGTGCCACCCATGCACACGGAGCACCAAGGGAGATTGGCTGACACAAAAAAAGGCAAGGTTTCCCAAACTGAGTCCATACATTTTCTTACACTAGGCGGCGCCAATCAGTTTTGCTTCATGCATTCAACTACTGGTACAGGGGTCAGAAAGCAATATGACATTGGCAGACTGGACCGCACTATTGTAACTCTGTGGCAGGTGCCATGGTGAAAAACGAAACAAATGCCTTTGACAAGTTTGGGAAACGCTGCGCGAAAGGATTGCGAAGCGATAAACGCAGTAATGAAGGTGACGATGACAAAGGATGAGTGTTGAGGAACAAGTGCATTTGAAGAGGGATAGTCTTGAGAGAGTGTGCTTCTGCTGTCTATGCGGTGAGGTAAGAGCTCATGTATAGCTATAGAAGTGTGCGACTTAGTGTACAAAGATGAGGCCATTTGGAAGTCCTAAAAAAAAATCAATAAGTAAAACAAAAAGTGCCTTGTAAATCTTTAAAGAGCATACAGACAAAAATCATAAAAACGAGCTCCCTGTTGAAGTGCCTCCTTTTTCCATTGGTTGTTTGTTCTTTTTTTGGCTGGTTAATTATGCTGGTTCAGGTGCACGGGGTGCAAGTATCTTTTACACACCAAGGGTGGGCAACCTGCGGACTACAATTGCGGAAGAGACAGGCAAAAAGGTTCCCCGCCCCTGGCTCAACGCAAGCGTCCATTGTTATACTTTGCGAAGCCTTCTAAAGGCTCTAAGATATGCTACACCCGCTTAGGAAAGTGAAAATGGCGCGCAGGCACCTACATGCTAAACGCTAAGTGCTAAAGTAGCTCAAGGTGGGTTTAAAAAAAAAAAAAAAAAGAAACAATACAAGAAGAATAACATTATTTGTAAAAACAATGAAAGTAAGCAAAGGATACCCAATCTTTGTGATTTTGGAACACTGGCATCGGGATTGGATTAAAGAGGCAGCATTGTGCACCGCCTAATTTCCTCCATATTGCATACTTACTTGCGAGTGTGAAGGTAGTAAACAATATTACATCGTAATACAGACGAAAAAACTAAAACAGTCCCGGTCGAGTAAAAACAAAGGAACAATCGCAATAATAATAATAATATTCATAACCTTTTGAGTGGATGAGGCTGGAGAATGTTTTGAAGATTGGATCGATATGGCGGGTGGGTGATGAGTCGTGGGCAGTCACACAGGGATAAGGGAAGAGGATGAGGTGGTCATAGTGGTGGAGAGCTGCGAGCCCACTTGGGCGTAAGGGACATGGTGAGGGGAAGTGGCGGCTGCCTTGCTATGCAGCTCAGGCGAAGTACATGGTCCTCAGGGTGTCGTGGTGGATCTGGACCGCTTTAGCTAGCGCCTGGGGGTCCCGGCCGTTACTCTGACCTGACACGTGACTGCCCTCCCCGCTGCAAGCACAAGATCAACGGTAAGTACTTGATATCGGCAGATGCCAACGAGTCGGTCATGTTCCCAACCTGTCGTGCTCTTTGTCCACAAGATGGTAGCGGGCACGGAAGGCCACGAGGCGGGCGTAGTAGGCTGGCGCCGGGATGGACACAGAGCGGGTGCAGCGTACGTAGGTGTGGCACAACTGGTAGGTGAGGATCTGCAACTCGTCGGCCGTGAAACGATTGTCATCCCACAAGACGTAATAATGCGACGGCCGGCTCGTACCCTTGACGTGGACAAAAGGCAAATTGCATGAAATGTACAATCCTATAAGGTTCTGTGGTGAATCATCAAACTACCTGTATGCCTGCGTGGCTACACAGGTAGAAGTCAAACTCAAAGGGGTGAGTGATGCTGGTGTCCACTGTAGTGCCAGCGGGTATGTTTCCGCTTTTTCCAATCTGGTAAAAAAAAAACAAGACAGACGATACTATTAATAGAAAAAGGGTGAAAATGGTGGGGTCAGGCCCGAGAAGAAAAAAAAAGTGCACCCTTTCAGATTTGTCGGCACAGAAGAGGCGCGTGTGATGGCGCTTCTGCACCACAATGTAAGTGATGCCGGGCTGGTAGTCCTTCTCCAGCTTAATGCAGGCGTCCCTGATGGCCAGCAGCTCATAGTGGAGAATCTGAAATAAAAATAAAAACATTGTTATTTTTTCCCAATTAGATAAAAACAAGGTAATGTGAAATATGTTGCTAACCAAAACAAAAACACCAGCACCACGTATTTACAACCCTCTTGCGCAATTAGACACATATTTACAAAAGTTAGCATTAAAGTGGTCTCTCTCTCGCTCGACCTGCGGCAGTTGGCCTTCCGGAACGCCGTCCCTGTAGAAGATGATCCTGGTGGGCTTGAAGCGGGTGGACTTATAGAACTGGATGAGCAGCTCGCGCACCATGTAGGACAGATCCTCGATGATCTCCTGCCGAGGCCGCTGGACCCGCACGGTGGCGCAGTAGCGGCTGGGGTGGGCGTCCATGCTGCCCACCACCTGCAAGAACCAACGAGAAGAACAAGGCAGCATTAGCACCTCTTGGTGGCTAACGTCGGGAAGCAAGGGAGCAAACGTTTGCACAACATATTTGCTGATGTGCATGACAACAATACAAAGAACGATATTTTACTCCAATTTTTTTATTATAATTAATGTACTGGTAATGATCACTAATTAAACTTCTAAATTAATGCAACAAATATTGCAGGACTCTTTTTAATGTAAATGTCCGAAGAGGCCTACTGATTATTGATCCAGAACAATGATCTCCGTGCAAATCACTTATTTTTCTCCTCCCTCCTCACGTTCCCAAACCCAACATGTGATTCAAGCATCTGTCACTATCACTAGGCAACATGGCAACCAATCGCAGCTCGGCTGAAGTCAGCGGCGGCTGAGGGGTTGACGTCATTTCAATTTTTCAACGTGACTCAATGTGATGAGACATTTGCTTCCTTGTATCCCCTTACCGACGACACCTTCCTCATTCTCTGTTTTTTGTTCCCCTTCATCTTAAGAAGATGCAACCTTTTATTGGCATCCGCCCATTTTTCCATTACCGGAACACGTGAACCACAGATGTCTCCTATTATCTCGATGATTCAAACAATAAATGCCACTAAATGTCAGATTTGTCCGTTTTTCCCGTGCAGACTACTTTTGCATTTAATGTGCAATAAACATGAAAATCTGAGCCTTATCTATCACATCAAATGGATCAATCATTGCCATAGATTATTTTCTGATTGTATCTTTGTGTTTTGTAACAGTATCAGTGCTGTTACAACAGTGGTTGACTACAGCAACGGAAATATGACGTTGAAACGCTAATGCTCGAGTTGATAAACCACGACATGGCGTTTATTAATTTCCAGCAGTAGCTGTAATCTGCCACTAGGTGTCACTATCGTTCTGGTAGCACCTTCCTGCTCACTTTCCATTGATACTTACAGCAGTGATGGAGGGTTTCTTGCCGTCTCCAGCAGGAGGGTGCGTCACATCAGCTCCCAGGAAGATAACCGGCTGCTGGAACACCGCTGACCTGGAACAGGGAACGCGAGTAAGACCCAACATGCATCCATCATCCATCCATCCATTTTCTCCTCCTAACTGTGAGGCGGACGTGCTACCCAGTGCGCCACCGAGCCGCCTTGCATCCATCATATACGAGTTAAATATTAAGGAAATAGTTTTGAATTTCTTCAGCAAATAGTATTTCAATGTAATTGGCTTTACCTTTGGTGCGGCACCAGGATGTTATTGATGCCCCCCAGCTTGACGTTAATCTTGAGGCAAAGGTTGGAGAGGGTCTGAGGGGACGTCTTGACCACGTTCTTCACCTGGACGCATTGCGTGGCCATGCCCAGCAGGGTGTCTCCCACGCGCTTCACCTCCGCTGAAAGTGGAGGTACGAAATCGACTCATGCAGTTCACGTCGGGATAAGATGACATCATCCTCGTACCGTAGACGGGAGTTTTGCCGGGCAGGATGACAATGATGAGCTGTAGCCCCGAGTAGGTGTTCTTCAGGTGTCTGAACATGGGCTCCACGCTGTCCGCTCCCTGCGCGTACTTGCAGAAGCACGGCTGGCCTTGGATGGGCATGCCGGCGTCCTTGGAGATCTTGCGTAACTGGTCTGTGAAGTTCCTTAGAGGACAAAATGATCATTCATTTGCCCTCTCTTTTCATGCGATCCCTCAAAAGTTTGGGATCATTTAAAACTTAAAGATGATTAAGCACATGGCACATTCACAGTGTAAATGAGGCTGAGGCACTTACTTCAGCACCTCCTCTCTGCATTGCTTCTGCGGGGCAAAGCAGGCGATGGCCCACACTTTGATCTCGATGCCGTTGTAGAACTGCTTGCCCCGCATGTCCCACACGCCCTGATTTGGGGTGGCTATGGCTCGGTTCTGTCACGGGACACACCCAAAACATGTACACCAGAGTGTTTTCAAAGTTGTGCCCTGGTTGTTGTGGTCAAAATATTTACCCGTCCTCCGTACTGCAGGATCGGAGCTGGAAGCACTCTGCCCGTTACTTCAGCCATGTCGTCCTTCACCTTGATGCCAAATTCCTGGATGTAGGGGTCGAGGTTGAAGTTGGCGTTCTTCATCTGCAAGAGAACCAAAAGTCAGTCAGTTGGTCGTCGGAAGTGAAGTTAGCAATTCCAGGTAAGTTGTTGGACTCACCAGCCGGCTGATCTCTTCCTGTCTATCGGGCGCCGAGCGAGCAGTCGCTTTGATCATGGTGGACGTCTGATTATCCGTCAGCTTCTTGATGCATCTTTGGCCCGCCACGATGTTGCACACCTGCCGCATTTGGGGCGGAGAGGTTTTTAAATCCGTTCATGATGGGAAAATCATCAGCACGTGATAGGCTTGACTCACCTCTAGGGGCAGATATGTGTGCTTCTGCTCCTGCCCCACCTGCAGGCAGGGCAGGTGGGGGTATTTTAACTGCAGGTTGTACTTCTGCTTGAAGTACTGAGCAACAGTGCATTCTACGGTCTGCCCGCTTTCGAGCTGGAGGGGGAACCTGGAAGAAAGGAAAATCATATTTTTATTGACACACAATGTACCAGGAGGGCTATTAAAAAAAAAAGCAAAATTCAGATCCAGCTCTTCTACTGGATCTTGGTGAACAGCGCAGGTGTGCGTCATTTGTTCCCTTTGGTGGCTGACTAACAAAGATGATCTTAAAATGACCTCAGTGTCTCTTGAAATGACAATTGTGGTTGCAGTGAGACGTGGCACGCATCATCACCATTATCATCATCATCATGGCACTTACGTCTGATGGCTGGCAGGACGTCGGGTGACATTGCATACACGGTACTTCCTCTTCATTTGCCCACAGTGGGTCACTTCCACCTTGAGGCCTGGCGAAGCGGGGTATACGAGACCTGACACTACTAGATATTTACGAATTATTTGCGTCGGCCGACGTTGAAAATCTCCCACCTTTGATCTCTTTGGTGAAGCGAACCCGTTGCGAATCGGTGAGGGTTTTGGGCTGCTCATCTATGTTGCGGATGTCCAGAACTTCGCACATGAATTCGATGACAGGCTGGGCTTTGTAGAAGGCGGTGGCAGACACTGGAGGGACCCAGAGAACATTAGTGAGGAAACCAGACCACAACACTCTATTTATTTATATTTTCAATGGGGGGGGCTTTTCTAAGTCAGGGCCTTGTCACTCCTCACCGTCGATGTTGAGCATCATCTTCCACATGGCGGGCCGCACCGACTGGTGGAAGCCGAACCATACTTCCCGGCCACCGCCCAGAGGGTGGTAGTAGCCTTCTGGCGGGGAGAAGAACGAGCGACCCACAGGAGTGTACCTAAATGAAAGTGTTGACAAAAACAATAAACCATGTGAGTGTGTGTGAGAGAGAGACAGCGAGAGAGAGAGAGAGAGAGAGAGAGAGAGAGAGAGAGAGAGAGAGAGAGAGAGAGAGAGAGAGAGAGTGAGACAGAAAGAGAGAGAGAGAGCGAGAGAGAGAGACAGAGAGAGAAAGAGACAGAGAGAGAAAGAGAGAGAGCGAGAGAGAGAGAGAGCAAGAGAGAGAGAGAGATGACAGCATGAATTTATGTCATGTTAACACATGGCACATCACACATTATTTTTCATTGTTCTAAATTACTGGCAGGGCTCATATTTTTTTCCCCCTGGCTCATATTTTTTCCCCCTGGAGTGTAGGAAGCTCTGCCGCTCTGCCAGAGTTCCAAATCCCTATTGGAAGCTCTAAAGTACATTCCCTTGTATAATAACAACAGAATACAAGTTGGTCGTTTTTGATTATCGGGTTGGAATTAAAATAACTAGTAACTGGGGGGGAAAAAAAAATCACCAGAATCGATTCTTAAAATAATCGTATACCTCATAGAGGCCAAGTGACGCATGGCCACGTCCAGGGCTTGCACCGAGTCGAGGGGCACCTGTAGCCGCCCGCTGACCAGCGTCTCCTGCAGCAGGCGCCATGACACCTTAGCCAGCCAACGGATGGACACCTTGAAGATTCGGTCCTTGCCCTCCCCTGGGATGGTAACCTCGAAATCCACCTGGAATGAAATGAATTTCCTCAGTGTCTATTTTTAAATCAACATACTGAACCTGTTGGAATGAAATCAAGGCATATACAAGCAATGGTAATTTTTTTGGAGGGCTCGATTTGGGTGGTGATGTGTTCTGGCAACACGTTCATACCTTTTCACTGCCGATGGGCAGCGCCAGCACCGTGTAGATATTCTTCTTGCCGTCGTACACGGGCTTGCGGTCGCCAAAGAGCTGCGGCTTGAAGTGCTGCACCATGTACTCCACCACTTCCCTGCAAAGAGGTCATCAAACAGGCAGAAAAAAAAACGTTAACACGAGCCACCCATGACGCTCCGTCAGTTCAAGCCATCCCCTTGATCGTGGCGTGGTGCTCCATTGTGACGCGAGATGGCGGAATTATCAATTGTGCGTGACGCAGCTGCCATGGTCATGGGAGGAGGTGGGGGGAGGAGAGGACAAAAAAGAAGGAATGAAAGTGGGAGGAGGAAGGAGGTCATTTTTCAATACGCCAAAAGGGGGAAGGGTGCAGGTCAAAGGACGTGATCTTTGGATAGATTCTGGGTAGCTTTTATCTCAAAAGCCTTGAGTCAAGAGGCAGTGAAGCTCAAAGGCTTTCCGGACTTTTAGAGGAAGGACACTGAGTTTTCCAGGGGTACGTTCATGCCACTTTTTTTTGTCATCTTGAGTTGAAAATGCTGCAGAACTTAAGACACACTGAAAAAAATCTCAAAACGTTTAAGTCCTCCATGTTGAAGAAGCGCTCCATTTGACCGATTTTAAATACTATATTCAGTACTGACACATTTCAAATAGGACTGGCTTGAAACACAACATCAGCAGAATTTAGCATTGTGAGGAAAAAATAATTGTCGCGGCTAAAACACCCACCCCCCCTTTTAGAGCAGACAAAGATGGCTGGAATTAAAAAGGACTGGCAAGAGAGCTCAAGACAAGAGAGTCAGCAGATTTCTCTCTTTTTCTTTCATGTTTGTTTACTGCCACTAAAAGCACGAAGGTGACAAATCACAAACAAGACAGCTCCTTTTTTTTTTCTCCTTTAATTGATTTCATTGTCGTGGCTTTTTTTCCGAAGAGTCCGAAAAGACGAAAACAAATAGCTTCCCCTGTGGGAGAAGCACATAATGGATCTTTTTCTATTTGTGTGTGAACTGGAGCAATTATTTTTTTCAGGTCAATGTTGGAAAACATTGGCTGCTTTACAGACGCCACATCTGTCGTGGTCACTGCGACCTACCGGTTGACTCGCCGCGGGCACTTGTCCGGCTTAATGTCCACCTCGTAGTGGTAGACGTCCATCTTGGGGATCTCCACCTCGAAGTAGTTGGCCAGCAGTTTGATGGGCTTGCCCACAGTGCCCATTCCTGGCCGACGCGGGGCATGGAACACCTGCTGCAGGGGTGGGGGGAAGACCCCCATGGGCACTGAGGACAAAATTAGTGGGAGAAAGAAAGGATGTCAGATTTTGTTTGACTGCTACTATCTTTGTTGGGCCAAACTCATTTTACAAAAATTCAGGACTCACGGTAAAATCTGAAATTCTAAGCAGGACCTTTCCAGGCATCCCTCAAATATGAACTTCAAATTCCCCAAAGCCATTTTTCTTCAGACATCTCCAAATTTCAGGCCTCAAAGAGTTTTTGAAGCAAAATGAAATTTGGTTAGCATGCCATTTAACCCTAACCCTCATAGCTACACTCCAAAATTCAGCCCCAAAACCCAATTTTACATTGCAATATGAAATTCTGTATTTATATCTACTATCACATGTCAAGCATCCATGCCCAAAAGAATTTTCAGGTGGTTTAGTCATTTCCTGGGGTCCTTGTCTTTGAAAGTTGGTCCAATTGCTTTGCCAACTTGTTTTTACTGGACGGATGGGTGAGGCAAGACTGTGAAAATTTGGTGCTCTCATAACTGGATGTGGGCAGAGCACAGTGCCCAAATTTGGGGACTGCCCACAAAACACCAAACTTGGACCAAAAGAAACCCAATGACAGTATCAATACATCTGGGGTGGGAAGTTTAGCAGTAACTCCTGCTTGCGAGGGGCCCCCATGTCTTAACCTCTCAAGTCCCCAGAGAACCCCCCTACACACACACACACACACACACGCATACACACACACACACTCACTCGCGCCACCGTCAACAACAAAGACCCCAGCTGCCCCGTTCCTCCCTCTGAGACGTATAAACAACACCGGGTGGCTTGACGGAGGGGAGTGCCCTCAGAAAACACGGGATAGCCTCCCCATCCCGCCGCACCCCCTCGGCATTCCCAGCCTCACCATGGAGACGCCACAGCAACACGGCATTGTCATGGATATCAGAAGACCTGTGTGTGAGTCTGTGCGTGAGGGAGGTTGGGGGCGCCTGTTGGATAAAAGGAGGAGCCGAGACCTTGGCCTCTTGGGTCCTGTGGGGAGCATGTTCCCACATCAGGCCAACCTGGAAAGGCCCTTCTTTAAATAGCTCCAAGGGATTTCCTCAAGGTAAAACTTACATGGCACGTTGCGTGCGTGCATGTGTGTGCGTAAAGTAATGCCCTTGCATGTGGGCAAGGAGAGCGATCCCTTTTACATGGATAGTCTGCTTATGACAAAACTAAAATAAATTTCTCTTTATCTTCAAATGATACCTTTCCAATAAACGACCCCAACTCACAGTGAAATGCCACAAAGTTTCCAATTGTAAATATTTCCAAAAACTGTAGTGTAGATTTGACCGAAAATCTTCATTCGCAGGCAGAGATTGTCATGAGGGCTCGGTATTATGCAAATTAGCCACACTGTTGCGTCACAATCCATAAAAATTCAGAGAGCCTCGCTTACAGACACGTTTTAAGAAATAACCAGACATTAGCTTTACTTGGTAGTTTAATTTCACATTTGGTAGGTGGGCAGACAACCCAGAAAGCCAAATATTTCTTTTTATAGCAAGTCAAGTCCATTTTACACAAAATGTTCAGTCTAAAACTAATCATGACAAGGGCCAGCGTAACACTGGGTCAGACCACAGTGGTGCCTTAATTTACATTTGTGACTCAAAACTCTTAGATCTCAAATCCTCATTTCTCAATGAAGTGTGCCATTAATACAATCAAGCTCCCCCCCAAAACACCAACAAAATGTTTTGACAATAAAGTATCTGTTAAAGAAACAGTCTTCTGCTTTGTTTTTGAAAACACAGTGATAAGATACTAAAATAGAATGTAGACAATTACACTATTTGTGCATTTTGATCATTCAATGGAGATTGTGCTACTCCTGGTGTGCACATCATGGCTACTAGGGGGTAGTACAACACATATAGGATAATAATGCACCAATTCAATTTTTTGTCGTGAACTCTCTAAATAATTGACCACTACCTAAAACACTATAATTAAATGCTCTTTTAAATCATCCCACTCTACGCACACACACACACGCGCACACACACACACAATAGGCAACTTTACAAATACTGAGGTGGGGCCCCCAAAGAGCCTCCCTACACATAAATTAACCTAAAACCAAGGCGTATAATAATACATATGCAGTCATATGTCTGGAACTCGGAATGAATGATAAAACACTAAGTGAGAATCAGAAAACTGTCAATGATCGGAGAGGAGGGGAGCCAGGGTTACTCGCATAGCTCAGCCAGATGCTGCCGGTGGAAGGCGGGCTTCATTCCCACGACCTCCGGGGACACCCCCACCCCAGCGGATGGTCAACACCGTTTAAGAGGCGATAAATGGGAAGAAATTCCCTTAAGAGTCCCTCCTTCCTTGTGTCTCCCTTCACGCGGTTGTTATCAACCCACTAGCCGGGGCCAGGCGACCATAGCTCGCCTTTTTCTTCCACAAACATAGATCCAATAGTTTTTTTTAAACGAATAATTTTGAAATATACATACCAGCGCCAGACGGTCCCGGCTCCATCCCATTCACTTAGCTGCGCGGGTACAAACTAGCTAATCCAGGGTGGTGTGGCCGAACCACCGGCCCCTTCAGGTTGGAAGGCAGCCCCCAACTCACGCCGTGATGTCTTCGTCCCTCCTCGGTGTGTTGGACCCCCTGCTCTGAGCTCCCCCTGCCCCCCTAAAAAGCCCCACCAGATGAGTTACGAGGTTTTCAAAAAAAACAAAACAAAAAAAAAAAAACGAAAGGGGCGATGACTGCCCGCCGGTCCGGTGTTCGACCCCCTCTTGTCTCCGGCTGCCGTTTGTCGCTACGGTGTCGCTCCCCACCAACCCACCTCGGGATTGAGCCGACGGTCCGCGGCGCTGGGGTGCCTCGAGCGGTGTGTTGTGGCTCGTCCCCGCCGAACAAAAAAGGCCACCCCCCCTAAGTCCCCCACCACCCCAAAAAATTAAAAAAAAGAAAGAAAGAAAATCTCAAACTTCTTCTCTGCCATCAAAACTGCTGGAGAACTTACTGACGTACCCTGGTGGTGGAAGAAAAAATTGCATTGCAGGTTCACTCGAAGTAACCCGTTTTTAAATTGTACGTAAATTACGTTTGCGTAAACTGCGTAAATGGGAACGCAACATAGTCCATTACCCTCCACTAACTAAACGAAGGTCCTCTGAACTGTACAAAATTTCAATTTAATGGCAATAGGACAAAAGCCAATAAATCAAATGTAATAAATAACCATTGTCACCATTATTCATTGTTTATCCATCAATCTAGATAATAAACAAATCCGGGGAAAATGTATATTACACCCGAGCATTAGGATAAGTGCTTCAGGTACTCTCGATAAAATTTAAGGGCAACACCACGTGTGAAAAAAAATCGTGAAAATCAAAACAATAATTAAAATTGAGCTGAAAAGAAAATAACACCAAAACACACGCTTTTTTAGAAAAAGTAATTATTGACGGGGTTTTGTTCTTATAAATTTTCAAGTCAGTTTGTATTATAGCGTAAACTGTCAGTTTTCTTAAATCATGCATTTTTATGCGATTAATTATTATTTCCCCCCACAATATCGATAAAAACGATCCTCCTACGTGACAGGAAGTTGGGTGACGTCACCTTGTCCAATACGGAAGCGGTCGTCATCGTAAAAAACGGTGAGTTGGAAGCCTGGCAAAATCTTTGGGAAATCTCGTCAATTTCTAATTACAGTTGCTATATCGTCTCTAGTTTGGGTGAATGTCGATGTCTACAGCGAAAGAAGCATTTTTGACGACGTTATGTCAGCGCGTTTGTGTTGCCGTTGTTCAAGCAATTAGCCGCGTTTGAGCGCATGTTTCGTGAAACATTGCAGCGGGATGACATTTCACTGGAAAATCCTACCACTCAAATCATTACCATTATAAAGAGATTTACTCATTTCTAGTTGTTTATGGGCATTTTCCCTTCTTTTTTCCCTTGCAGCCGAACATGTCGTGGATAAAGGAGGGCGAATTAAACCTGCTCGAGAAAATTTCAGCCAATATCCTCAAGGTATGCTTGGAGAAAAAAAAAAAATCCTCTTCTTGGATTGTGCTATTGATCCAGAATGCATTTAAAATATCCATTGTGATGTATATTTGTTGTAAAGGCAAATAAATCGAAACTTTTGGTGCAAAGCTTGTTTTTTTATACATATATTATTTGAGAATATGGAGTCTTTTGCAAAAATATGATTTTGTAACAAGTGACCCGGTGCTCTTTCCCTTCCAAGGCGGGCCCCATGCCCAAACACGTGGCCTTCATCATGGACGGCAACCGTCGCTTTGCACGCAGGAAGAACATGGAGCGCCAGGAAGGGCACATGCAGGGCTTCAACAAGTTGGCAGAGGTGAGCAATGCTGACATATACGAGTGAAGAATTGTTGTCATGTGAACAGTCCTCACTTGTCTTCCAGACACTTCGCTGGTGTAAGCATCTGAATATACAGGAAGTGACCGTGTACGCCTTCAGTATCGAGAACTTCAAGCGCACTAAGGACGAAGTAGACGGCCTGATGGAACTCGCCAAACAGAAATTTGAAAGACTTTTGGATGAACGGTAGGTTACCTCTGTACCAGCAGAATATTTATATCTGAAAAGTCAAAAAGATACAACTGGTTTATGAAGCAAATTAGAAGCTTCATTTTTCCATCACTACAAAATGGTTCCCACACATACCGTCAGTCCGTGTTGATACTCCATTTGTGTTCAAGAGTCTGTTCTTTGTCGGTTTATAATTGCAGGAAAATCTGTACTTATTTCTATTAGCCTGTTTATGGTGTTTTGCAAGATATGTTAGCATTGAGCTAGCAATTTGGTCTAAACTAAGCCATCCCCTCTGGCTGTGCAAAGAGGAAATGAAGATGAGCATGCAGCATGTGATGGGTTTTTTTTTCCCAATGAATCAGTGAGTGCTGTTTGTGCTTTATGAATGAGACACTGTGTGTTTTGATGTTCTTTCAACCACAGGGAGAATCTGGAGAAGCATGGAGTTTGCATCCGGGTGCTTGGCGACTTGAATCTGCTGCCGTTGGACCTCCAGCAACTCATCGCCAAAGCCGTGCTCGCTACACGAGCTCACAACAAGTACGCTGTGATCTCCCTTCATTAAGTCATTTTTTTTATTTTTATTTATTGAAAAAAAGGTTTTGAAACACTTTTTTTTTTCCACAGGTGCTTCTTGAATGTGTGTTTCGCCTACACGTCACGATATGAAATCACCAACGCGGTGAGAGAGATGGCTTGGGGGGTGGAGCAAGGACTGATTCAAGCAAGGTATTGTGCGGGCTCTGAAATGTCAACTTTTACGTGACTCAAGAGAACGCGCTTGTGTATGTTAGCGACGTGTCCGAGGCTCTGCTGAGCGAATGTCTGTACAGCAACAATTCTCCCAATCCCGACCTGCTCATCAGAACCTCGGGCGAAGTGCGCCTTAGTGACTTCCTACTCTGGCAGGTGAGGATGACAAAGACTTTTCATTAATTTTTAATATCTTTTGTATTGATAATACTTCCCTCTTCCTACTCAGACATCCCACACATGTTTAGTGTTCCAGTCGGTGCTGTGGCCCGAGTATTCCTTCTGGAATTTATGTGAAGCAATTCTCCAGTATCAAGTCAACCACAAATCAATTCAGGTGAGGCTTCGGTTTTCTTTTTCTTCACAATTGTGTCTGTTCCGCAATACTGTACCTAAAATGTTCATATTCCAGAACGCACGAGACATCCACCGAGCGCACGAGGCGTTGCAGCAGCTGGAGGCGGACCGCGCCTCAGCCTGCTCCGCCGAGTACCTGCAGCGCCACGGCAACGGCAAACCCGCCGACGCCATCCGCAGGCAGGAGGCGTTGTCACACTACGCCACTCAACGCCAAGAGCGAGTTCGTCACTTCCTGGAGGCGCTCGCGCACAAGCGGGACTCTTTCTTTACTGACTTGTGTAGCGGTGTGGCAGCGTAAGAGCGCCTCGTTGTGCACCTCCACCTCTTCTTACAAGGGCTTCTTCTGCTCGGTGTCCAGAAGGGGGCGACATCAACCCCTATGGGGCTATAGAGTTACTGGCATATTTATAAATGTAGATTCAAATGGAACGCGTCTGGTCAAAATGTAGTTGAAGATGTTAATCGTCGTGGAATGCATGCTGTGGTTTGTGGAGTGAGCGCTGTGCCATTGTTATTGATGGTTGATCAATGGTATCAGTGATGTGATGTTGGTGACATAACTAAATTTTGACCAGTTTGATCAAGAAAGATTAAAATATTGATTCTCAAGCTATAGGCTTTGGTTCTTATCGTTTCAGGCAGGATTTGGTTTTAATGTGATGAATTCCTCAGTTGATATTTGGATATTTACTGCTTTTATTTCATTTATTCGATCTAATTTTTTAAAATGTATTTTCCAGCTGCAAATTCACTAGCTACAAGACGTTGCATTACAGTGACACTAGCACGACCCCTTGAGGAGTTGGTCGGCACGTCCAACGAGATCCTCGAAGATCCTCCCCCACCAATGTTTTGCTTTCGACACAAAAAGGGAGGGCACCCGTAGCCATGTGACACATCGACATCCAATGACAGCCGGTGCTATGTCCAACTGGTTCAAACTGGTTTGGCTCTTATATTTCATGGTATAAACTAGAAAAACATTGCTTTGCCATATACATACGCCATTTCAAGCAGCTTCCCTGTCTGCACAGAACATAAACCCCCTTGTGAGAAGGAAAAAAACAGTTTCTCACATTTTTTTTTGCAATTTTTGTCTGCGACGACATGGCAAAAGCAAAGGTAAGATTTTTTTTATTATTTTTTTTTTACTCGCCCTCAGAAAGGTTTATGTCGTTTTCGTTTTTGCTTATTTTATTTTAGAGTGAAGGTTATGTGAGGTTGTCCGCTTTCGTTTGTGGAAACGTCATCGCCATGACAGCCAGCCGTGGCGCGCATACTGCGCAAACCTGCAGCCTGCTGCAAATAAACGTCGGATTAGCGTCGATAAAAACCAGGCGAAAAAATATTTTAGCAAATTGCTTGTGAATAATAACTCCATTTGCGTTGTGTTTACGTTTTTTTTTTTTGTTTTTTTTTACTATTCACGAAAAAAATGACAACTTTTAGTGTACTTTGTGTGCCAAATTGCACGCAATTATATGCAATGTTTTGACGTTTCCGTAAGCCTGACAGTTAACTGTCCATCAAAATGTATGTTTTGAGCGCGGAGATCGTCGTGGGGGAGGGGAGGCGATGTGACGTCTTTTTTCCCCCCCACCCCATGCGCTCCTAGTTTGTTTTTGCTCAGCGTTGTATTTTTTTTAAGGCGAGAAAAATTACACAATTGCATCAAAACGTACATGTTATGTGTTTTGTATTCGAATGACGTATTGTTTTTTATGCCGAGCCTCAGGAGCAGCCATTGGGCAGTTTGATACGAATCGAGTCACTTCCGGGAGTTTTGGGTGGGGTAGTTGGTTTTAAAACTGCATCTTTTCTCGTTGCTTTGAATTCGAATTAGTTTGCAACCCGTCGGTTTAGTGATTGTGCAAAAATTCAGTAGTGTTCTAGTTTGTACGGCGGTAATTTCGACAGTCGCTCTCCGCGGTTCGCTCTTCTACTTGCGCCTACATGCAGGGGGCGGGGGGAAACAAAGGGAACTGTCATGGCGCCAACGTGTTGTCATAGCAACTGGTCCCGCCTCCTCATGATTTGAATTCAAATATGAGCGGGAAAGTCAATAGCATCACCGTTCTTTAACATTTTCAGGAAAACACAACAAATTAAATTAAATCAGTTTGTCGATTTGACTAGATGCAAGCATTATAGTGTGAACCTAATTTTAATGGAAATTGTGACAATACAGTTAAGATATCATTGTGTGGAAGTTGCTTTAAAGGCGTAGAAAACGAGCCGAAAACTTCTCACTTTCAGACTCTGAGCTGTGTTTATGAACTGACAAAATAACATCCGATGCACATGACAGAAAAAGCCGGGATGGGTAAACATCGACGGAACTCTTAAAGGGACCGCAACTATAAATTTAATCAGAACGTCATAACAGAACACACATATGATGAAATGAATTATGTCGTCATTGGGGAAAGCGCTACAACTGGCTATTAGGCTAATAAACTGTTTGAACTGGAGTAATTATATGTTGATTATGATATTTAATGAATACGTTTCTTGTTTATCCGTCCCACCCAGCAGTCAAGTGGGACCATCGAGGTTTGTTACGTTTTTATTTAATATAAAGGCATCATTTTCTAAATGAGAATCGCTAGATTAAGATTACATTTTTGCATTCTTTCACCCCACAGAGACGGTGTTCCCCACGCCTGTTATTGGTAGGTTGCAGTCACTCGAACAACAGACATTTGAATGATTTCCTCCTGTTTTATTTTTATTGTTCTTTGTGTTTTCTGTCTTATAGCCATTTATTCAGACTATGTATACTAAGCCCTGAGATTCAACAATGATAATGATACCAAGATAATGGAATCCGTTTTCGTTATAAACTGGCAATAAATTTGTATTGGATAATTCGGCTCTCTGAATGTTCAGAGCTTCTGTTTACATGCCAACGGCTAGTATGGAACTTAAGACCTGATCAACAGCGCCTCCTGCTGGATGCAGCTTAGCAATGTGCTCTTGGTAAAAAAATTAAAGGAACAATTTTTTTATCAGGGTATGGCATGAATTCAATTACACTTTCTGATAAGGTTTTGGTCAGGTACGTGGCAGAGGGGGTTGTTAATCAATTTCAGCGGCCTTGGTGTTGGAATTAACAACAGGTGCACTAGAGGGGCAACAATGAGATTGCCCCCAAAACAGGACTGGTTTTCCAGGTGGAGGCCATTTCAAGTTCCTCCCTCTTGATCTTTTCTAACTGTCTTTCCATATGTGTTGGCTTTAGCAAGAGTCATTATCACAACTGGGAGCATGAGGCGATTTCTTAACCCTCCTGAAGTTGCGCAGATTGTCCAACTCCTCCAGGATGTCACATCCATGCGTGCGGTTGCACTCTAGGAGAGCTGGACAGGGCCGTAGATGGTCCTCATCCCATCAGCAGAACCGATATCTGCTGCTTTGTGCAAGGAGGAACAGGTTGAGCACTGCTCGAGCCCTACAGGATGACCTCCAGCAGGCTATTGGTGTGAATGTCTCTGCCCAAACTGTCAGAAACAGACTTCACGAGGTTGGCCTCAGACATCCTGTAGTGTGCCCTGTGCTCACTGCTCAGCATCCGTGGAGCTCGATTGGCATTTGCCATAGGACACCAGAATTGGCAAGTCCGCCACGGGCACCCTGTGCTTTTCATAGATGAGAGCAGGTTTACCTTGAGCACCTGTGATAGACATGAAAGGGTCTGGTGAAGCCAAGGAGAGCGCTATGCTGCCTGCAACATCATTCAGCATGACTGGTTCGGTGATGCGTCAGTGATGGTCTGGGGAGGCATTCTCATGGAGGGACGAACAGACCTCTACAGGCTAGAGAACGGCAGTCTGACTGCCATTAGGTGTTGGGATGAAATCCTTGCACCCATGGTCAGACCCTACGCTGGTGCAGTAGGTCCTGGGTTCCTCCTGATCCACGACAATGCCCGGCCTCATGTGGCAAGAGTATGGAGACAGTATCTGGAGGATGAAGGAATTGACACAATTGAATGGCCCTCACGATCACCTGATCTAAACCCGATAAAACACCTCTGGGACATAATGTTTCGGTCCATCAGACGCCGCCAGGTTGCTCCTCAGACTTTACAGGAGCTCAATGATGCCCTTAGACAGATCTGGGAGGACATCCCACAAGACACCGTTCATTGTCCCATTAGGAGCATGCCGCGGCGTTGTCAAGCATGGATGGAAGAAAACGTGGGGGCCAAACTAGATATTGAAAAGAATTTTGAGTTGCAGAAATTGGATTTAGGCAAAATGGATGAGCCTGCCCCATCATTTTTTTCACTTTGATTTTAGCGGTGTCTATATACCGAGCCCTCTGTAGGTTGAAAGCTTTTATTTCCATCAAAAGATGTGGCATCCTTTTGTTCCTGAGACGTTAAACTGTCCATATCAATATAGATATCCCCCCCGAAAAAAAAATCACCATTGAAATCTGATGTGTTTTCAAAGTGTTCCTTTAATTTTTTTGAGCAGTGTATGTATGTATGTATATATTAGTGATGGGTCGATGATGCGTCGATTAGGATGAATTGTTTTACCTCTAGGCTTGGTTTTTAAGATCATGAATAAAAACTTGCATACATAAGAATGGTATTTGCCCGACGACTAAAACTTGTCCAAATGATTATTGTCATCCAGCAGAAACCCAAACCCGCTCCAGTGGAAGTCAAGAAGAAAGCTACCACCAAGGTATCGATCCCACCACGTTTTCCTCCCCTTTTCAATATTTAAAATGCTTTACTGTGAGTTACTAAGGACAAATTGTTGTGTTGTAGAAGGGATCCAAAGCAAAAAAGACCAAGGCAGAGAACGGCAACGCCAAGGCTGAGGTATTGATGATTGCTAACTCAATCCATAGTGACTATAAAATCTTGAATAAATTGTGACCCACAGGAACCCAAGGCCGACGCCGCGGAATCCAAATGAGTTGACGTCGACGTATTCGCTATACCTACTTCTCACCCTTGTCCCCCTCCCCCCTTCCCTGTGTACTTGGTGATTGTACAGTTTGAAATAAGTATTTTTTACCAAGTTTTATATTACAAATGTCCGTTATTAGGTTTGCCATGCACTTGATGTAACACATGGTGTTCACACGAAGCTTACTCATATCTATTTTGGAATTTCTTACACCCTCCACCCATTGTTCGTACCTCATAGCTATCCGTCGCGCTTTGTCTACTTTCAGTCTTTTGTTTTTATTTTTTTAACTGCTGAATATTAGATTGCATTTTCTCAAACATGAGGCAGCTATTAAAAGAAAAAAACAGTCACAACTTAACAAGAGTTTTTGAAACACTGTATACAGTATTGTTAAAAAGATTTGTCGGCCTCCTCAGGAGATGTGTATCATTTGAATTGAAAACACCCAATGAAGAAACTTCCTCATTCGCCAGTGCTTCTCAATTATTTTCTGTTATGCCCCACTAGGAAGAAGAAAATACCCCCCCAACTCCCCTCAGTTACTATAAATATGAATCTTCTGTCTATTGAAATAAGTACACCTCTGCATATTGTATCTTAATTAACATATTTCCTGGGGTCACACATGCCCCCACCATCGCAACGCGCCTCCCACGGGAGCCCGCCCCACTATTTGAGAAGCACTGCCATAAGCTATGTTGATGACTCCGATGGTTAATCTAAATGTTGCTGAAATAAAACATTTTTAAAAAGCTCTTAATCCCCTTTGTATTTCGATTCTCCTTTGCGTCAACAGAGAAAGGCGTCTTACCACTTTTGATGAGACACGTGTTGTTCTCGTTTTGGCCACTGGATGGAGCTCTCAATTATCACAGATTGAGGGAATTGGGTCAAATATGACACATACTATTGTGAAAACAATTACGTTGCCAACACTAAAGACTTTTACCCTTTTTGTGTACTTTACCGCACCCGTGGCGATAAGCAGAAGGAACAATAAACAATGACAATGTACAATAAATGGCTTAAAAATGGATTGGATTAAAAAGTCCAAGCACCACAAGTAAGGACAAGTCTTTATTTTTTTAATGTGGAACAAACACGTTTGGATGACAGCAGTGCGTGCCTAATCAACTACATTAGATTTTTTTTTTTTTTTTTCAACGATCTTCACCTGTTCGTCTCCACTCCTATGGAAGGAGACATGTTCCAGTACATACAACGTGCATGTACGTGAGGGGGTGGTAGAGTAGTGGACGAGCTCATTTTCTCAGACAAGAGGGGTGTACTTACTGCAACTGTATGGCGACTCCTGGTGTTTGGAGTCTCACCTCCCCTATTCAGCATATAGAACACATCTACCCGGCCCAGAAAACTCAATGGCCTGTACCGCTTCCTGAAGGTTCAAACCCCACGCCTGCCCTTTCTGCATCCCAACAAAAGTGACAGCCAAGAATAATCTCGGTAAGAAAAATATTCGGTTAATTAACTAATGCAAAGAAAGGTGAGGGGGGGGAATGTGGATTATTTTGGGTGTATAATTGCCCCATTCACAGTCAATATCTTCAATAGATTCTTTCCATTGTAACTTGAAATCAATTTGTGCAAACTGCATGTTTTTGTTGCATGAAAAATGTCAAGACTGTGCGTTTGTTTGCTAGGAAACATGCGTTAAAGTGGTTCCAGCGGAGCTTGAGCCAAATACACTTAATGTTAAACTCTTAAAAGTCATCAAATGCGTAAAAATGCAAAAGCGAGTTCTGAAAATGTGTTTAAAGTTTATGTGAGCTATAAATTTTGGGTGTTTCTTCAGTAATGGAAAACTGCTGCTGTGTCTTAAATTGTCTACGTGTAGAATTAGACGACTCTGACCAAGTTTTATAGGTACTTTTATAGTTCTTTTTTTTTTTAATTTGATGTTATTTTATGCAACCCAAAATGTATGTTTTTTGTTATTAATTTACACAATTGTAAGCAAGCGTTGACCACATCTGGACTAGTCTATGAGGTTCTCGGAACAGTTTTGAATAATTCACAGTGACTCTTGTAGAACTTAAAAAAAAAAAAAAAAAAAGCCTTAAATTTGAACCAATTTGCTCAAATTGTATGAGTTCATGTCTTGTTTATGTATAAAGAAAAGAAACTTATTGGCTCTAGTTCCTGCTTTTTTTGTATTTAAAAATTTGTACTTTATGTAGTGTGATATATTTTTATGTACTCTAGCAATCTTTGAATATCAAAAATGGGTCCCTTTTATATGTCCCCAACAAATTTAGTGTTACTAATTAAATTCTCAGTTTCCTGCAGGCTCATTTTACACAGAAATGCTAATGCTATCACTTCTCACTAGATAGCTAACCTGATTTTGAGTGTCTTGCTAAAGTCAGTGATTGATTGATTGATTGATTGATTGATTGAATATTTATTGATCCCCAGGGGTGGGGAAATTCAGGCCCCAGCAGTATTCATACCACAGAGTGGGTATACAAAAGACGCACAAATGGCATGAGCGCAACTCAACAGGCTCTCATAAGGCTGCCACACAACGGCGCCACAAAGAAAGCCAGAAAGTGCTCAAGATAAAAGCCATCAAAGCAAAACAAAGATAAAAGACAAAGGAAAAAAAGTAACTGTGGCCAACCAGCACCCCTCAATACAAGAGAACACCCCAAAACACACTAAATAGCCTCCACGGGGTCCATAGACAGGTGTAGGGGCAGTCCAGTTCAACGGCGCCCAATGGACCGTGGTCGTGAATCGGTGAAAAACATCACAAAGCAGGCAAACGTGTGAGCAGCGTCCTGGGCACCCAGTCGGGTGCACGTGCAGATGGTCACCACGGGGCTAGCATGGCGAAAGTCGTTGGTTCCGACGAGCACGAGGGAGCGGACTCCCCACAGGGGTTGCGGCTGCAAGGCCAAGGCGAGGGACCCGGTCATCACTGCCCGGATAAGCAGGAAGCCGCCGTAGAGTTACGCCGGTCTCGACCGATGATCCCGGTCCCAGGAAGAAAAAAAAATAATACAAAATATCCGATCCGAAGAGATACCGAGGTGCGGTAGAAGGCACCAGCATCGCCGAATGGACAAAAACACAGAAAGAAAAAGGAGAAAAGAAAGAAATAAAGAGGAAAAGAGAGAACACTGCTGGGAGGCAGCCACTTACGGCGCCATACCGAAAGGAAAAAAATAAAAAATAAAAAAATAAAATAAATAAATAAATAAAAATATATTAAATAAAATATGAATGGGATGAATTGAAATGATTTACTACTACTATAATTTTACAAAAGTATAGAATGTTTATCATGTGTTTGCATAGCCCTCAGCGTTCGACATATTTACTTTAACATGCATCCAAAGCTTGAGCCGGAATCCCCCACACCCCTTCTTGTCTCAAATGCAGCACTATGCCACTAGTGTACAGTATGAACCAGCCGCTTTGTGATGTAACCATGGTGATAGACATCTGTCTGCAGCATTTATGATTAGACCTGTCAGTCGCTCAGGTTGTATGTACCTAGCTCCCCCCAACACACACACACAGGACCACTCATCTACTACAATGTGTGAGAGAGGGGAGGCCGCAAAAAGCGAGAGTGAAAAGGCGGGACTTGGACTGGCATGAAGGGATTTCATTGGCTGTCCAGTTTAGAGTACATGATGTACCCTGTGTATGTTAATGTCTGATTCTGGGTGATGCTAATGGATGCAAACAGCCTACAACCATGATAATAATAATCAATTCATTCTCTGAACAGGTTACATTGTTCCATAATGGCTGCGTGACAGTGTCAGTCAAACATGGTACATCTTTTTACGACGGATTTGTTCTGACTGTCATTTTCTATTCGAGAGGTCCTTTGTGGATTTCAGGTAGAAAATTGCAAGACTGCTTCTCAGGTGACTCAGTAGGGCTGCGTGCCAGAAGCTCAGAGTATGAACCACTCCTTTCTAAAAAGTAAATAAATACAGAATTATAATAGTGACTTATTTTAAGTAAATTTTCTTATACATCTTAATTTGGGGAAAATTTACTGCAGCACAATGAATATGAATAATTGATCTTTCAGCAACACCAATTTTTGTTCTTTCAAATATGGAGCACATCAGTGCATCTGTGTATTGACATGTGGTTGGAAACAACGTTTGTTTGAAGGTAGTCATCAACGTGACTACCAAAGATGGAATGTGGCAAAGTGCGTCCTCTGGATCGGACTTTTTTTTTTTTTTGTCTTTGTGCCCTTGGGCGTGTTTATGAGGAATCTTAATTCAGGCAGATGATTGTTGGATGGCAGGAGACTTAAAGCAATTCAAATTAGAACAAACTATTCAAATTGTACACATTTCTTTTTTTCTGCATTGATAATGTGATTTTTAGTCACAGTTCCAATACAACATTTTGACTCCACTCTAACAACAGTGTCAATTTGTCGTGTGAACAAACCACTTATCTTTAACTTCATCCCATTAAAGGAAGCCGTACTAGTCCTGGATTTACCAGATTATCTTGTTAGTGCGATTATATTTGGATTCTATAAGGCTCAATTACCTGGTCTGTTCCAAGCAGGCTGATTGTTTTCAGAAAGCACTTCTTGTCTTTATGCAAGAAATGTTTTGCTAAATGATCAACATCGCTTGTCTTTTATGGGTTATTCAAACGGGATGTGTATTTGAACAGAGAAGCGGAATTTACCGAAAGTCTTAGAGTAAGATCTGGTCTTTGGTTTTCATCACTTTGTCCCTAAGTCTGTGCGTGCCATATCTCCCCCGGCGTCCGATGAAAACGCACGCATCGGGAACAGTTGCGTAATCGCACTCTCTGACATGCACATGCTCCGCCATGAACACATTGTTTCCCCATTTCTTCATCTTTAACTGCTAACGAGCTAATAACATGCGACAGTTTGTTTTGGGGGGGGCTGTTTTGGGAGGGCCAACCAGCGAAAGTAATGCTTTTCGACAGCCTCGGTGTGCGTGTTTCTGGAAAAAGTGGGCGTGGGCGCCGCAGCCCGGCCTCGCAAATCTGGTTGGGTGAGAGTGATGCTTTATATAAGAGCAAAGAAAAGCACCTCGGTTGCTCTTTCCGCTTGGCCTTGGAGGGTGGAAGGTGCCACTGGATAAGTGGTGGACTCTGAAGACTCCTGGAAGAATTTCTCAGAAGTCAAATTGTCTGGTTGAGTTGAGGAGCCCAGAGATATCTGGAAGAAGTCCCCTTTTTTTTCTCCTGGAACTTTTAGGAATCCTGTAAAACTAAAATTAGTCCTTGTCCTGTAGCGTTAACAATCCTTAGTCACCTGGGGCATCTTTGATTATCCTGTCAAGTTGGGTAATTCTCGAGACTCTTGAGGAAATTCTTCAAATCAGGATCATCTTTCTGTGTGGTGCAGCAATCCAACTCCAAACAGGTCAGCATGTTTGTCTTGCGCGTCTTTCACCGTGTTCGTCCATAAACGTCATCCCTGATCTAGTGGTTTGATCCCTGCAGAGAACAAACCTACAATGATTCTAACGAGCTCTTAGGGAAGTCGGAATGTCGTGATTCTGATTTCTATCTAACCTTGTACCAATTACGGCTGGTCAGTTTTAGAATATTTTTGGTATTACGGCAACGGAAGTAACTGCAGATGGTCTTTTGTGTGACCAGAGCTTAGTTGCAGAACAGATGTGAGGATACAAGACAAGGTACAGGAAACCTGGTGTCTCATACACGGTACATTTTGTTCTTGTCTGGACGTCAAGCAGGCTATAGCCCGTGGGGATTTTAACACCGGAAAAATCCAGGCAAGATGATCGACATAGTCTGACTGATTCCGTGCTGAGGCTTCAGCCTAAAGTTGTTCCTTCCTCATGCCAGGATGTCACATGGTTCTCCGTGCGAATGTCTGATCGTCCAGACTTCCTTCTTATGCTGATGTTGTCTTAAAGAAATTGACTTATAAAATTCTCCCGTCTTTGCAGGTCTTTAGTCTCCAGCCCATCCGGCCACATCCACAGACATGATCATCAGGCTGGGAAGACTGACACCAGGATACTTTCGCCTCCTCCAGGTAGCGACACTTTCCAGATTCCTAATGTGCACTTGTTAGATTTCATCTCTAAACACTAATCGGACCCGACGTCAACCATTGTGACGAGGTTTCCCATGTTTCTTTTTGTACCCCAGTAGTCATCACAACCTCTCGTCACCATTGTTGCGAGGTTATGTTCATTTATTTACACTAATTGGGAGAACAAAGGCCCTCCACGTTTGATAGACTGCTGAAAGAAGATGGTGACTGTTACATAATGTATGAGCCTAGCACCCCACCAGGAAAACTGCAAATGTCGTCTTTCTTGTAGTAAACCAGAATGCGAACTGATTCATTTAACAATAGAGGAAATACGGCTACTTTAGCATTATGTGACCTCAATATTTTGTTGCTGTGCAAATTATCGGACACAAACAGTCCCATCTTTATATAACGCTTAAGTTGATCCAAAACTGGACTCCTGTAACAGGTGGTGTGTGTACTCTTTATGTTGAGTCCAGAATGTGTACTGAATATTCTTAGAAAGTTTGCCACTTGGCCGTCAGACAAGGATGTGAAAACGCTGACATCCGAAGACCCCAGAGGTGTAGCAGGGTTCACATGTACCGACATGTGTTTCATGTGTTGACAGCATGGAGGCTCCTATTCCATGTCCCTTGCTAAATATGGCGGAACTTTGGTAGTTGAGACACGATGAAAGTTACGGTGACGTAAAGCAGTGGTGATTTTGTCGGATTGTTTCAGATAATTTACGGTAAAGCGTGCTTAGACATATTTGAGTGAGTTTCTACTTCCTGACAGAACGTAGACTACTTAGCATATTAGCTAGCTACCTAGCTGGCTACGTGCCATTGCTTGTGATCAGAAGGTTTGAACTTTGACTTTTAGTATCTCAGCCTTAAATGAGAGCCGTGTGAGTTTCTTGTGCTCACTGCCGTATACTTTTTTTTTTGTTCCCATCGCAGAGGCAAGTGGCAGGCGAGGTGCAGACGCAGCCACAAGACCGTGCCATCAATCAGATTGCCATGATGCTGGCCATCATGGGTCTCAGTTTATCCTACTACAGCGCCAAGCAGATGACGGAGAAGGTGCATGCCCACCCGGCGCCCTGAAGCATAGACAGACGGACAAATGAGAAGTCGAGGAAAATCAAGCTATGTCGATATGATTGCATTTTTTGGTTTGTTTTATTTTCTGCATCCAGAGTGTAAGGGATGCAAGGGACTGTTCTGATCGCATGTGGAAGATGACGCGTGGCCGTTGCAAAGATGCATGCAAGCAAGGGGAAAGTCGCAACGTGGGGCTGGGGGGAAAAATGTAATTTAGTACTTGAATTCTCCAAGACTTTGGAGGATATTTTGCACAATCATGCAGAAACTGTTTTTAAAACCAAAACACGTGTCACTACTTATTTGTGAAGTCACACACATCTAATCACATTGAGCACCTGTGGACGTTTTAAAACAGTGTTGTTGTTTTTTTATCAATGTATGGACTAATGTCACTTTTTTGTAATGATTTAATAAATCTGTGAATCCTTTTTTCCAACAACTGGCTTTTTGTTTTATGAACATCTAACCATGAGTAGAAGAAAAGTGAAAGGAAAGAACATACCAGTACAAGGCCATGAATTAACTGCGATGTCTGCCAAAATTTAGGATTTAATTTTAATTGATGCGCACCGTGCATTAAATTTGAGGAAATGAGTTGTTAAGTGCATATGGGAGGGATTTAAACCCCCACTTGGCTCTTAATCCTTTCCCATTGCTGATTCGCCTTTCCGCACGTAGCCCCTTCTTGTCGGCGCATGTCTACTCTCTCACCATCGCGACACGATGCTGTGCGACAGGCCTCGGGACCTCGCCTGCCAACACGTGCCCCCTCCCTTCCTCATAAGTGATGCTGGCTGATGGGCGGCCATTGGCTGAGTGATGACGTCACCCAAATCGGCCTGCTCACAAGGCGCAGAGACAAAGGGATGAGGATGCGCTCATTGGGGTGAATAAAGCCGGGGAGGGGTTTATTTTTATTTATTGAGTGAGAGGGCGGAGGGGGTTTTATCACGTTTTATGACATGCGTTGACGAGATACTCCACAGCGACAGTTGTTGGATCGCTACTGAAATGCGATAAACAGATAATAATAATAATAAATAGATAAACAGCTTTTCTTTTTTTTTTTTTTTACCAAACTTTGATTTGATTTGATTTCTTAAATATGATGAAGTAGGACGAGATGTTCTGTGTCCACATCACACTGATTTTATAGTTTTCGTTCGCACCGCGGTTGCCTTCGTTTCATCGGGATTTACTGAAAAGCTGCTTATCTACTCCTGGATGAGCTCAGAGGCTCTTTACCCACCATGTGGTTGCTGATATCATTTCTCATGATTGTTATTTTTTTCATAGGAACATTGTAAATGAAGCAAATTGTCATTCAAAAGAGACTAGACACACGGCATTTCCGGAATTCCATCCTAATCTGAGCGCTAGCCATACAATTGTAGACAGGAAATCAATTTTGCTTTGTCCCTGGATGTTCTCACGCAGGAGACAATGTGACCATCCCAACCACGCGGGGTTAAAACAACTTTCTCAGCGGATGGATTATTGGAAACAATAAAGGCATGGCCTGCAAGGGTGGAACTAGCTCGGTCGATGTATGGTTTTGATTGTCGTTGGCTTAATGGATTACACACAAAAAATAAGAAACAGATTTAAAAAATTCAACTAACATCCTCAATGAACCAGAAAGTAGTCTCTAGTTATATTTGTATTAGTAAGTGCCTTGAAACAAAATGTTTGATTCACTTGATATGATTTGAATTGGCTTGACAAAAAACTTCATGGATAAATACATTCTCCGAGGCCTACTTGGCATGCATGGCAGGAACAGCTGATGACCTCTGAGGTCATTTTCGCGCTCATGACAGATCATGTTGGTCACGTCTGTTCGTTAACACACATCCACATACAAATATTACAATACACAGTACGTATACACATCCTCTAAGTCACAGGTGTCAAACTCAAGGCCCGGGGGCCAGATACGGCCCGCCACATCATTTTATGTGGCCAGCAAAGACAAATTGTGCATCAAATTCGTATGTCATTACTAGAATTGCAAATTGTCTTCACTTTGATTTTTATTTTTTTATATTTGACCAGTTTTTACTCGTCTGATTTGAAAACAAGTTATTTGTCAGTTTGTTTTGTAGCTTTTACTGTATATAATACATTTATTTGGGTTGACAGTCATAATGGCCCTCCGAAAGAAGCTATGACTACAATGCAGCCCGCAAAATAAATGAGTTTGGCACCCCTGCTCTAAGTCAAGCTAAGTCAAACATCTCCTGTCCACTGCAGTTTGCAACTTCTCTCCACATGTTTGCTTGGATCTGGTTCAAACCGCTCTTCAACTGGTTTGAGCAAGTTAGCCTCCACCCAAAAAAAAACATTCCTGCATAAGCACATAGGTCTGGAAAAGGCCCATGCAAAGAAATTATATAAACAACAAATTTTGAAAGAAACACTGTGACTGGGTTGTAATGCAGCACTCACAACATATCAAAGCTTTAGAAAACATTGTAAGGCGCTGAATTTTGCTGTGTTGACAACTCATGGTGTTTGTGTTCCTATGGTCAGTGAAGATATTTTTCTAAAATTGTTATCCTATTAGCATGACTACCCAAGTAATTTTGACGTTACAGTTATGTCAAATTACCAACGCTTGCTAAAGTTTTTGTTTTAGTTCATGTTATGGCCATGCTGTTGTAGTTACACCGCCGCACGGCAGGTGGCAGCAGTCAACGAAGCCGTGTCGCCTGCGTGTTTTGAGATAACGCGGAAAATACGATCAACTGAACGCCATTGACCAGGTAAGAACTTTGACAATTTAAACATTTCTCATTTGAACTATGTTAATATTAAAATCAGAACGTGTTCATTATTGTTGCGTTATTCAATTAGATTGCCTTTTAATTTCTGTACATCATTACCTTTGCAACAAAATTTAAAGAAAACATTAAAACAAAATTAAATTGCTTGATATTTGACGATCTTTTTCTACCAGAAATCTTGTGTTATGTAATGTTTTGGATTGCGTGCTTGTGTACATACTACACTCCTTAATTTTGTTTCCCCGGTTGGTTTTTACAAGGCATGTACTCTTATGCAACATCCACTTTCTTTTAAAATTAGCCACTCACACCTCATTTTTGTTGCATTTTACGAGAGCTGCAACTTATTAAGCTGTCAACAACTTATAAAATGTCAACGCAGTGTGACATTTACTGCTCATTAAAATGTTTGCTATGTTGAATAACTTGGCGTTTGGCAATGCGACAGGCCTTAACCTATCAGCTGCACCAATAAATTGTTCACGCTCATATGACAAAACTCACAAAATCAGAGCGGTGAAATAATATTTTTGATCTAGAACAAAGCAGCAAATTCTAAAGAAAATCTTACTAGTGTATTTTAATGTACTCCAGATGATTAAGGCGCAACACGTACTTGTAGTACCAAGACTGACCTCTGAGAGGCAGCATGTTATCTTGAGTGTATCCAGATTGATGAAAAGTAGAAAGATGACAACTATATATATTAAAACATACTTATGGATGATTTAATATAAATAATATAAATCAACCACCTTTCGATTCGAGAGAGAAAAATAATCTGGAGTTCTGCCTGCCTACGCAACCAGTTGATATAAAGTGCATCCATATGTGTTACAGAGACAACTATTGTGAAAGCACTATATATAAATAATCATGTATTGTGTTGTAATGTATTGTACGGTATAAAAATTGATTAAACTAAATGATTAACCGTCTTGGATAGATCGCGCAGCTTTTTTTCTGCTTTGGCCAATGCATGTGACTCGTCCGCCACCTACTGGTGACTTGAGGCACTAAGCCTACAACCATATTGTAAAATGATTACCGTATTTAATTGTGCGATGATATATCTATGATTGTAACTTCCAGTATGTAGGACAGTGTATGTGTCAAAAAGTGGGCGTGTCATTTCCACTGTGAAACCTGATCTTCTGTGTCCATTCGAAGCACAGTGTGTGAGTGTGTGCGCGTGCGTGTGTGTGTGTGTGTTACTGGAGCCAATGGTGTCTGACAATGGAGCTGTGGCTGTGTAAGAGAGACTCTGTGAAATATGCATGAGGAAATCCACACCTGTTTCCAGGTAACCCAGGCAGGCATCCTCAACCGTGACGCTGACTCACCCACCCATTCACTGTGTGTGTGTGTCCACGCAGGTATACGCATTGACAGCTTCACCCGTGCAGGCTCTCTTGATGCTTCACTCCAGGCATCACCCTGGCTGCTGCTGACCACTTGATGAAGCGTAAAAAGGAGGAAAAAGAGGACAAACTCGAGTGAAGCCAGAGCACAGGAAGTGAAGTCAGAGCAGCATCTAGCCGAGGCCAGCATGAATCCTTTGTGGAGACTTTATAAGGGCAAAGTCTTGAAGACGTTCAACCCGGAGTATGTGGACGACTCGGCTGAAGAGGTACTGACGTACACACTTTGAATTGAGGAATAGCACTGGCTACCACACAATGTGCATTTAGGCCCTGTGGTGCACGATGCTTCCTCTGTTAATGATTCTGCAAACACACGTTGACTGATAACGCTTTTTATGACTCCCTGTTGATGGACGCTTCACCTTTTCCAGCAAAGTCGGAAAAAATGGATTGCACATAAAAAAAAATGTCAACAATATATTTAAATAAAAGCTATAGACAAACACTTCTTAGAGATACAAAAAAATAGTACTGTTCTCAGGCAGTGATTCCTTCCGTGGGCCTAAAGAGGGAGCCCCACGCTTTGAGAGACACTGCAAAATGTCGTGGGCCTCATTCTGGCTCCATCAAAAGTGAACCACAAAAAAAACAGTGGCGAGAAACTCAATCCAGCACAGAAGCACAACAAAGGGATCAACTGGCATTGCTCTGGAGTGACACGTCAGGCCAAGTTCTTCATTTAGTGTGTGTGCATGTGTGTGTGTGTGTTTTCAGGTGAGTGAGGTTGAAGAAGACATGATGAGTCCAGTCCAGCATGATGAAAGCCAGAACGCTGTCTCCCAGCTGGCCCGCAAAGTATGCCAAATGGGATTTCATATGGGAACGTCTCCTTTTACCTTTGACCCCCACGTGTGTGTATACATATATATTTGTGTGTGTGTGTCCAGATGCAGGGGGCGGGGGCCAAAAGCTGGAATAGACTGTCAGCTCTCTTCAATAAAGACGACGAGCACCAACTACTACAAGAGACACCAAGTCCTCCAGTCGCTGACCAGTAAGTGGACTTTAATGTGTGCGAGTGTACTTGTTCACATTTGCACATATTTTTATTACATGTTAAAGATAAAGTGTGAACATATAGTGGTAAGAATACTTAGAAGAAACCTGAAACTTATATTTTAAATAATAATATAAAGCAAAGGATATATCCTTCATCATATGTAATATGTCAGCCCACTTGCAGTCAAGCCAGAGGAAGCGTGCAGGCCCGCTCGCCGCAGTGGATTCTGGGATAGTTTCGCTGCCAACTGGGCCGCCAAGAAGCAGGCGGAGGCAGCTGCCGCCGCCACCCGCGAGGCGACGAATGCCAACGACGGGGTGTCGGAGGTGGGCGAGCTGGAGGAGGAGGAGGCGGTTGTGGCGGGGCCGTCTGAGGCAGCGGCGACGGACGGCGAGGAGGAGGCGGAGTCACAGGAGAGTGATGGCAACAACGGCTTCTCCAACTACGTCACGCTGGGAGGAGGAGCGGGCAGTGAGGACGCTTCCTACAAGTGGAACTTTGTCACCAGCAAGCTAGCCGAATTGAGGCGGGCCAGCCCAGCCAAGAGCAACTAGAGAACGTAGAGGAAATCCAGCCCCTGCTGGGGAAATTCAGGTATTACAGCAGGTAAGAAAAAATATGCAATCATAATTCAATTATAATACAGGGAACCGCATCGAATTTATTTTCAATATTTTTTTAAAATATATATTTTTTGGGTTGGGACAACCCTGTCTTTCATGATCTCATTAGTTTATTCCTGCTTATGCAATAATTTTTTTGAAAAATAATAAAAAATGATATTACATGTACAACTTACAGTACATTTTCCAGTGGTACAATTGGATTCTATTTAATTACGATTTTATCTAAAATGGTACCGCTGTAAATTTTGTCATGTTTGTATGGCGAAACATCAATTCAAGTCGCTCCACTTTAAAATGTACCATCTTCCAACAGCAACTCAAAGAATTTAGGACTGTGAGATTTTTGTGATTTTTTTTCCCTCTCTATTGTGTATGTTTTTTGTTGTGTTTTGTTTTTGTTGAGTACCGCAATAGAAATGTGGTTACAGCATTTGGGACTGACTAACTGATGATACATGAACTACAAAAATCAGGATAATAAAGAGAACCGCTTCACATTTTCTGCTTTTTTTCATTATTTTGTATTTTGTTTTGCCCTGTAAGGTAAACAATAACTGTTGTTTAAAGTATAAAATGTTCAGATAATAGCTGGATGGATTATTTACATTATTTTGCGTTTATAAATTCCCTGTTGTGGACAATGGCAACCTAAGTCTATAACGCCCTTGTCCACCAGGGGGCGACATTTACCTTTGCACTGTGGATACCACTCGTCATCACGTCAGCAGCCAGCCAGTCTGTTTTGGTTCTTGCTCTCGCGTGACGGAGAAATCTGAGGCCTGTTTGTCCTCATTGATTGAATCGTCGGGAGCGGATCTGCTGCCCCCACGTCCTCCTTTTTGGACTTCCTGTACAGTCATCCCAAAACAATGCTTCCTTTGCAGCCTCACATCCTTTCAAGTCAGAAATCATCCGCATTGTGTTCTGAAAATAAAATGTTTTCCCTCATGATTCGGGCAGAAAAAAAAATCACCGTTTGACACATTTCTCTCTAACGGTTGTGTGTGTGCCCTATGACCTTCGCAATTTGGCTTCTCTTTGGCTCCTGCTGTCGCACTTCCATTTTTTCTTCTCTTCTGTAGCCTGGCACAGCATGGTGCCGTTTTTTTACATTTGGTGTGCACTGTGCAGACTCACTGCACACCTTTTTCATTGACTTGTGGGTTGAAGATGTCCTGGTGATGTCATCATCGTGCGCTTGTTAAATTAGTCACAGGGGCGGAAAGGTGTGAATAAATGAGCTGGCGGGTGTTTTCTTTTGTTTTGTCTGACTAAATGGAAGTTTACGAGAGAAACGGGGGATGCATAAACACAGACATGTCTGGTGGCGTTCAGATATGACCATGGTGGGTGTCTGCTGGTGACTCATATCACATCTGGAAAAGTTGCACGCACATGTACCTGCCTCAAACATGGCAAGGCAAGAAACAGATTATCTTTTTTGTTTTTGTATTATGTGTCATGACAACACGAGAACACGAAATGGAATATTATTTAATTTAATGTTGATTTGATCAAGCACATAAAACTTTGGTCTTTATAGCAAACAAGTCAGGACAAGTGTACATGAATCACATCCCTGGACATTATTTGCATATACCAAGTTGCTTTTACTTTTTATGATTCACATGTTTGACAGGTATGAATCTCACCTATTGTAAAAAGTGCGAGTCAGCAAAATACCTTCACGCATTACACACGTTTGTTGATGTGAGTAGCGCAGATGTGCATCTTCCCGCTGTAATCTACAGTACAGCCCAAACTTGTCTACGTTCTCATAACAAACTGCTGAGAAAAATATTTACAATAGACAAACATTCACGGGAGTATTTCAAAATAGGGTTTCAAGACAGGTTTTAAGCCTCAGAGAGAGAGAGAGAGAGAGAGAGAGAGAGAGAGAGAACGAGCGAGAGAGAGAGAGCGAGAGAGAGAGATTTCTCGTGTTCAAGTTACTGTTGCTCCAGCTGCTACTTTCTCTACATGTTGTTCTTTGCTTCTGTGTACACGCGTGGACTCAGCCACATACACCGTGAGAGCCTTTCAAAAGTTGGGAATGTAGGGAACAGAAATAATTTGTTCCAGGGTCAGACTGTGGCCATGGTCACAACCTTTATTGACCATACAGGCAATGTTTGAAGTCGCATTGTTAAGATATGTTATGTTATTCTGGCTAATTTAAAATTACAAACGGCTAACCACTGCAAGAAAGACATGTTTCTGGTTAAAATGATGTATGATGAACCCTGGCGGCCTTTGCTAAAGGAAACAAACAACAACAGAAAGCCAAAGAAAAAGCACCAGATGAAGATATGTTGAGCTATGCTAGGAAATGTGCCAATGCTAGGCTGCCTTTGTGAAGCGAAAGGCATCTTCGAGCCTCGGTCAGCGTCTCCTGACAGTCTATTTGTGACGTGGGAATGCGTGCCTACAGCGAGTGCGGGTGAAAAGGTCCTTGGGTGTCCGACGGAGATGCTGACGGAGGACGTCAGGAGGTTCCGCCTTGCAGGTTTGCTTCTGCAGTTTGGGCCACAAATAGATGAAATTTGGCCCTTTACAGCACGGCTTCTACTAACCCGACATTTGCATTATCAAGACTTTTGTTATAATATTTGACGATATGAAGAAAAAAAACTGATTGTGTGGCCCAGGTGGATGCATTTTAGATCCTGTAGACAGAAAAAAAAAATGGATTGGTAAACATTAACTCGTGGCTTGTGCGGTATGTGGTTCACATGGAATATCATTAAATGGCCGCATATTTCCCAAATTTCATTTCCCCTTTCCAGAGGAACGTTTCCCTCTGGGGTGTTGCGCTTGTGGACCAGACAATGAGACTTAATTGTACGTGCTCCTTCAGTCTTTGCAGCTGCACCTTTCCAATTGGGACACACCTTGGTGCAGATCCTCATGCCGCCTTGCAGGACGCCAGCTCGAGTGAAGAATGTTGACGTCTTTGTTCACGCCGCGCTGCAGAATGAAGCAGACTTCCTGAGTGTTGTTCCTCGCTGTGACAGGTAGTGTACATTGTTTCCTGTTTCTCTTGAAGTTAGGGCTACAATTACATCCGGCTTAGACTGACGGTTAGGTTACTTCCTCAGATAAAAGTTTTATACAATTGGCCTACCTGTGAGAAATTTACAATTTCTAATTCACACATCTGACCTTAAGATTGACTTTTTATGGTAAAAATCTCAAATGTGTTTATGCTGATTTGCTACTCAAATAAGAGCTGCCGAGGGTTTCCTGAGCTAACATTGAACATTTGGGTTGTTTTTAAAAACAAAAAACAAAAACTACTTTTATTGCATCTTTAAAATAAATAAATAAATAAATAAATAAATAAATAAATAAATAAATAAATAAATAAATAAATAAATAAATAAATAAAATGCTTGAAAGATATTTTGTTCACTTTCCTGTAGAAAACGTTTTTTCACATTTAAAAAACCCCAAAACGTTTTCTTCTTGAAAGAAAATACTTTTTAGTTAAGTGTTTTTTTTTTAATGACTTTTCACCCCCTAATTTTCTTCTTTTTTAAGTAGACCCATCTTGTTGATGCGTCACTTCGCATACTAAGTGCCCATGCAGTGCAAACAAATTGTCCCATTCCACCACCACACGTCACGTGGGGTTCTTGCTGTGGTTTCGTCGCGGAGCGAATCCTCCGGGGAGGTCCGGCCCAGCGTGGCGCCGAGCCGCATCGCCTTCCCTCACCCCGGCGGCTCAACTGGGCGCTGGCGGGGAGCGGCCAAACCCAAAAAGTGTGGTGAGGTCACCGGCTTTGATGAGGATGAAGGTCTGAGAAAGCAAGAGTAGACAGACTGGCTCTTCATCCTCATCTGAAGCCTCACCAGAATAGACTTCATGTATTTTACATTTTATACAGAGCGGCCGTACCAGTGGAAATCTTTTTTAGTTTCTGTCGAGGTCCTCATATAAAGGTCTGAGCCTGGACTCAGCCGGTCTGTCTGGTGGCTGGTCATGCCTCTAAATTGATTCTTCACGGAGATCGAAAGGTTTTCACCTGAGGGCCAGGCACCGATGTTCTCATTAACCGGATTAATGGCAGCAAAAGCCCCTTGACACAGACACAAGCTGCCAAGCAAAGGCTTAAAGTTTTCATATACAAATTACATTGATGGTCTTGCATTTCTTCTGAATTGTTTCCCAAAATCCAACTTAGTTTCTGTTTGCTTAAGGGACAAAATGTTTTTTTTAAAATATAATATAATTTTGTTTTTGTTCATCTTTTTTCTGTTTACTTGACAGATAAGATATTTTAAAAAATTCAAAATATTTTTTCTTTTAACAATGTTTATCTTTTTTTCTGTTAGCGTGTCATCTCTGTGACCCCAAAAGAGGGCTCAACAGGAGCCTCTTTTATATGAGCTAAAATATTATTTTTGTTCAATGTTTTTTCCCCCAGCTTAGTGGGATAAGTGTGGTATGTGGGACTCTTGATTTAACCTACATTAAAGTGAGAACATTCCTTTTTCCCCGTAAATCCTCATCTTGGGCGTTCTGAGCAGGTGAAAACAAACGTTGGATTTACTCGGGTTCGCTACTGTCGGCTTTTGAGCGGCTCTGATTAAAAAAGACAAAACTTGTCTTCTCCTTGCTTCGAATCAATGTACCAGCTCACCCCAAGCACGACGTCCTGCTCAGGTTTCCCAGACCCCCTTCGTGGCCCCCCCCCCCCCCCCTCGCTCATGAAGCAGAGGTCACATAGGAGAGAAGGCAATGAAAGGGCGCACCGGTGTGATTTATGGCCCCATGCCGGTACGGGATACCAATAACTGGATAGCTCCTGATACCCAAAACTCTTTTGCCAAAGTCGGGAGTAAACTTATAGCCAATTGGAATGGACTTAAGCCCTGTTTTTTTTTTTTTAATTCTCTGCTGATCGTCTGAAATATTGCATTGTCCAGGTGTGAGTGATTCATCTGTTGGATTTTTTGGGGGGGAAACTTTGACACAAATGCTTAAATAAGCGTTCTCGTTGTACCTTGCACTCACTTGTCAGTTGTTTGGTCTGCTTCATATCAAGCCTGCTGGTCAAGGTCTGAGTTTATAGCCATAACAGCATTTTTTTCTTTTTTATCCAATATCGAAAATTTGGGTTTTAATTCTCATGTTCGCTTTAAAGAAATGTCGCTAACGGGGTAGCTAACGAAAAAAAAAATATAGAAGTTATCTAGTGTCAAGTTTAATACGGAATCCACACATTATGATGATGATTCAGAGAAAAGGAGGCGAGGGAAAAAAAAATGTAACTGAAAAGCAAAGGCACAGTTTAAGGCCACTTGGACGTATGGAAACTGAGCTGTTGCATGTGTGCCCGCCTGAAAGTGGAACATGACAAATGGATTCCAGAGTCTTTTCTTATTAGTCTTCATAATTGGGTCAGGTAGTTGGACCCCCTGTGGATGTTTTACGTGAATGAAAACCCACATCGGCATCCTGGCGTGGTTAACTGCGGACCTTGTAGATTTTATAGGGTATTTCTGTTCCCTGTGACTTTGCTTGCTCAGCACTGCCCCGATCATGTCCATCCCTACAATTATACGTTGGGAATTGTCCTCTGCCAGCTGGTGTCTTGTTTATTTCAAGGCAGCAGAAAAGATGGAGGGGGGGGGGGGGCAAACCCAAAACATGAGCATGTGTTTAAAGCTTGTCCTGTGAACCCAAAACAGGATGTCTCACAGCGGGCCCAGCGCTCAGTGAGGCTGACATAGGAAGCTAATTGTATTGCTGCTATTTGAAAAGATGGAAGGAGGTTGATGTGTGTGAGCAGAGTACAAACCCAGATCTTTGGATTCTTAAAAGCTCTTCAAAAAAAATTAAAAGGGTCCCAGACAACGACTTTATGGATACTTTATATCGAAAAGGGTAAAAAGTTATCATAAACCACAAAAATGCTTTCTGGTCTGAGTGGGATCTGATTTTAATCTTGATAATTAATTTAATGACAATTTTTTGACTGCCCACACAATATTTACTTTTTTATATGCTACTTAGTGTCTAAAGGTGTTCCCCAAGGATTGGTACTAGGCCCCCTTTCTGTTACATTACTCAAAACAACACAGAGAAACAGTTGAAATCAGTCATTATTTGTATTTATTTGCCATGTGTATGATACAGATCTCTGGAGTAAAAAAAAAAAAATCACAAAAACATGAGCCATTTTGTAAACATGCAACCAAAAGTAGGTCCAGTTGAAGGAGTGTGCCTTGGAGATGATTAATGACACTAAAGCTATCAAGGTTTCCGAGTCATTCCGTTAATTTATCGCATTAGTCAACATACTTTGAATGACCCTGGAGTCTGCGTTTGGCCCGTACCATAGAAGTGAGCTAACCGTAGAACTGGTCAGTGATGAATGAAGTGAGGTAGAATCTGTGGTTTTAGCTTTGAGGCTTTACCGCCACATGCAGCTCATCACTGAACAGCTTACATCTTGATTGTCTTTTTGTTTTAAGCCCCTTTCACACTAACGTCAATAAGTTGAAGGTACCAATGAAGGTTGACGAAGTTGACTTCCACAACACTTGCATCAAAACTATTTTCGTCCAGGATTTCGGCAACCTACACTTTGACTTGACTTTTGAATGGTGACCATAATCTATTGAAAGCTAACTAGAAGAAACAGTTTGGTGTTCGTAGTACTTTTCACAGGTTCTCTTAGTGGTAATCAATAGTGTCACGAGCAATTATCAGGACAGTGTATATAAAAATAAAGTAGAATAAACCCCCTAGAAAGGAGAAAAACCTATATCTTTATCACCTCGTTCTCTGTCCATTTCAGTACATGAACAACCCCACAGGGGAGTCTGGCAAGTTTGTTCCAACGCCTGCGTTTAATAATAAAAATAAAAAAAAGCTCTGAATTAAAACAGACATTTTTGAATGAGGTACTCATGGTTCACTTTACGCAGCTTTTCTCCAATAATTTAGTTCACAAAATCTGTGCTGTCATTATTAGCATGCAATTATAGCTATGTGCCCTCAAAAAACAGTTCAGAATCTAGTTCTGTTTAAGATTGTATATCTGGAATCAGTCCATTTGCAGATGATCCATAAATAGTTTGATCCATTGAATCATTTGGAGAAAAAATCTTTCTCAAGAATCAACTGCCACATTACTGACGTAAACAATGTGCTAAACGGAATATAGTCCTCTGGATCAAACCGTAGACTCTTTGGGTCCTTCCCGGGCGGCATTCTTGCACCCGTAGAGCCACTTGATAACTCGAGCGTTCCTCTCAATGATGGACACGCCAGTGGGTGGCTGCTCGGCCAGCTCCTCCTGAAACAACCCGTCCCCAGAGTGGCGGGAGAACTCGCTGGGCTCTGTACCGCCGTCGCCGGCAACGCTGCGAAGAGCCAGCGAAAGGGTGTCTATGGAGCTGGCGCCTGACGGGAAATTGTCCCGGCCGAGGCGCTCAATCAGATCGGTGTCCAGGCCGCAAAAGTCAAAGAATTGCTCCTGTTCAGACCAGGCTACAGAGCAGCGGAGATGCAGGTCCGATTTGGAACGACGCAACACCCCAAACTTGCTCCCACATGACGAACGCTGCGGTATCACCCTTCTCCACGGATCGTTGTCGTCCATGCCTTCATCTGTGGTATCTTTAGATCCATCATTGGTCTGATCTGTTGTAGAGCCCAACCCCGGGCTGGTGATGGAGCCAGGGCTATGTTGCTGGTCTGTTCCGCTGGATCTCCTGCTCCCTGGCCCACCGTCTGTCATATCCTTATCATTAGTCCATGACATGCGGGAGTCTCCATCCCGCGAGGGTGCTTTCTCCTCGCCGATGACCATTTTATGGACTCCCCCGCCAGCCTTGTCCCTCATGGAGCCCTGGAAGAGGCGGCGGACGAAGCCGTAGCCCTTCAGCTCCACACTGCCGTTCTCGCCATTGGGACTCTTGCACTCTTTCTTCTGCCGGTAGATGACGAGCGAGTCGGGTCTCATCATGCGTTTGCCGGTGCTCCTGCGGAGGACGGGGGCACTGTGCGGCGCCACTGGGGTGGTGAATCCGTGTGCTCTGGGGCTGGGGAGCTTCCTGTTGTTGATGACGTTTTTATGAGCCTCCATGTCGATGGAAGACAGTTGATTCTCCTTTCTGGAGTCGTCGTTTTCATTTTCATCCCTGGAGGTAAAAGATCCGGACAGAGTGGAGAAGGGGGTGCCGGATAAACGGCGAGGAGGGAGTTGGGGAGAGGCAAAAGCCCTCCGAGGCGGCGGCGGGGTGGCGCACGGCACCAACACTGGTTCCTGTTTGGTGTTGATGACCTGCTGGCTCTTGACATACTTAGCCTTGTCTGCTTCCAGCCTCTCTACGGCGCTAATCGCTCGACCGTGGTTCCCGCCGTCGATCTGCCGCCGCAAATACTCCGGACCCTTGTTGAGGAGCCGAAGGGGGGACGGTGACCCGATGGGGGTCAACGGCTTCATGATGATTCCACAGGATAGGAAAGACCTCCAAACTGTGCAGTCGCTGGTTCAACACGTGAGTTTCATTCCTCGAAATTGGAGGGTAGCATTTGAGGAAACCACAGTGTTTAAGTTTGGTGTCTCTTTTTGCGGAGGGGGGTAATCTTAGCGCTTATGTTAATTGATATCCAGTATGTACACAGTCCTTTGGATAGGTGGGCGGCCCTTTTTGTGTCGGAAAGTGAGACACTCCCTGGCCACAGCACAGCCCAAATAGCAGGCGGGGTTGCTCTTTGAAAAGTCGGCTTCTTTGCCTCCCTCGACTCACTTGCACCCGGCACCGGGCAACTCGACACGTCGCCTGACAGATGGGTCAATGTTTTTCGCCGTGGCCTCACCTGTGTGGACCCTGGGGAGGCACAAAGAAAGAGAGAGGCGATTTAGTCGTTTGACAGAGCAGATGGCAGACGCTGCTATTGTTGCCTGTGCGTATTTAAAGCAGGTGGGAGTTGCATGGCCTCAAGATGCCAACCTGACACATGTCACTCATAAAATGTGTGTGACCTTTTACACACTTGGCTAAAATGTCCCCAAATAAACATGGACAGAGATAAAGAAAATAACAAGAAACAATAAATATTTTATAGTGCTAGTTACCAGGTTCTGTTTTGAAATGACGAAACCACTACAAACATAGCAGAGAGACATTCCGGGCTGCGTGAACGAGGCGGGCTCGAATCGCGCCACATGTTTATTACGGGCATATTTATGGCTAGCTCAGCATGTGTCTGTATTTAGTGTGTGGTCATGAGTGGATCGGAGTGACAATGAGATGTCTGCTAAAAGACAGACACTGTGTGTTTGTTGTCGAGCTAGCATCCTATCAAATGTTATTTTAGCCGTTTTCCTGTGGGTGTGAAACAATGAAAATGACATAGTGAGTTGTAAACTTCTTTTTAAAAAATAAACAAGCGTTACAAAACGAGATATGTAAAAATACTACATTTCTCAATTTTTTTTAAGAATTGGATACATTTTTATACTTGAATGACCAAATATGACTTAAAACAAGGCCTAAAACTTAAACCCAAACTTTTGATAGTTCAAAATAAAACATCTTTCATGTTTTCTCAATACTAACAGGCCGCCTTTTCGCTTTCACGTGACCTTTTAGCTCGTACGACTTCCACATCACAAACGACATACGGCTATAAATTCTCTGTGGTCCGACAACCTGGTGGTTACGTTTTTCTGCAGATGTCAAGCTTCCAGCAGTCAGAAGTCCTTGTTTAAGAATAAGAAAAACATATAGAAAAAGAAAATGTGACTGCTGAGTGGAGCTAATTAATTGGATTTTGTTTACCAAGACATTAGCGGCTTCTGTAGTTTCCACCAATGGCAATATTGTCCGTTCTTGGTGGAGGATAAAGATGTATGTCTGGTTCAATCGGTTTGTGTTCAAATATCTCAATAATCAGACTATGAAAGAAAAAAATTGCCGATATTTCATTTAAAGGCCAAATGGCCCAGCCCTACGACTGAGAACAAACAAACCCTAAAGAGCAACAAACTGTCTCGTCAGATGTTGTGCAAGCGCATTCTAATCTCCGTTCTGCCAGGCGGGCTGGCTCTCGCCCCACAGGAGTTTGGGGGCTTAGCGGGAACGACCCCATGCTGGCAAAAGCAGAAACAGATGTTTAGCGTCGCGCAGCATGGAGATTCTCCACGTAGACCTGACGCTGCTTTTTAATCACTAGGGAAAGGACTGTTGTGTAATCAACAAAGTAAAACAGTTACAAATGGCATGATTACTAGGTGACGTATAAAAATGTGTCTCTGGAGAGAAATTAAAATCACAGAGTTAATATTTTATGTATTTCCTAAAATGTGTCTGAGGGAGCCTTTCTGAATGGTGCCCCACGGTGACATCGCAGTTTGGCTAATTTGCATAATCCTGCCTCCAAACGGTTGAGCCATAGTTTTTGTATATACTATTATTAAAATCTTGTGGAGTGCTAGCTAGCTTTATCATTTGAAAAAAATATATTTGTATGCGTCATGAGGCGAATGAAAGCATCTGGCCTCAGGAGGCTTCATCAGTGCCGTCCCCGAGAGGTAAACACGAGATAAGAGAGCATTGGACCACCTTGATGAAAGCACTGAGCGCCGCTCACCTGTCAAAAACATCTGGAGACAGACTCGGCTACGCTTGTGCGCATAAACCACAAAATGTATCAAGACAGTGACAAAAGCACCTTTTTGGTTTTAAAGCTTCTAAACAAAGAGAGAGGGGCTTTGTTGACATTAGTAATGGGTCACAACGAGTCGTCTTGGTTGTTCAGCCTCATTAGTCGGGGAGGGGCAACACGGCTGCCATAAAGCAGAAGACGTCAACTTCTGTCCCCCCGCCCATTCCCCCTCCAAAAAAGACAAAGAAAGCAGACAATATTGTAAATCTTCTGGGTATTATCGCGTCTGAGCTGGTGGTTGCTAATGACTTTCTCTGGTGACCTCCACAATTTGACACCCCCCACCAACAATCACCCCACCCTTGCCAACCCCACCCTTAAGACACTCCCTTACCACAAATGGACAAGGGTCCTTAACCGGCTTGCTTTTGTCATTCAAAGACAAAGACGAGCACTAGAGACAGGACAGTGACTGACTACAAACTGATGAGCCCCGCTCCCTTCCAAAAAATGTATTCTTTTGTGATATTATCTATCCATTTAGCGAGTATTAATTCTTTATTATTTTTCTGGATTAAGAATGTATATTAACAATGTAAAATATCTTTAGAATCATGACGAGATAGATTTTTGTGCAGATTCTGAAAACTTGACCTAAATATCAGCAGTGTTATCACGATACTGACCCGGAATCAGCTTGATATCAAGTCCTGACCAAACAATGTTGTTTAAGCTTGTGACATTTTTGCTATTTGACACAAATTTGTCGGTTAACTATGTCACTTAGTCGTTTTTATTGGACTGTCCTCGATGAACCCCATCGAGCGCTGGTTGGTTGCTAGAGAATCGATAGTGGCCCATTTAAAGTATGTAGCAAACCAGCAGGGAGTCGAAAGTAGATGGTGGGGGCTTTTTTGAGCTGACCTCACCTTTGAGGTCACGACACAGCAGGAGCAAACGACCTGCTCACCAAAGCTCCCGAGTGCTTGCTAACCTTTGGACCATTTGCGTTGTCGTCACGTTTGGTCACCGCACCCGAATCTCCTGACGCGCTTGAACGCGACGCTGCTGTCCATCATCAGGGTTGTTTTCGCTTTTGAAGACGTCGCAATTTGGGGTCGGCGGGTGGCCGACTTGACACCCCGTGCGACTTGAGCGGCCCTCTTAGCACCTCGTTAAAAAACACATCTGCTTTGGACGTTTTGACTTTCTGGATTATTTTTTACTTTTTTCCTCCCACTTTGTAGGTTATTTCTAGTCTGTTCTCTTTTGTTTATTTCTATTGTGCAAGGCGCCTGTTATCCTTCCCAAGTGGCTCGGAACAATCCCATTACATGACAAGCAAGAATCTCCAGCAAACCTTCTCTATTTCACCTCACTTCTGTTGTTGTTTTTTCGGGCCGGCCGCCACGCGCGCGTCGCCGTTAACCTCTTTTGAACCCGCCAGCTGTCTCGTCTCGTTACGCGTCGGCCGACCTGCTTCCCGACAAACACGCCCGGCGGACCCACCCCACCTTCCTCCTTCTCCTCCTCCTCCTGTCAGAATCACACGACAACATCCGGCTGAGGCCCGGCGACGTCGCCACGGTTGAGCAAAGTGTGACGAGGATGTGAGCACGCAGGTTCGCAGCTGTCAGACGCACACTCGGGATGGCGGTCTGTCAGGTCCGCTTTAGATGATTTGAGAGCCGGCCGTAAATAATTGATGGAATCATACGTCTGCCGAGGCTGCTGATGTAACAAACGTGACGAGAGTGATGATGACAGTCAAGTCGGCATGCTTCCGAAGTTAGATGGGAACATTTGGGGCAGATTTGGACGTCTGCTAGGCATAGGAAGAAGCAGCTTGTGCGGATTTTTCCTTAACATTTGTTGCTTAGCTGCTGTAGCTTTGGCCACTGCAGTTTTATACTCCACAATCTCCACTTGGTTGCATGGCTCCATTTACTTACTGCCCTTAATCTCCGCTTGGATAGAATCACTGAAATACACGTTTGTTCCAACTGAGTCATGATTTTTGCTTTTTGTGATGGCCTCTCAAAGATACAGTCACATCTGCCTCACGGACAAAAGTATTGGAACACAGCTCTTAATCAGTTTCACTTAAAATGTAACGACCCAATCTTTTTGCCTAACGTAGAGGCCTTTTTTGTTTTCCGAACGGAAGTTCCCAGGCGGTCCAACAAGCAAAAAAGTCAAATTAGACATCCACATCTGATGTTCCTGCTCCGGCTGTGGATGCAAAGCTTGTTCAAGGGTTGTGGGGGTAATGATGTCATTAGCGGGGGTACGTTGCCCCTCTAATTAGAAACGTAAGCACAACTGGAGGGGGGTCCTTACATGCAGAAAGATGAAACAGCTTTGAAGGTGATGTATATGCGATGCCAGTACATGCCCGTGATAAGAAACACGTGCAGCGGTCGGCGTGAGACAATCAATCAGGTTGTCCATACGGCCAAATGTTGGCAAAAATAGCTGTTGAAAATGGATGCCCACTCCCGTAATAATATATTAAGTCATGAAAATATGAAGTGATGCTTGTTTGGTGTAACCAGGTTACAGATTGTACCATTTTTATATTTTAGGGCCGGAGGTTTGGGCCGTTTCATCCCACTTGGAGGCGAATGACGAGCGGACCCGGGAACAGATGACGCTTTGGCCTCGGGGCAAGTCGCGCTTGACGGAGGTAATAACACACTCGTAGACACAACCGAGCGTTACTATCGCCCACAAGATCCAACAAGCTGCCATACAACACCTGCATAATTGGCACACGATAAAGGCCACCAGGGAGGAAAAAGTTGAATGACGATTGGATTAGTCACGCTGGATGACGTCACCATTAGATCACTCTCCTTTCCACGCACTTGGGAAAGTCATTTAAAATTAATCGGGAAAGTCGGTATTCATTGGCTTTGGCCTTTTCCAAAAATCAATCATTAAATGTCCTCAGCGGGGATTGTGCGGGTGAATGTTTACAACCCACGTGCGCTTTGTTTAGTCTACTCGGGACGTCGTCTACCTGTCTGCCGATCAAACTGATTCACTAATTATTTTTACTGAATAGGTGAAGTAGCATGTCTCTCGAGACTTTATTTCAGCAAGCATCTAAGGACTGAAGAATTTGGTTGATCCAAAAGTTAAGATAAAGATTTTGTGTATTAACAATGATGAACCTCTTACACTTGTACAACTGACAAATACATGCAATTTATTATTTTAATGACTTTTTGATTGTCACAATTTGACCCTAAAACACTTTGCAATAAGCAAGTTTGCAATATGCACTAGCAAGTTTTTACATTTTACATTTACATACATTTTGAATAATTAATAATCAATGCAATCGACCTTAAAGTTTATCCAAACATTTGCATAAAAATGATAATCAGTGTTAAAGTTATGTTTGAAAGGGTTCATTTGCAAATCTGCTGCTACTACAAGTGTGTACATGACTGTTGAAATGTCAAGAGTGGAAAGCAATCCACGCTGGAAAGTCACGAATCCCCCAAATCTCAAAATTAAAATTTACTTGGCACTCACCTATGTTGTCTTGGTAATCCGCTTTTGTTTTGATCAGATGTGACAGACAGACGCTTCTCTTGCGTGGACGTCGTGAGCAATGAAGCAGCGTGGGGAGAGAGTCGTGCTACATACAGGGAGGGGGGGGGGTGAGAGAGAGCGAGTGAGAGAGAGAGAGAGAGAGAGAGAGAGAGAGAGAGAGAGAGAGAGAGAGAGAGAGAGAGAGAGAGAGAGAGAGAGAGAGAGAGAGAGAGGAAGGAAGGATAGAAAAGCTGCGGGGGTTGGGCAGGTATGTGTGTGTGCGCGCGTGTGTGTGCGTGCGTGTGTTCGTGTGCGTGTGTGTGCGTGTGTGCGTGTGTGTGTGCGTGTGCGTGTGTGTGTGTGTGTAAACTGACTCCCACGTGTAGCTGAGGTAAAAGACGTGCAAGATAAACATGACACGGAGTGTAGACCAACAGTTAAAAAAATAATTTGGGAATAATACAAAATGATTATGGTCATGAGTGATAATTAAGGTTAGGTAATAATGAAGTTGAGTTCATGATTAAGGCCTAATCAATTACAAAGGAGAGTTAGGGGCTGCATGAAATATTATTATTCTTCCTGGGGCAGCATAACAGAAAGTAATTGAGAAGCACTGCCCTCATCAATAATAAACCATTATATGATTGTTAAATAATGTAAAAATCGACTACAGATGTTGAGTTCCACCCAGAAATTTAAAAGAGGAAAAGTGTGACGATAACCATAGAACAGGAAACACAGGAAAGTGCCTAGCTGCTCTTACTCATAATGACCGAGCTAACCAAATTTCAGTTGAATTCACATAATTAATATGACTTAGCAGATGCTAACAAGTAGCATGTAGCTTCAGGGCATGACTAGAATAAGAACGACCAGTGTCTGGGTGATGGTTTTACTCTTCCAAGCACTCCATGATTAACTTTGTTCTAAAAGAAAGGACTGATTAAGGACTTGCTTGATAAAGGAAGGCTACATTAAAGATGCGTTTCACTTGTGATGATAATTCACTGATTGAGTGATTATCTCCACTGATACGGTTTGATTGATTGATTTGATCCTATTGGAGTGTTTCACACCTCATCTTTAGTGGACATAATTGAATTTTCTGTCATTAATCATCTTTAGATAGGTTATTTTACAGTGATCATCACATGACTCTCACTTTCCGCCATTTAGTTTTTGTATTTAGCTCATCCTTTCCTTCCTCAGCTATCACACCAAGTTTTTTTTTTTTTTTTGACGTGGGGTTGGTGGGAGGAAGAGATAAAGCAGGGATCCACACCTGTTTTTCATTCCCAAGTTCATCACTCACGACAGGCAGATGAGTGAGAAGACACAGGGTGAAACATTGGGAAGTATTTTTCCCCATAATATAAACGGACTCCAAAACAGAACCATGTTAAAGCCATACATAACGGATTTAGTAAAGAAGTCAATTATATTGATAGAGTATGTTAAAAAAAAAACAATTACAGCTGAAACAAAGTGCAGCCAAAAATAAGCTTTATCGGAGCGCCAGCAGGTCAACAGCGGTGTGCGCTGTTGACAAATGACATGTCTCAGAATAGAACTTCCTGTTTGGTTGAGTCACGCCTCATTTAGGGGTCACCACCAAACAGGAGAAATGTGCTCCGCTTGATCTGCCTCTCTGCCGACCTCTGACCCTTCGTCCCCCCCCTCCCAACTGGAGGAAATCATGCTTCCTGGTGAGTTTTGTTGCGTAGTTCTTTGCTGGTGGCAAGGTTAGCAGGTGGCTAACGCTTCCTGGTGACAGTTTGAGCTAACAGTTCTTGGGGCCGTGTCGACACGTGGCGCTAATCCTCTAATAGTTGCCAAAGATCACGGCATAGAATAGAGAACATGTCTCCCCATTGTGTTTGTTTTAGCCTCCCTCCTGACCTTCGAACCCGAGTCAAACAACTCTCTAAGAAGTTACAACTCCTTTTGCTTGGCGTTGACGTCTGGCTCGGACATCGGGATGCGAAGAAAAACAAAGATTGTACATAAATCCCCAACAAGACTCACTCCCTTTGATTGTTTAGCGTAGGAAGACGGTCATAGCATGCTGGGAATCCGGGCGGTACGATGGGAATGTCCGGAATGTATCATGTCGGTCATTTCCGAGCACTGAAGATCAAAATTACTGGACAAAGATGCGGAAATGTGAGAAATTCCTGGCTTGGAAAGAAATGTGTTGTTACAGTGGAACACCCCAAAGGTGGTACGGTGGAAAAGTGCTGAGAAAATACTCCCAGAAGTCGATCAGCGTGTTGTCTAATAATGGTGAGACTTCAGCTGGGTTAGGATCGAAAAGATACGACCTTCATTGGACTATTTCAAACTGAACAAGACCATGCTTTTGATTCGCTCTAATGGTGGCTCCTTTCCGCATGAATCGATTTACATTGACAATTAGTTAGAGACGAGGTGAATGGTTTCCACATGGGCACAATACGCCTGGTGATGAATTGCGCCTGCACGCTCCAATGAGCTAGAGATACCTTACACATTGAGCTGAAGGCTATGATTACATGATCCCTATTACGTGACAACCTTTCCAACTTTGTGCCAACTCTCCGACCCAGAAATTTTCCTATAAGAGCCTTTTTGTGGGCTTCTTGCCAGCTCGCTGTCCTACATGAAAGGTATGGGTATGGGCAGGAAGTCAAAAAAGACTTCAGTAATTTCAGTAATCTGCTCTGAAAAATTTCTAGGCAGTATGAAAGCGGCTACCGAGCGCTTGAACATACAAGATGGGACCGTGAGAGACGTTTGCAGACAAGCAAAGCGATGTCCACTTAGTCTCGTGTTTTGGAACAAGCGAGGCGATGACACGGACGTGTTGTTCCTCCGCCGACCACCGGAGCTGTTCAAAAAGACGTGTTGCCACAGGTTGCTGGTTCAAGTGAGCGTCTCCTGTTTTCGGGACACTCACAAAGGAATGCCGGACTTCCACGCCTGAGGGAACTTGTCACAAGGCCACTTAGCCCTGATCAACACCTCTACTGGACCAAAAAGTCTACATTCAGAGCCATTTTCCCACCGGAAAGCATTTTTACTTGGAGTGTTGTTTAGAGTGTGTAAAGGTTGCTTTGATGTAACTGGCACCACATTAAAAGTAGAAAGGTCCTGGTTGGCTATACCAAGTTGTCTACCAAATTAATCACGCTTTAAGTATATGATACAACATCAAAGATTTAAGAATTAATGAAATTCACATCGTCCGCAGCCATTGACCCTAAAGGTTTAGAGGTTGATCCTGACTTGATTGGTCGTGGTCTTGAGTTCCTTTGCACTTTGATGCAATCCTCAAGGGAAGTCCAAGTGCCGCTTTAATTAGCAGTGTGTGTCCAAGCTTCCCCGAGGGCAGCAGGGAGGAACACGGACAAGAGGGAACCACAGCGCCAGCTTTGAGGGGTAACGCTGATTGTCAGTCTGGCTCCAGCTAAAGGTAACCTCAGGCCGCTCCCACGCTCACTGCTGATAATAAATCCAAGGAGGCACAACTGCTAGTGACGCCTCTGTTGGGTCCCAGGTCATCTAGTACTAGTGGAGGCCCACAAGGACAATTACTTGTTCAAGTAGAAAGGCGCTTCCGCTTCAACGAGGGCAGTTTTTGAGTTGAGAGTTATATCTTCAAAGATGGTTTGTAGATTTGTACAAACATATGATCCTTAACCTGGGTTTAGTCTTGACTCTGCCTCATCCCTTTATCTTGGTCTTGACTTGGTCTCAAGGTGGTCTTAGTCTTAGAAAAGGTTTCTTGACTCAAGTCTTGACTCAGTTTCAGTCTCAATCATCCCACCTTTCTTTGTATTGACTCAATCTCAACTCTTCAAACTTTTGGTCTCGGGTCAACCTCAACCTACCTTGGTTGTAGTCTTGACTGTGTTTGAACTTGTCAAAGTTTCAGTCTTAATTTGGTCCCACTTTGAGCAGCAATTTTTTTAAGGAGATCTTATCTGAACAGCAGGAGAACTTGCTGCGTCAGTGTTAGTGGGGGAGTGCTGATGATTAACTCTCGGGAACCTCTTGTGTAAAAGATATCCAAAAACACAAGAAAGTAAGCCAAACGTGAAGAGCAAAGTCACATCTGCAGTCACAACAAGGCCTCGTCTCAGTGCATCCCTGACCTCAGTCGCTACTCAAACAACGAGAAGAAACAACAATTGATTGAAGATAGGAAAAAAGCAAGCCTTGTTCAGTTTCTCTACGTCATCTGAGAAGGAAGAGTGGGCCAAAGGGACAAAGGGGCTTCTCATCAGGCTACTCGCTAATACGAGAGAAACTCAGCAATGTGTGACATTTCAATCCAGAACGACCTCAGCAAGTAACATCCGATATGATTCCAATTCCACTTCAAGCGGCAATCTCAGAAAATAAGTCCATGAACTCATTTACACATTTTACCCCCACAAAAAGAACACATCGACTCGGATGGGGTTCATTCGGAATTCAAGGATTTTCTTCTCAGAACTATTCCCGATTGTGTATATGAACATAAATCATCAAAGCGGCCACACGCAGTCAGTCAGTGGGTAGAAATTAAGCCGTGCAACCTCACTGGCGCGGACCTCAAAGATGAATGTGTGGCTTGAAAATGATACGGAATGATGTGATATATAGCATGCTAAGCTAGGTTGAGTTTTGCGACACATCTGCAGCACGGTCGTCTACGCAGGTGGCGGAGACTTAAAAGCGCTTCCTGTCCACTCCTGCCGCTCTTATCTTCCTTCCTTCAAGCCCTTTGCAGCTTTCTCTCGTGTTCTGCTCGACGACGGCGGATCTTGCTGACACAGCTGTTGGCCGCAATGTGTGGGTGTGTGTTATTTGTCCAAGAGGCTAAAGAGGCAGAGAAAGCCCGTTTGATAAAGTAACTTTCCAGAGTCGTGACCTCATTGCTCGGCCGCTCGTTGTCGTTATCTAAGGCCGTTTTAGGTCAACTTTTCTTAGTCCAATGCAGTATTCATTAACAGATTTCATGTAAATAAGAACATCAGGTGATTTAAAAATTAAACTTGACTTTTAAGGAAGTGAAACTTTGAACCTTGAGTCACACTCAATTTCTTCATTTTCTATTTGTCACAAAATACAAAATTTCGCTATCATGGAAGTTGCATACAATTGATCACATGAGTCTGCACATCACATTTCTTCATATTTCTTTGTTAATAATTAAAGAAAATGGAAATCTTAAAAAACAATCAGTTTGTTCCAGTGGTTTAACGTTTGTATCATAAAACTGTTAATGACTTGTTCACTACTACTAGTTTAATACAACAGGTAAAGGTAAAGCTAATTGCATAATTGTCAAGTAACACCATAAAGTGTCAAATATAAATACGAGTTAATGACATCAGTGGATGCTTTGGTCTTAAAAGTTACTTGTGCCTGATAGCGGTCATCTCAGGGCATTCACTTTAAAACGAGCAGTAAAATTCCATTGGCATTGTCAACAAATGGAGGATTAAGATGCCAAGTTGGTAAATAAAACCTGATGTGTGCGTGTGTTCTGGTTTGTGTCACTCACTCAAAGGTCCTTCATTTCCTGTTTACAGCGTTTTCATTGTTCGGTCTCTGGAGACCACGGAGAGAGTTGAGCTGATAAAAGTGGCGGTTAAGAATACCAACGGGGCAAATAGATTTTCGGACCACAGATAACATGTTATCGGCGCTATCGCAATGCTAATCTTGTGCTAATCTGTAAACGTGTTGTGAGTCGCCTACTGGAACCTTTTAGACTTGTCTATTTTGAAGAGCTTGATAACGTATCTTTTAATCTCACTGCAGTGGGTGATTAGTTGGAGGATTGACAAAAGTTGGACAATACCAAAGAATCTCATCATTGTAGTGTTTATTTTGATCAAATTTGGTAGCAATTTAGGCTGAGTGTTGGCAACTCCAAACCAAAATGGCTGACTTCTGTTTTGTTTTTGGGCTTGGATTTTTGTGTCTTCAGAAATGTAGCAGAAATGACCCCCACTCAGGACAAAGTTTTCCCTTTAAAAAAGACACAAGACACTGACCTGTGTGTAGAGGTGGGAGGTCTGAGGCAAGAGGCGGGGATGGAGGTCAAGCTCCATTTGGCATTGTTTGGAGGCCATGCAGGTCTTGGGTCTCCGGCCGAGACCTGACCTAAACTGTTTACTCTTTTGGAGAAAGCCTCTGAAAGCAGTGTGATAAATGGCCAGCAATCCAATCAAGATCTTGCCTTTGATTTGTGAGTTTCTCTCTTGCTGCTGAATAATGATGATAATAATAATGCCCCCAAAAGCTTTTTGTTATTGGGAAGAGTAAGGACTAATTAACTGAGAATGCCAGAGATCCTTCACACTGTCTGGTTCTCAACTTGGATTTATATGGGGAAAATCTTACAATATGTACGGCACATATAAAAATTGTGTTCATCATGTAAATCTAGCCTGAGATATTCGGACCCTGCAACAGACTTAATTCCTTACTCCTCTTCAGAGAGCCATTTGTGGTTTGGGGTTTTGTCTAGGAAGCAAGTATGTGGTCAGCCGCTACTTCAATACCAAATTCACACCAGGGACATCCATGAATGTAGACTATATGATCGAGTTTGTGGGTCAATTGAGGCTCTTCAGAGAGGGGGTTGGATGAAAGCTCTGCAGAGCTCCACAGAGCCCCAGGGAGGCTACGAGGGGGGAGGGGGGGCTCCACTGCTCTAATGCAATATTTAAGATCCAGCGCGTGTGCATACCCTGATGCTAAAAAAACCCCCCAAAAACCTGTCCTGCCTTATCATCATCCACGCTGACTCACGCTATCCATGCATTCACTTGACATTCTCTGTGAGGCTGGAGGGCCGACACGTACTTGGGGGAACGAACCAGGCTAAGACCAAGTCAAGTCCAAGGTCATTTTTAGGCTCATATGATATGATAGTGTAATTTTACATCCTGTCGTTGAAATGGCTCATGTGTCCCAATACTTTTGCTCGTGTTGTGGATTGTAGTATTCACAAGCAGGCGGATTTCTTACAGAGTGCAAGCTTTCCTCATTATAGTTTTCGCGATGCCACGAGAGGTCCCGTCGATCCCCGAAATAGAAGCCTGCATGTTTTGTGAGAACTGATATTTTTATCATTTGCTCTGCTGAAAATGGCCGTTTTGTGGCTTTGTCCTCAGCAGCAAGTCGTCTCTCCCTTTATGGAAGCAGTAATCACAGAGGTTCCCTCCTGGTTTTCACCATGCTGGCAACAAACTCCGGAACGGATTCATCACACGGACTCTCACACATATGACACAAAACTGAGGCTGATTAAAGACAGTAACGGTATACTTAGCATTGATGCCACGTAAACAACATTAGCCAAGGAGGCAGTGACCCGTAGGCTTGAGCGACCAATGGAGCCAAGTGGGATAAAATCTCATCATTATGAAAATTACAGCTTTTCTGCTCAATCAGGCGGTGCCTCATTTTGTGAGGGATAAAATAAATGGCTTTGGGGAGGCCACTGCGACAGGTTATTTCATGTAGCAGACATAAATTGTGATTGTTGCCACGCAATTGTGAAAATCAGCTTTTTAAGAATAAAAGTTGTGAAAATGTCAGATGATGTTAGGACACACTTTGAAAGCTGATTTGTGTTCTCGTTGAGATATTGCGAGAACAAGCACTGAGTCATGACACTGGGAGTCTCCTCCAGCTCTTTGAGGAGCGTAAGATACAGAACCAACCTCAATTTTACGCAATTGTAGAGAGAGAGAGAGTTGATGCGCTCCATTTTGTCAGCTTTATGTCCATAATTTCTGGTTCCCGGCTTGTCGACTTGTCCTTACACAGGAGCTCATATCTCATCTGGCCTTGGCCATTGCCATCCGTCCCAGCCTTGTACTAGTCATAACTCTTGGATGAGATTATTGGTTAAAAGCACCAAGTAGAGAAGAAAATAGAGCGTCGCGGCTCATTTCTATGAACAGGCTAAAATGATAACCGACACAACTGGTCTTTATTGAAATGTCATTGAAAGTAACTGGTGAAAATTGTTGCGCTTTGTTTTATTGTAGACATGCACAAAATGTAACAATCAAAACCAAAAAATGACAAATGACAGTTTTACTGCCATTCTTCCAGCCTAAAGGCATAAAAACTTTCATTAGCGTTTATTAGAATAGAGCATTTTGTAAACAATAAAAGTGTTGGTCACTGCAGACAACACCGCCAACTACTGACCTGGCATGCATATTACATTTTTGCAGCGTTGTAAATAGAAATTGTTTGTACATTGTCGTTGTCGTGTAAACACGCGTAGCCTCGGGTTGCTCGATCCACTTTGAATCAAATGTCAAGTGTGCATCCAGAGTTGTCGTACCTCTGAGCGCTTTTCGTGGCCTACTTTGATGTTCAAAGTGAGTTCCCCCCCCGACCCCTCCTCCCATCTCTTTTTGTGTCGTGCCAGATGTGACCTGCAGGAAAAAGTGCTGAGCGAGTGCACCTTTCATGGGAATGAGGTAAGAGTTATGGTCTACCACGTAGAACACAAAGAGATGAAACACCTCAGTGCCAAGACCGAAATCTGGTGTACAGCAGGACCTATTTTACAATTCTTATTGTTATGATTAAAACAGCGTGTGGGCAAAGGAAACAACGGCAGCAAAGGCCTTATGGCTCCCACCTGAAACTCATTTTTTACCAAGAAGAGTTTGTGCAACGACCTTTTGAGATAACACACTTAAGTCACTTTTTGGAAATTACACACAATGCAATACCTTCAGCCACCTTAGAACAGGTTTTTAGGGTCAGGTTTCAGGTGTCAGAATGCTGTTTCAGTGATGTCAGCTTGGTTTCTTTTGTCCTTACTCCTTCCCAAAATTTTAGGTAACAAAACCCCTTCAGAGGAATTGACACCCCTCCCCGCTTATTCCTCATAATTAACAATAGGTCAAAAGTCCATTAGAGCAACCATTGGCAGCAGGATTGTCCATTTAGTTGAGCTGTTGTAATTTGTTTCAAAAATGGAAAATGTAATCGGGTCGTTATTTTATTTTTGAATTGGTTGAATAATAGTTTCAAATAAATAATTTTTATGTCTACAACCACAACGCGATCATCGATTGATTGTCATTTCCAGTCTGATATCGCCCCCTGCTGGTAAAAATGCGCACATGCAAAGGTTGGCCATTCTAAACAATTATACAACCATGACGCTGGGGGGCGCTGATGTTTCATTAGAAGACGAAATATGAGCCAAACAACCATTGTTACTGTACTCCTGTATTTATTTTTCCTTCAAGTAGAAGATGGAACGTGGACCAAGGAGAAAAACCAGAACGAATGGAGTGTTGCTTTTACTGTAACCCATTTTAATGCAAACAGTGTGGAGGCGGATGGGTGTTGGCATCATTGGTGAACTTCCTTAATTGTTTTTGTGATTGACGCAAAACTACCTCGTTTCCCATCAACGCTGGAATTTCACCATGTGTGTCAATGGTGCAAGTCTCTTTCGAGTCATGATAAAAACACAAGGAAGGATGAATGAAGCAAAGAAATGTGTGTGTACCGTACCTGTTGAAATTTAGATACAGTAAATTTGTACAGAGATACGGAAATACCTTAGTGACTTGGTGTGTGGCCAAAGGTTTACGATTAAATTTTTGGTGGCATTTCCGCAATCAAGGAATTTACTGGTTAATGTTTACACACTTTTAACAATACTGTCACTAGTCACAGCGATCCAGGTCAGCACAAATACTCGACCGGTAATGCGGATTTTGTGAGATTGATCACGATACGTGGCAGAGTTCAATTCTGATAACCAATTTAAAATAAGTATATAATGGATATTTTACTTTGAAAAATTCTAATCTATGACAAACTTGAATCTGACAAAGTTTGTCACATAAACTCAATTTAGATTTTAACCCGCATCTACAAAACACACAATGACATTGACTCTCTTACAAATCATAATCCCAAACTGGATAAGTACTGTAAATAATAACATGTCACTGAGGCGATTTATAAAAGCACAAACCAACAGTCATCAACATTCGACTTTTTATTAGATTCTGCCTACATGATTAAGCTCTCTCCTGTCGGATTTACGTCGGGGACCCAGCGTGAATGTGGGATCTAAAAACAAATGGAAACAGGACACCATCCTGCTATCCAGACGTGTCTATCATCCCTGACACAAGTGACATGTTTTTGACGGCTGAAGATTTGCTTCTGACACGCTTCAGATGGATGCTGTCCATCTTTCTCTTTTGTCGGCAGAATCCTCTCGGCTATCAAAAATGTCAACGTTCTAATGAAGGCCAGCATTGCACAGTAAAAATCACACACTTCCTCTTTGTAATTCTCCAATTTCCTGGTCTGTGAAGCTACTTTGATGTATAATTCACTTTGCCTATGAAGGAGAAAGAGCCAATCTTTAACAGTAATGCAACTACAAAGCAAAACGCAGTGCAATGAAAATTTGTAATGCAATAAGCAGCGCCACAGAAAAATGGCCGCCGCCTCCCAAGTTGACTGCATGCAATCTGAAATGTACAAAAACAACTGACAGAAGGCCTTTGATAAAGGGTGCTGAGTCCCATTAAGTGATATGTGTTGAGAAGCCTAAGCAAGCAGTCAAAAGTCTCCTATAAAGCAAATATTGCTTCTATCAACCTCAAGGGAGCATTTAGATCTTGTCTGGCCATTAATTCTCTAAGCACATGCAGCCACATTCCTGGTACGACCATTGTGAATACTGATGTCGGGGTTTAGGTCATTTGGGTGCATTAGAATTATTCTCCTCAGAGATTTTGAAAAGATTTGCTCTGGCCAAGGTGAAATGATACAATAATTCGCTCTAAGGTTAAACTAAAACACTTCATGACTAACATATTAATCAGGAGACAGTGGACTGTGTGTGATATGGTTGCATACTTGAGTAATCCTTCGAGAACTTTAGAAAAGCCTTTTGACAGACAGGAAGTGGAAAAAATAACTTTAGAAAAAAACAGGGCCCACTGTTATGTATTATATGTTTTATTTTGACTTCGGGAAGACTGCCAGGGCCGTTGAAAGACTGTAGATAGGCTGGATGTGGTCAGATGGCCATCTTTCTTTTCGGCACACTTGTGCAGGTCTGCCCCTCAAAATAAGCTAATTTCAGCATGACAAGAAATAGTGTGTTGAAAGTATAATGCCGCTTGATCCTTGTGATATCCTTGCTCAGGCAACACATGAAAGTCATGAGGTTTTTTGTTTCGCTCACATGCCGACGGCTGAAACCTCCATGCCGGTAGGCGTCGCTGTTTCACGGCTACTGTCGTACCTCTCCCCTCGCATCCACCAAACCTCCGCGAAAAGGCTGAAGGTTGAAACGCAGAACACAGCCTCGCAAAGAGAGCACCAGACCGGACTCGACAAGCCGTGGAAGAAGCAACTGACGTCACTCCTCCGGAGTCGGTCACCATCGCGGCTGTCCCTTCCCTGAACTGACCCCCGCCAAGGTCCTCCGCCTCCTCCTCGGCTAGGGCGGGAGGGATACGCCACCACGGATTGCCGCACACACGCGGACATAGACTAGCGAAGGCACTGGAAAAAAAAGTTGGCGTTTACTCGGCGACGAGACAAAATGCGGCGCGGTTGTGTCGCGACTCGACGTCAAGGTCAGAATCCGAGCCACGACGCCGCCGCCGTGCGAGCGACTTTGCCGGGAAGTGGACAGAGAGACGCGGAGGGGGATGCCGCTGCGTGTCACTTTTCTCCAGCATCACTAGTAACACCTTTCCCCGGAGAGGACATTCGCTCTCGCTGCTAAGTCACGCCGACAAACTTGTCTAAAAGCCCAGAAAAGGAGGACTTGCCCCGACTTCCGTGTCTTAAAATATGAGTCTCTTTCATTTACCGTGACGTTTCCTGCTTTCCTCCCTTCCTCGGCCCTTGGCTGCACACCTGGCTACCCAAGACGCGCCACACCGACTAGCTAACCGAATAAACCTTTCCTGGTTCCGAATTGTTTTGAGTTCCACACGCCTAGACTGGCTCGGTTCACGTGGCGAAGTTCCAACCAACAAACAGTGCAACTTTTTTTCTAACTTCAACACCTCCCTCCCCTAAATAATGTCCCCCGGCAGAGGCTCCGGGAGCAACTCGCCGGGGCGCGGGCTCCTTGTACTGGTGCTTCTGGTCCTCCTGGAGTTCTCCGTGCTGCCCCTCGGAGCCGCAAGCTCCCACCCGGACGTCAGCCACCAAGACGAAGTGGTTGTCCACGCAGTGGCGGAGGAGAAGCACAATTTCACCAAAAAGGCTTTCCCGGTGCTCAGCTTTGAGTACAAGCATATCCAGATCCCCTTCGAGATCTCATTATGGGTCCTGCTGGCTTCACTGATGAAATTAGGTGAGTTGTTTTCGTGTGTGAGCTGGGAAAAAAGGTAGGTACACCTTTACAATCAGATCCAATGTTGGAATCGTGTAAAAATTGCTGCCTTGAAACCGATGATGTTCTCATGAGTTATTCATTGAGTTGCAGTAGTGTACAAATTGCACTGCAGCATACTTTGACTTGTTGACCTGTCTGACTAAGCTTTAAAAACAAACATCTTATTGTGTCGTATCGGTCCGCATGGCTGCATTTTTAAAACAAACTCTGGAGTAGACACCTAAACTCAACAACACTTTGGACACACCCACTCGCCCCATTTGCAAAGCCACTCTGCCTGTCGTGTTAAAATTACGAGGGAACACGTTAGACTTGTAGATAACACATCTAACTTAGTTAGGAGGTTTGAATTTTGGCTCTAATTGTTCATAGTTGAAAGTGAAAGCTTGTCTGTACTCTATGTGCTGATATAGAACTCGTTTAGACGCCATCTGAAGCTCTACAACTGCTTAACAACACTTTATTTCATTTTGTAGTGTTAAGCACATTTTGATCTTGAAAACATCCACTTACGTACTTGCAATGTCGCTCTAGATCAGGGGTTCACAACTTGTTTTGTCCAAGGGACCATTATAACCAGGAAGCAACTCTGGGACAACTGCTTTGGCAGAATATTATTATGTATTATACCGAAGGAGGATAGACCTATACAGGATATTTATTTGTGTCTATGTCTATTTTGGCAATCCCAGCTACATTTGACATAATTTGGATGGGCAAATGGTTCACAAAATTAGCTAGAAAATAAGTCGACTATTGACTTGAAGATTGAACCCACCACCTTCAAGGTTGAAGTGTATCACTCTATAACTGAGCCACACCCCAAGAAGACGCAGAAAAAGTCAGTTGATTGTTCACAAAATTAGCTGGAAAAGAATTCAAGTCTAAATAACCACCGGTTGACATCCCTGCTTTAGCCAAATGATTTGATTGGCTAAGTGGTGTCTTATGAGAGGAGTTAAGAAGCACAGAAAAATATGGAGGTGCAACAAAAATCAATTAATTATTTTGATGATCGATTAATTGTTCAAAGACTTTCTTTAATTCAAACTTTGTGTTAACTGATAGTAAGATTGGGCTGATAAACAAAGCCAAACAGTGCAGACACTGTTAAAGTCATTCGATTTGCTCAGTTCAGTCATTCACTCAAGGGGTTAAAATGTATCCGGAAGATTGCCGGTGGTGAGGAGAGGACTCCTGCGAGTTTTTATGGCTCGCCACAGCGATGACTAAGCAGTCATGATGGGGCCTTGGATGATGGACAGCAGTAGTTAGGCTAATCATCGCAGCAGGAATAACAATTAGAGTGCCACCTCTACTAGAGTTTGCTAGAAAGTAAAGGAAGCCTGGCCTTTGCATCTTTTCTATCCTAAAGAGAGCTGGAAGGTTCTGACAAAAAACCGGTTGCTAATTATTGTGAGCAAAATGATCATATTTATTGGATTTGCTGAAGGAAATGTAAACAAAAACAAACCATGTGATGTTGATCTTTTCATACTGGTCACAAGAATGTAAACAGGAAGACGTTTTGCTTTATGGACTTGCGAGTAAATGGAGCAGCATAAATTCACCCAAAGTGGAGCAAAGCAGATAATTATGGTAAGAGTGATAATGATGTAATCGTGATTCTCTGATGCAGTACCACTCCCGTCCTAGAGTTGGTGGTAGCGTACATTACAATTTTCTTTTTTACAGACCCTACGCTAAACGCTACGCTTTTTTCAGTTACGCCCATCTGCCAGACGTGGTGGGGGCGCCATGTAGCCCAAATACTATGAATTTGATTCAAATTCATTTCAAACCCAACAATGTCATCTTGACAAAAGAGGAAGGATATTGTTGAAGACAAGATGGTGCACGGTCAACGAGACAGCCGAGTGACTGTAGACTGACTGACTTTTAGCCGTGAGCCTCCAATTAACCCCAGGAAGACCGCAAAATGGGATGCGGGTAATTGAATGTTGCTGCTTTACTGCTCGTCCTGGTCCCCGTGTTGGCTCCTGATGGACCCCCTCACATCTTAATGGCTTGAAGGGTACCCACTGCAGTCCATTTATCTCCCCGGCAACCCGTCTGTGCACACAAGCGTATCGCAATCCCTTTAGTTAACCTCAGTGCCGCTTGCTGCAGTTCCAGTAAATTACAATTGTCAGTATGTCAACTGCCCAGATTTTTGAGAATAAATCACAGAGTGCTTGTGTTGTTCAGTTTTGCACCTGTCTATTTAGCTGTAATCGTAATTGCTCCCAGTGCGTTATTTAAATGACCTCCTTCTCTCATTGTTTTGGGATGTAAATAAAGCACAAATGTAATGAGTAACGTCTTATCGCCAGGCCATATAAAAATTTGAGTAGGATCACTTATCGTGATATCAAACATCCACCAGATTACAGATAACATTCATGGCTAGGATTCATAGCTATCATACATGGCTAGCATTCATGGCTCGCAATGACATATCATTGTTCCAATATTACGGCTTGTCCGCCATGATCTCATTGTTGATCCTCTTGCATTCCAAAAAGAAGTTTAATATTTTCTAACTTGTATGTATGACGCAAATCTTTTGTAATTCACCCATCTGGGCAGTGTTTTAATTTTTGTTAATGATTAAAAACTCTCAATGACAGGTTTGTCTTTGAAGAAGACAAACTCACCCTAAAATGACTGTTAAGTTAAATGATTAGTACTGTTGTAGTAGAGTCCAAAGTTAAGACTCATCAAGCATCTAGTCCTTATCGTATATTGGAAACATTCCTGGTTAAGCCTTTGAAACATCCTCTTTGGCAACGCCCAAGTCGACTTAGTTCTGCTCCTTAGAGCTGAGATAAAATACATTTTATCTTTACGTTTGACTGGCCGCTTCTTGTGTAAATGTCATTCATTGTCAAGATGGCTCATCTCCTTATCAAAGGCACCTTTACGTTGTCAAAAAATAGATTGATTTCATTTCATGAGAACATTGCACATAACTAAATAATGGTCCTATTGTGTTTTAAGCGACTCTGCGGATGTTTAAATCCAGGAAACGTCTTCATTGTTTGCGCTACCAAACAGTCTGTCTGTCTGTTGAGCTCACAAGTCGATTGAGCTGCCAGTAATGTGCAATTAGTCACCTGGCAACCAGAGAAGGTTCTTGACCTTCTATGCGCTGCTGCAGAGCTGAATGGAGATCGCTGAATGGAAAAGCCCGTCACCCTTTGGTTAGTTGTAATAACCTCGCTGCTTGAATCTCTTAGGGGGGAGCAAAGGCCAAGCAGACATTTGTGGCTATTAACAAGAAACAGTCAGTAATGATGAGCAAAGTCAGGCAATGTGACCACCACGTCTGTGTGAGCGTGACCTGCAAAGAGACCCTGGAGACTGTTGTATTGTTCTACTCTGCAAGCCCCCCAACGTCACCCTTTCCACTTATCTAATCTCCTGTAGCGTTGCGCTCTTTTGCACACGTCAATTTAAGGCCAACGTCGGAGTCATGCAGGGGAGAGGTAACAACGTGTCAACCGGTTCCTTCTATCCACCTTTATTTTGATCGCTGCGGCATTTTTTTTAATCCCACTTCATTGAGGCCTATTTTTTGCTTGGTGAGTCAGGGCTTTGATGTCGCCCTTGCCAAAATAACTTGGCACCAGTTCATGACGTTTAATGTCACTCAGAGGAATGGCCTTTCCATAAGGGACTGTGAGCCTCCTTGTCTTCTTCCATTCATCACCCTGCAAGAGGTCAACAAAAGAACACAAAGATGTCTGTCACCGTTATTGACATATTGTCGAAAACAAGTCCAAATATAAATTGTGAGGACACTTCCACATGGTTTGTTTGCGTGGATTTGCGCAACCTTGTAAGCGGTTCGCATTGTCCTGGCAGTTGTGTTGTGGCACTCTGAGTTTTGTTTAAGCTAAATTAGCTCCTTTTGCTGGCTATTTGTCTACTTTTTTATACCTAAGGTCAGATCACAATTTGTCTCACACTCTGCAGACTAAACAAGCAAAGCCTCCAGTCGATATGAAGGCTATAAAAAAAAAAAAGCAGAGGCTATCAACCGACATTTCAAGATAAACTGGGTGATAATCAGTCTGCTGATTCAGTGCTCATGTCTGATTTTCATTTGCGAGAATTCTCAAGTGCCCTCATTGCTCACTAGCAATGTCCTTTTTTAAAAAAATAAAAACCCAAGAACAAAGTATCAAAATATGTCACTTGATCCACATCCAGCGTTTGAGCCCAGTTTGATAGCCTGCTGTGATTTATAACGCCGCAGGTATGTGTTTGTTGAAATGGACCTTCTCCCTTGACACAATGTAAGCAAACGACTTGCCCCACGAAGCCCGTTTACGTATTTAAATACCAGCACGGTGCTGTTTACTCTGAAAGGAAATCCCGGTTCACAAGAGTGGCGAGGCAGACTACTTCTCAGGTAGATATAGTATGTGTTACCCGGTTCGAGCCCAGAAGGGCTTCTGGTGGTTGCCGTGACGACCGGTCACCTTTATCGTAACAAGCCCCTTCCAAACGGATGTTGGCATTTTGTTATTTAGCCTCCGTGCAGGTCCACTGCCGAAGTACCTTTTAGAATAGACAGTCGGGATGATGATATCTTTTGGGATTAGTTGTGCAATTCCCATACCGCTCATCAGATTTCATCGGAAAATACTACATATGATTTCTCTTATCAAAGGCTGTCTTTGACTGCAGCTCTGCTGAGTTGGCGGCTCTCGCTGTGTAAGTTCTATGAAAAGACAATCCTCCGCCGCTGACATGTCCATGTCGGAAATTCCAGTCGCACGTTCCCCCTCACAGACATTGAATTGTTGGACTCGCACGCTCAAACAGTAATAGCGTTGTCGTGAGATGGGAATATAAACTGCTCCCGCCCCCTCTCTCGGCCTCAGACATCCCATAAAACCATTCCTCATGTCTTGCTTGCGCACGCTGTACCGCTAAGTGCGCTTGTAATGCTGCCGTCGATGCGCCTTGTCTAAAACCGGAATGGCACAAGCCAAGGCCAATCTTAATATGGATCGCTTTAGTCATTTTTATATATGTACGTATATGTTGGTATATGTAAAGCACTTTGTTACAGCGCCAGCTGTTGTGAAATATGCCACATAAATAAGTAAGAATAATCAATCAATCAGTAAATAGTAGATGAATGATAAATAATAAATAATGTTATGTCTACGTCTAGAGAAATAACTAGATGATAAACAACATAGTTTAATTGTTTGAAAGTATGCAGAAGTCGAGAAAAAAAAGCTGAAATCCAAATTCTATCTCACTTCAAGTTGGCATATAGTACTAGTGAAAATGCCATCGTAAAACTTTGCCGCCAGAAAAATACAAGGTGGCAACCCTTGCCGTTGAAACCCGACCGAGTCCAAAGCATTCAGGGAGCTTCTCCCATCTCATTTTATAACAATGGTCAGTCCCGTATCACATATACGCTGATGAAGATGGTTAAAAAGACAGTTTTAACATCAGCAACTACTGGCCTGGCAGCGCTTTTATGAATATTTATGAGCCACTGGCATGTTTGTTGAGCCCTCATGTGAGCATGTATTCTTACCTGGCTCAAGTTTCTCTGTGCATGTGTTTGCGTGTCCGAGATGAGTTGCTCGTTTTTGTAGTGTAAACATAACTGGGGAAAGACTTTATACAATGGGGATCATGTCACCGTTTCTTATACGATAACAATACTTGGTACTCACCCATTCTTCGTTTTATGCCAGTGATAAGAAATTACTGATGGGGTAAAATAGGTAAACCACAGTTGAGGGAAATCATGGCTCCAAAGTGGTGTGACAAGCTGAACAAGAATCGGGCTCAATCCGTGTGACGTGAAGCACGAGCTGGCTTGCACAAACAATGCAACAGTCAAGTCAAACGAGATGCAGCTAGCTAAAGAGGTGGGAGGGACCGGCTAGCAAAAAAACGCAAATACAAGCTCCGGTTTCAATGGAGTGTTATGAATGCCACTATTTTCTTGACCTTGACGTTGGGATTAAGCTGCTGCGTTAATTAAAAAAAAAGACAGATATGTGGACCTGAAATGATATTAATAATAAAAGGATTAGCAATGGTGTCAGCGCTGCCATATGTGATGTGAAATATGAGCCCGACTTAATTACTTGGAAGTGGAAACTCAATAAAAATTGGATGAATGGAAATGTTTGTTTTTTGTTATACCTGCCTTTACTTCATTTTAGAAATCCAAACCACCGCTTTGTTAGGTTTTTTCGATGATACATTTTTTTAATCGGTGTCATCACCCCTTGACAACCTTCTGCTTGAGTCGAGCATAAAATGTTTACCTCGCGCTGACTTGACAAGCAAATTTGAAATGGTGCTGATAGTAGAACGGTTTGACTTGTCAGGTTTCCACCTCGTCCCTCGTCTCCCCGGGATTGTCCCCGAAAGCTGCCTCCTGATCCTGGTGGGCCTGTTGGTGGGTGGGCTCATCAAACTGGCAGGGCAGAAGGTGCCGCCAGTGCTGGACACCAACTTGTTCTTCTTCTGCCTGCTGCCGCCCATCATCCTGGACGCCGGCTACTTTTTGCCCATCCGCCCCTTCATGGAGAACCTGGGCACCATCCTGATGTTCGCCGTGGTGGGCACGCTGTGGAACGCTTTTTTCATCGGCGGGCTTCTGTACGCCGTATGCCAGATCCAGCCCAACAACCCGTCTGACCTGCACTCGCTGGAGCTGCTGCCCTGCCTGCTCTTCGGGTCCATCGTTTCCGCCGTGGACCCGGTGGCCGTGCTAGCCGTCTTTGAGGAGATTCACATCAACGAACTGTTGCACATCCTGGTCTTCGGCGAGTCGCTGCTCAACGATGCCGTCACTGTGGTGAGTCATTTTAGTTCATCGTTTTCCCCCCCCCCTTACCTTTGAACCCGTTGAATAAGCTATTTTCAGGAAACAATCTCAAAAAAAGTCTGCAAAACGGAGATGAAATTAGAACCCCTCCAAAATCTCCTTCTCTTCTTCTAGGTGCTGTACCATCTTTTCGAGGAGTACTCTGGCGTGGGCACGGTGACGGTGATGGACGGCGTGCTGGGCGTTATCTCCTTCTTTGTGGTTGCGCTGGGTGGCGTCCTGGTGGGAGCCATTTACGGCATCCTGGCGGCGTTCACCTCGCGCTTCACCTGGCACACGCGCGTCATCGAGCCTCTCTTTGTCTTCGTGTACAGCTACATGGCCTACCTGTCGGCAGAGATGTTCCACCTGTCCGGGATCATGGCGTAAGTATGCCTTCTGCTAAAACAACACGTGTCCCTTTAATATTGCCTATTAAGTCCCTTTCTCATCTTTTTAATTAGCATTTAGTCCTGTTGCATCCTTTATCTCTAAGATAATTTACTCATTTTACTTGAATGTAGATTAGCCTACTTAACTACTTAAACAAATAAAATTAAGAGGTTTCCAAATGACATTTTTTTTTAGTGGGTGTATTTGAGCATCCACATTTAAAATTTGACCCGTGACATAACAGCACCCCGTACTTCTATCGAAGCAAGATTTAATGAGCAGGCAGACAGGTTTGATCTACAGTCTCCCCGGGGGTGTCACGGCCGACGCCCGATGCTCAGCTCCAAGGGCAATCTTATCCTCTCTTCCTCCCCGCAGCTCATGGCTTATTTGTCAAAGCGTTTTTTTTTTATCTATTTAAAAAGAAACAAGTGATCAATGTAAATCCCCCGCTTCCTTTCCCCTCGCTCAAAAGATGGCGAGGAGCCACAGGGATCTAGCAGACGGCCCTTTGAAGGATTTTATTTTATTTTTGGCGCCTTGCTTTTGACATAGCACAACGTTAGACTCAAACAGAGAAGTGGTGAGCAGCGGACGGGAACGGGCTTGCGAAATAGCGCGTTGTGGAACTCGAAACGGGTAACTGGAGACTTCATTTAGCGACTGAAGCGACAATACTTGTACTGTGTTTATTATAGCGGCGAGGGGTGAACCCCTTCTCAAGATAAATTACAAAACAAACGCAAGATGTATATAGATTGAAAAATACAAGATAAGATCCAGAAAACTTTTGGTCAAGGAGATTCTTCCTTGCCCTGACCTTATAACATTTTGAGCTAGTTATGACAAAAATAACCTCACATGCTAACACTAGCTTAGCTGTGTCTTAGCGCCCGACATTGCAGTATTACACTCCGCAGTGTCCGCCGCTCTGCCGCAGCGCTCCATTTCATCGCTGCCCTCAGTGTCCATTATTTTTCATTTGTTAATGACGCCCTCCTGCTTCCAGGTTGATAGCATGCGGGGCAGTGATGCGGCCGTACGTGGAGGCTAACATCTCCCACAAGTCGCACACCACCATCAAGTACTTCCTGAAGATGTGGAGCAGCGTGAGCGAGACGCTGATATTTATCTTCCTCGGCGTGGCCACTGTGGACGGCCAGCACAACTGGAACTGGACCTTTGTCACTGTCACCGTTGTCCTGTGCCTGGTGGCGCGGGTCATAGGTAGGCAGGCGGCATACACACACAAGTGAGATAAATGTGTGTCAGCTGATTTGGTCATGAAGCGGTAAAATGCCTCATTGCGCGACCGCAGCTGTGGATAGAAGCATTGCTGAGTATTTCCTCAGCGACTCGAGGTGCCGTGCTTTTTTCTTTGGCAGAGGCTTCTGGAGGCAGAAAGTGGAAGCGTGATTAGGCAGGCGTGTTGGATCATGCAGTTGTATGTTTCCTGGCAGACAACAGAGTGACTCAGTCTTTTTGCTGAGTCATTAGTTTACGGTGGTAAAATAGTAGCTATGACCATGGTTTTCTTCACCATTGTGTGGCATATTTATCAATTGGAGCACTATTTATTTTATTTTACCTGCACCAAGCACAAACATTCCAAATGAAGTGATAGGAAATGTCAAATTAGATTCTTAACTGAAAGAAAAAAAAAGTTGGCATACACTTTTTATTGCTCATTACTGCCACCCACTGGTTTCCTGGCTGTATTGGCCAAAAACCTCTTGAATAAAATATGGGTTGAGTAAATATTTGATTGCCATGTCGTTGCAGCATACGAGACTCCATGACAATAGCTATAAAAAGAAAATCTAATTTTATCATTTTGATGTTTGGCAGGTGTGGTAGGACTGACGTACGTCATCAACAAGTTCCGCATTGTCAAACTGACCACCAAGGACCAGTTCATCGTGGCCTACGGCGGCTTGCGCGGTGCCATCGCCTTCTCCCTGGGTTTCCTGCTGGACAAGGACCTCTTCCCTCTGAGGAACATGTTCCTCACCGCCATCATCATCCTCATCTTCTTCACCGTCTTTGTGCAGGTAGACATGAAGAAGTGCAATGAATCCTGACATAAAAAATCGAATTAAACTGGTGAGAGAGTTGGATTTGGCATGAATGACACAATCCAAAATACAAAAACAAGCAAGCCTGACATGCCTGCCTTAGGCACTTGAAACTGATTCCTTTTAGCATTGGCTGACTGACTTTATTTCGAAGGTGACGGCCCTCACTTGTTATCACAGAAAACAATGCAGACATAGAATATCTTCACCATGTGAGAACAACTTCCTTTGCGAGAGGCGCCGTTAATGGGAGTTCCGACAGCCAATTTAATCAGCTCTTCGAGGTGATGGCAAGCAGCCTACCTGCGGCATTCAAATGACTCTATCGCTCACTTTGATAGACGTTTGCTGCAGTTTTTGTTTATCACGTATATGAATCAGTGATTGGAAACTAAGGGTAACCATTTTTTTGCCTGGTTCTTGTCTCAGGGCATGACCATCAAGCCTCTGGTGGACCTGCTGGCGGTGAAGAAGAAACAAGAGGCTAAGCGCTCCATCAATGAGGAGATCCACACTCAGGTTCATCTTATCATAATTGCATGTTAGACTTTAAATTGTGAGTGTGAATGCTGGTTTTCGTTTATATGACTCGTCCTTTTATAGAAAACAAAAGAAAAATGGTCCTTCTCTAATGTCAACAAGTTTAGATCACTGCTACCACCTACAGGTCATTTGCTGGTACTTCATGGGCCTAAAAGGAAGATTACTAGCATTTTTTTTCCAAGCGTAATATATTGTAATAAAATACCCTAAACACAGTTTCTGGCTCATAAACAAATTTGCGTGCAAGCACCACATTGCACAATTCCTTGGCCGAGTCTCGCTCTTGCTCTCGCTCTCTCTCTCGCACGCACGCTCACACACACACTCAAATCCACGATGAGTCACCACTGCTTTTGCTTAAACCAAACAACAGCTTTTCTTCTACTTATAAAAGAAAGCTTCACTGGTGGAATGCAGTTTGTCAATACTGTTTTCTCCACTGTTTGCAAAGTGAAAATTCCATCTCGATTCAATTAACAGACAACATCGCAAACACGCACCAAATTTCACTAACAATGGCAGATTTGTTCTCATAGGCTCATGTTTGTCTTGTTTTCGTCACCTATAGTTCCTTGACCACCTCCTGACTGGCATTGAAGACATCTGTGGACATTATGGACATCATCACTGGAAGGACAAGTATGCTTTTAATTTACTTCATATGCATTCAAAGCCATCGACTCACAAGCGTCTACATTATATTTGATAAGCAATATTTTCCCTCCACCTCTTTTTCGCAGATTGAACCGCTTTAACAAAAAGTACGTGAAGAAGTGCCTCATTGCCGGCGAGCGCTACAAAGAGCCACAGCTCATCGCCTTCTACCACAAATTGGAGATGAAGCACGCCATCCAGCTAGTGGAGAGCGGCGTCGCCGTCAATCTGCCCTCTGCCATGCCCTCCACTGTCTCCATGCAGTGAGTACAAATACAATGGGAGGGGGGGGACTATGTTGAAGTTGCTTGAGGAGCTTCATTTAGACAAAAGTAGTGCTTATGTGTACTTTTGTGACATTTTTGTTTGGTGGTGTGCCTTTTTTTTTTTAATATAAAATAAGTTTCTTGGCACAGGGTTCACAAATCATCACAAAACTAGATGGATGTTTTGTCTTTCAAAACAAGACACACACATATAGTCCTAAGGCCTTTAAGCTCTGTTTTGATTGTTACTTGGATTTACCAGGCAACAAAACTGTGGAGCGCATGGAGCACAAATTAACATTTTAATCCAGAAATAATCAAAATCTAAAACTCAAACGAGCGATAAAACAAAGTTGTTTATTGTTTGTGTGCTATGTGAGTCACAGGCCTCACGGTCCACAAAGTGTTACTACGGCAAATTCCAAATGTGTGCTAAAGTAGCACATTGCTCCCCAGCTGCTCTTTATGGGCAGTGGAGTCATTTCTCACTGAATGAACGTAAAAGTTGAACGGAAGCGATTACGCTCGCCAGTCTCGTTGCAGTCCATAACACAAGACTCTAAGCAGCCAAAAGGGAGCTCACGTCCAGCGGGATGCTTGTGTGACTCTGTGTGTGTGTGTGTTCCACTTACATCCCAGAAACATCCAGCCCAAAAGGCCGCCGCCGCCTGCCAAGCTCGAGGAGCGAGCTCTGCCTCAGCTATCTAAAAGCCGGGAGGAGGAGATCCGCAAGATCCTCCGCAGTAACCTTCAGAAAACGCGGCAGAGGGTAGGTACTACAGGTTTAGCCCCTAGAAAGAGTGATCTTCTCTGATCACTGATCAAGCCCAAGTTGAAGTCGCATGTTTAAGACTTATCACAACTTTTCTCTTCCTGCCCGTGGTGTTCTCAGCTGCGCTCCTACAACCGCCACACCCTGTTGGTTGATCCCGATGATGACCACATAGGTGAATTCCTCCTCAAGAAGCAGAAGATGGTGGTCCTGGATAAGAAGGTATGTGCTCGAAAGAGAGCAGATCCAAAAGGCTCAACACCGTATGCAGTCATCAACCCATGTTACATTATCCATTATATTTATTGAATTGGTCAACAGAGACAAATGATATATGATCAATTTTAGAGAATACTTATGACAATGTAATGACTAACTAGGCTGGACAAAACAAAACAAAAAAACTCAATTTCACTTTGGCTCTCCCCATATGTTGCGTTCAGGGACCGCCCACAAAACAGAACATCACAACTGCCAATGAAAAACACTATCAATGAGTGAGTCAATGGGCCTCACTACAGCAATCCCAAGATTCCACCAGATGGTGCCAGAGTAATAATTTCATTGCTTTGGCCTGAGCGCACACATTTAATGGACATGATTTGCAGCCAATAACTGAATATAGGATATGCAAATTTGTCAAAAATGTTTTTTGGTCCTTGAGTAGCTTTAACCTCTCTGCCATTTAAACTGATTTTGTAAGTAGCATTTAGATCCTTCCAGAAAGCGATAACGACAAAAAAATACAATTAAAACGATCTTAACGTCTAATGTCCTTTCACAGATCCAAAACATTAATAACTACCTGACGGTGCCCGCCGCTCCCCCCGACTCGCCGACCATGTGCAGAGCCAGACTGGCCTCAGGTAACCACATCCATCTGCGCCCCGCTAAACGCCTAGCGCCAACACTGCGCGCACGCACACACGCACGCACGCACGCATACACACACACACACACACACACACACACACACACACACACACACACACACACACACACACACACACACACACACACACACACACACACACACACACACACACAGCAATATTAAAAATCCCTGCCACTCCAGGCCTTATATTTCCCACTCAAGATATTCCTCCCCGCTGATGGAAATATGTGCACATGTGGTGGTCACCATATAAAATGGTGTGGTTTCGTTTTTAGGCAGAGAAAATGATTTCAAACCCACTCAGCAGCCCAAAGGGGACACTGTCGGTCCAGGTATGTGGCTAGAGGAGTGAAGATGGGAGAAAAAAAAGAAAGATAACCCCTCCCAACGTAACTCGTCGCCATCAGCAGAACCCTAACACGCATGACTCACACAACCTGCTCCTCGTTACCGACCCACTTTGTTCAGTTTGTTGTTTGAAATGATCCCAGTTTACAATCCCTGCATTGTGCTTTTTCTTTTCTTTATTTTATTTTTTTGTTAACCTGATATGCAGAGAACGTATTCATCTTCTGCGTGCTCACAAATGGAATAATGTGTCCTCACACACAGGAGTATTAATAAAAAATTAAAAGTAAACTCTCTGCCACGCAAACGTTAGCACACACTCGCCCAAAAGCCTTTTAGCCGACCACCAGCAAAAAAGGCGGCGTAACAGCACAGTTGAAATTAATTTTGAATATGGTTATGTAACACAGTAAAATACATTTTTGAAATGCATAATATGAAGAAAAGTATACTACTTTGATCTGAGAAATATTTCAAATAAGCAGATAGTTAAAATTGCAAAATACTCCTGTCTGCTTGGACATACAGTGAGAAATGGCACCTCCATCCGTGCAAGTTTATTTTACATTTTAACACCCCCGTCACCGCCCACAGACCCTCAAGCCTACAACACAAAGGCAGCGGGCGACAGTGTTCCCACCATCCATGTGGACCTGGCCTCCCCTCAGTCGCCCGACTCGATCAACCTCTTGGATGAGTTTCAGCGGTCCGGCCAGGCGGCGGAGGAGGGCAACGACGACGGCGGCCTGATGATGAAAGCGCCCGCCAAGCCCTACGACCAGCACAGCGAGGGCGAAATGGACACCACCAACAGAGAGAAGCTGTTGAGGTGTCTGAGTGACCCGGGGCCCCACGCCGAGGACGAAGACGAGGACGAATCCTTCCTGCCTTAGTTGGAGGAAGGTGCGTGCTTCAGTGCTCAAGACGATTAGCCAGAAACTGCGAGCAGGGAGGAAAAAAAAAAAAGAGCCATTAGTCGTTTTGTCGTCATCGCTCTTTACTTTTAAAAGACGCAGTCACGGTTACGCGACCTTCAGGAATGAACTATGCATTACCAAAGGGACTGTTTGTAGTTCTTTGAGGTTCTATTTCCGTTTTTTTGTAATATATCGGAGATGGGCGGGGTTCTCCGGCACGACAACGAATCAGCTTCTCCCAAAACAAAGCCAATCGCATTCATTCTGTCACTTGAAATCACACCCCTTGGATGAGGTCTCACCGCATATTTTTGCCTTATTTGATGTCACTCGGTGCAATTATTTTGTTTTTTCATAAGCACTGCCTTTTATTTTCAGGGATTGCCAACATTGGTATAAAGGAGTATTACGGGCGCACTCAAAAGTAAGTTTTACCAGTCTTGGTGGCTTATACGCTTTTTTTTCCCCTCCCGACCACCATTTTTAGTGCATTGATAAACTCGTTTTCTTAATTAAGGGAGGAGGGGCAAGACAGCGAATGTTCTGATGTCATCCACGGTCTTTATTTTTGCTGATGTTAAATGTCTGTCATGTTAAAAGTAGCTCCCTTTAACAGTCACTCCAGCAAACAAACAACGCTCGCTGTCTTCAAGATGTACACGCACATTTCTTTTGCTTGTCCTTTATCACTGTGCGACAGCAGTCTGTGCTTCCGAGACTGGTCTTTGCATTACTTGGCTAAATAAGTAATTAATACAGTTCTATGCAGCATAAAAGGATAGACAAATGATGTAAAACAAAAAAAAAGTAAATTAATTCTATTTAGTTATGTTGAGGTGGATTAATATCGGACTGCGGCTTTAATGATTGCACGTTTCCTCAATGTAAAAAGATGCACTGCTGCACGAGGTCGCAAATGAAAATTTAGAGCTACACTGCTATGACAAAATATTGGCAAAAGATTATAAAAGCAGTGTTATTTTTTATCAGTAAATGTTATTTTCTAAGAATGCTTATTAGGCGCACTTACAAGAGCGTTTTTTATTTTCACCATTAGAAACTTGTAAGATTTTTCTTGTAACATTGGGAATCTTTGGGGCAATATTAGAACTCTAAATATGACTATTATGAATGTGTCTTTATATTAAGGTTTTGTTAACAAAAAAAGGCTTAATTTCAAGTAATGGTGCAATTGATCAAAGTACCGTATTTTCCGCACTATTAGGCGCACTTAAAAACGTACATTTTACTCAAAAAAACACAGTGCGCCTTATAATACAGAGCGCCTTATATATGGATCAATTGATGAATTTGTTCATCCATACTGGTTGTACACAGTGCTCTGCCAAAATGTTTCAGTACGTTTTAGTACGACTAGTAAATTACAAGGTTGCATCGCTTCCCATCATTACGGCAACTGTCGTCAGAGGGCGTCACCGAATGGCTGTTGTACCCGCGAGGCTATTTCATTTCAATATAGGCTGCTCCGTTAATGTTTCGAGTAAATTTACGGATTGATATGGAAAGGAAACATAGGTAAGCAGTCCCAATGTGTTCGATCGAACTTTAGTCAGTTCCGATCATTTTATAGGAGATTGTTTGAGAAACGCGATTGTTCACAGAGGGCTCATTGGTTATTGGCTAGTGGATGCATACCGCAACCCTAGTCAACCTCAGTTTGTTGCAGTATAGCTTCTATTTTATGCGCCTTTTAATCCGGTGCGCCCTATATATTAAATAATTTCTAAAATAAAAAATTCAATGAGGGTGCGCCTTATAATCCAGTCCGCCTTTTGGTGCGAAAAATACGGAAAAAATATTTTACCAGATTATGAAATTATTTTAATAATTTCATAATCTGAAAAAAAACATCTTGTCAAAGATATAGTGAAGGTCCTCTATTAAAAATTATTTTAATAATTTCATAATCTGGTAAAAAAAGAATTCCTTCTGTCTTGAAATCTTCAGACTATTCTTGCATTGTTCCAATTTTTGTCTTGTGCTTTCAGTATAATTTCAGTGTGGCCCTAAATTTTCATTTACATTGTGAAAAAACATTTTCACATCGCATCGGCGATCGCTTAACGGAATTTCGCCGTAAATATGTGTAAGCGGAGTCCTTGTATGTTATATTCACTTGATATTTTTCCAAAGATTCTTTATTTTATGATGACAAAATGGATATTTTGGTAGCAAACAAAAAGAATGTTTCCAGGCCAACATTGCTGGTTTTGAAAGCCGTAGAGAGCAGAAAGATAAGTGTTCATCTTTTCTTTATGGCTTTCTCATGGCCTTTTTTTATGGAATGTGTACTTCATTCAGGACCTCGCCAGCATTTCACAACAGCTTTCGCTCCGTGTCTTTGAGAACACTGTGCTTTTCTATTGTTTGCCTTTTAAATCATTGAGTGTCTTTCATGGCTTTACATGGACGTATCAGTCGCTAAAGTACCGTTCACTTTAAATGTGTACACGTGTGCCGTAATAATGCATGAAATATGCTTTGCGTCTCATGTTTACATTGCTACAGAGGCTTGATTTCTTTTGAAGAAACGGTCTCGGATCTTTTCAGAATACAATCCTTCGCTAGTTTGTGCTGAGAATTTCATTGAAGATCTTAAAAGAGTCTTTGGTGGACGGTGGAGTTCCAACTGGATCGTGTAGTTTCAATCATGAGGTTATGTAATCAAATTGCTTTGACACTAATTTAAAATACATTTTAATGCAAATCTAGTTTGATTAGCCCCTCGGTTTGGTTTCTTATGTTGAGTGTGAAAACAAAAACCAAAGCTCCTCCCCCAAAATATCTGACCTAATTTCTTATATTACAACATCAATGTACATGTATAGTTCACCGAATTCAAACAAACCAAAGCCGAGGGGACGCATGCTAATTTGGACCAGACAATGTCAAATAATATTTGAATAGATGACAATTATACAAATATATTTATATAATCCTATACATGCAGTATGACTTCATCCAGCTAAAGACTTTTAAAATCTTTATTTTACTTACCCTCACATTACCTCTCAGCGCTCGCGTCCTTTCTCTCTCTCTCTCGTACCATTTAAATGCCGCCACCACGAGCACTTTAACGGCGCAGAAAGAACCTTTATCTCCAAACGACGTCAGTCGGCGCAATAAATAGCTTTCATATCGTCACGTATGACACAGGTCTTAAAAACCGATGCTTTTACTTGGGAACCTTTCCTCCTTCTGCTAGGACAGCGACTCTCGAGTCTCTTATGATATTCTCTTCTTCATCACTAATCCTGGTCTGTAAATGTTGCTTTGTCAGGATTTCCTGTTTGGAAGCTATTATTTTTGATATACGTAAATGGGAAAATGTACATAGACAAAGATATTGTATGTATTAGAAATGTATGATTCTAATGTGCAAAAAAACAAACAAAAAACTGAGAATCAAGCGTGGACTTGCCGAATGAATCATCACAAAGCTTTCAGCATTCCATTCCCGTTCTAACAAATCCGCATCAATCAAAAACTAATGACCTAACAAACTATCTACCGAAATAAAGGTTTACTTTCTAACTCTGCTGTCACAGTGTCGTCTATTTATGATGTCTGGATTTTTTTTTTTTTTTCCAACCCAGCCCCCCAATTACCACCAACGTTTTTGTAATAGTTTTTTGTTATAATCTGAAGCTATAAAAGTACCATCGCAATAGTCTTTGCTGAGGAAAAACAAAAAAAAACATTCTATGCCTTCCAAAAACAAACATTTTGATGATGTTATTTTTCCGCATCTGACACATTTTCCAATTGCATTTATGGTGTGCAATAGCACGAATTGTTCTGCCTCGTTCAAATGTTTTGTCACTGCTGCCAAAAGAGTTTAGTGAGGAAAACAAGGTTTCCCTTTGTCTATTCAAACTCACACAATGACTTGGATTGTGTTTGTTGAGCAGCCTGACAGACTTTCCTCCTAAGTCATATTGTTTGCCATGGATATGATTGCGCCTCACAATGTGGCTCATGCAAATATCTTGTATTATTTTCTGTCTTGTTTGGATCCTCTGGTAAAAGGCATTTTTTTTTTAGGACAGAAGGCTCGCCTCCTTGCCACTTCCAAAAGCAAGCCCGCAGAGGGCGCTGTCCAGCCGCAATAAAACCAGCTCCTTGCTTGGAAGTATACCGAAAAGCAAAGCGACGTGTTTAATCGGCGTATGGCCTCCAATTGCATTGGTTTAATGGCCTGTTTGCTGTTGCATCCGCTCTCATTTACATGCACCATGGAATCCTTTAATGTATGCCACAAATTGATGCCTTTTTAGCCGAGTTGTTTAAAGGACTGTAAACAAGATTTTTCTGCTTCACTGCAATCGTCTTAACTTTTCAAAACGCATTGTGGGATGCAGTGAGGGCAGTATACAGAGAGTAACTTCTACTCACTATCTCATATAGAGTACATGAAAAATACTTGAGTAGAAGTACAAGTATGCTCACAAGTTTTGGAAGTTGCACTAAAATGAGTTGTTTCATGCAGAGGATAAAGAATATATGCTTGTGCGTATTGTTATATTGTTTGTCATGTGTTGATGCAATATTTCTATTAAAATATTCAACGTTAGAAACAGCAACTCTAGCATGCTATTCGTTAGTTCGCGTATGACGTTTCCTATTGTGTTAACATCAAGCCAACAAAAAAGGAATATTTACTACCCAGACTAAAAAAAAAGAAAAACACACTAATGCACTGTTTTAGCCACATCCTCAAATTACTTTAAATGGTTTTTAAAACAAACAAAAAGAAGTTTTTAGTACTTACAGGAGCTATAAGGTTCCTGGTTCCCCATGAAAATACGAGAGCAAAATCTCCTTTAAGTTCCTGTTGTCTAAACACACAGCAACCCTCTTAAAACTCCCGGGATTAAGTTCCTGTACTTTCAAGAGGTCACAAATCTTTGGCACACAGCTCTCTCAACATCTCTGACTGGAACTTGTTATTTCCAGGAAGTAGCAAGAACTCAACGTGCCTGGAAATACAACTGCAGGCCCTTTCAAGAGACGGCCAAATCTGTAAATAAATAATCATATAAAAATAGATGCAGGTGCCCTCAGGGGGCTTCTCGGTGAAGTAAAACAAGAGTTTTTAGCTGTGCGCCAGCATTTATTTCCATCCTTGTGACCAGCTAAAGGCTGTGTGACTAATAGTATTACACAAATGTGACATAATGAATAATTGTTTCGAGTAAGCAAGTCACAGTAAGACACTTTCTACTCAATGTGCTCACTTATTCCTTCATTTGTCATATGAGGGGGAAAATAGACAACTGGTATTCAGCTTAAGTGCATTTTTACATGATTTCCATTGACAATTGCCAGTTCAAACCTGCTCGGAATGCTTCGTGCCCAAATGTTTCTTTGAATGTGTTTTATGTAGTTTTTTTTTTTCTTATAGTTGCTGGTAGGATGGATGACTACAGATGTCTCTTGGATTATGGAGAGACGGAGAAGAGAACATAACCAAAAAAAGGCAAGCACTGAAAATAAAGATTGGAAGAAAAGGTACAGAAGGGAATTGGAAGGGGTAATTATAAATAGAATTCATGGAAAATGCGAGTGTCACTGATTCTGGGTTTGAATCCTTCCTGGTTTGGTAACCAAGAAATAAATGAAGTAAGGAAAAAAAGACAGGTGGGTAAGAAAGGGATAGAAAGAAATGTATTTGAAAAGTATTGATGATGGAAGGCAGAGAACCTCTTCCTCAGTTTTTGTTATTTGAATCAGCTTGGCAACAAAGTGAAATGAGAAAGAAAAGAAGAAAAAGCAAGGAAAGTAGGTCAGTGTAAAAGAATCAGGGACAATTGAGAAAAAATGGAAGGGAAAAAGATTGATGAAGGAAGCAATAGATAATAGCAATAGATAATAGCAATAATTATAGCGGTTTTGAATAAATAGAAACTAAATCGCAAATATAATTTTCTTAGAAATTTAGCAGTGATGGTTTTTTTCTGCTTGTCCAAACAAGTTTGCTGTGGGAGAAGGGAGGACTACATCTTTATTCCATGACTGTCTGCCCTAAACATAGCCTGCTGGGTGAGAGGCTTGCTACTGAGGTCCGCCACATTGTAACTTTTTTTTTTAATATATCTAAATATAACCTACCGTAATTTTCGGACTACCGTGATTTTCCATGTATAATGCGCAAAATTTAACTAATTCATTGTCCTAAAATCCGGGGTGCGCATTATACATGGGTACAACAATTTTTGAAGAAAACCTCCCTCGAAATAAAACTTGAAATCACCTTTCTTCTTGTATGTTGTCAATCGCGCATCGCATTCAGCCATCCTGCCCAACACAGTCAGTAAAGATCATAATTGACGACACATCGTTTGATGCGATGGTGCAAACCTTGATTGTGTGTTCGGTGGAGCACTGGGTAGCATGTCCGCCTCACAGTTAGGAGTGTGCGGGTTCGATTCCACCGCCGGCCCTCCCTGTGTGGAGTTTAGGCTCCAGCACTTCGCGACCCCTGTGGGGACTAAGCGGTTCAGAAAATGGATGGATGGATTATACATGGGTACAGGCTTTTTTCCAGCATCGACATGCCATTTTTAGGGTGCGTATTATACATGGGGGCGTATTATACACCGAAAATTACGGTATAAATCGCGTTTTTTTTCATAGTTGGTGTGTGTGTATGTGTGTGTGTGTGTGGGGGGGGGGGTAACTTATAATAAGGAGCGACTTATGTGTTTTTTGACTCCCCCACAAAAAAAAAAACCTGTGGTACCGCGATGTATCAAGGGATTACTGTAATCTGAATTTCAAGTGACGTCAGTAGCGTGACGCGGCGGTTGTTTACAAAAAGGACAAAGATTGATCACGGGATGACGAAGATGAAGGGCCACGTACTACGGGCATCATTAACGGCTTTATGATGCGGCTTTATGATGCGGCTTTATGATGCAGCTTTGATTCTAAGTCTAGAGCTATACAAATAAACTTGACTTGATTTGAAAAACTATGATGGCTTTAACGCACGCCCGCAACGTGTGTTGTGATAAGCTGGCGCGTGAATCCATCAAAGGCATCCGAGCATCCCACTGGATCACTGAGTAAAGAAGAAGGGTGGGTTTCACCCTCACCGAATAAAGAAGAAGGGTAAATTTCACCCCCCTCTCTCTCTCTCTCTCTCTCTCTCTCTCTCTCTCTCTCTCTCTCGCTTTCGCTCTCCCTCTCCTGCTGCACTACCTGAGCTTGTACACTGTCTCCTCCACATCCTCCAGGCGGACCTCCGCGGCGGCTGCAACAGCACACACGGCGCAAGAGAGCCGAGCGAGGCGCGGCTGAGGCGGCTACGAGCAGCTGCGTGTCCTCCCCTGCCAGGCGTTTGGATATCTTTTCTCTGTTCATCGAGTCGGATAAGTTGGCGCAGGACATAAAAAAAGGCATTCTCCCGTCCTTTCGTCCGTTTCACACCACCCGCCCATCGGCTTGTCGCTGCGTGTTGACGCCGGAGAGGAAGGGCGAAGAGCGGCGTTGCGAGGAGGAGGCGCCCCCAAAGCCAGTTGCGTGAGCTCGGATGGTAACGCTGGATTCATGTTATCGTGGAGGGATTATCCATCGATGAGGGTTTGTTATTGACAGCCCTGCGCGTGTGTGAGCATCATGCATCCACACACAACTTTGTCCACGTCTCCTCTGCATGTGTTTTATTAGAGAAAGAAGAAAGAGAAGCTTGCAGGGTTAAATAAATAAATAAATAAATAAATAACACCGGTAGAATGCACCAGAGACGCTTCAGCCCGTCACTAAAGAGAGCCCGGGGTGGCGGGCTTGTGTTGCCAGCCCTTCGCTAAAAAGCTCAAGTGTTGCCTGGAAGCCAGGCCTTGTGCACTGCCAACCAGCTGTGTGGAGGGAAACAACAAAAAAAAAAAAACATCTGAAAGACTTCCGAACAGAAGAAGTTATCCCAGATGGTGTTCCGAAAGTTGCCGGGCGTTTCTGCGTCCGGCATGGGCCTTCGCCTGTCGCAGAAGTTTGTCTTTTTGCTCTTCCTGTCAGGCTTGGTGACCCTTTGCTTTGCGGCGCTCTTCTTCTTGCCTGACTCGGTGAGGCTGAAGCGCATCTTCTTATCCAAGAGTGAGAACCAACCGGCCACGGCGGCGGGTTCAGGCATGGCGGCGGAAAACGATGCCAGCGAGCGCTCCAAGAGTCAACGAGACCAGGAGCACCCGCGAGGGGTGACCTCCGCCAAGGGGGAGAGCGGAGTTGTCGTGATTGCTGGCGGAGCCGGCCGAGGAGGTCTTGCCAGGTTTAAGGGTCTCACCCGTAAGACACCTCCATCCTACGAGGCCACTGAGGAACGTCTGGCCGGCGGAAAAGCTCAGGAGGACATGACCCTGGGGTCAGACAAAGACTCCTCGCCTGACTCAGGTGCAACGTTTGCTTACAAAAAGTTCCGGAGGTGTCTGCTGAAGCCGCCACTGGGGAGGGACGGCGGCAAACCCGGTGACCCCAAGACAGACAAGCGGCGGGAGAAAGTCAAAGAGGTAAGAGCTAATGTTTTGACTTTTGTTTCTCTTTGCGAGCTGTCATAAGAACAAAACAGATCACATAATTAGTAATTAACATCTCCGCTGAGGCGGAGAACGTCTTTGATTGAATCAGAGGGACACAAAAGACTTGAAGCGATCCGCCGCCGATTCGTGTTGCGGGTCCGATATTGAAGCTGCAAGAGAGATGATAAAAGTCTCCTAATGATCACAAAAGGCTGTGCTAATGCCACCAGCCTGCCGAAGATAAAGCATCTCAGATTGCCATTTTTTTCTTTTTTCAGAGGGGAAACCCATTAAGGTCTTATTTTTAGAAGCAAGTTTGAACTTGCCACAAAATGATCAAAGTTGATGACACTGGCAAGAAAACCTCTTTAGCCTTGTGACTTGGATAAAATTTGGATTTGTACACCATGACACCCTCTCCTGCCGCGACACGCCTCTTAGGCCGGCGGGGACAGGGCAGCATGATCACCGAGGTGTCGGCGGATGTCAGCGCTGCCTCTCCTGGTCCCCCCCCTCGTGTGGGGCGACCTCTCTGTGACTAGCTTCCCCGTTTGCACATAAAATGTCAGCGTGACTTTGCCCGTCAAGCTGAGCTCTGCACAAGTTTTGTGTTTCAGCCGTCGGCTCTGGTCATCTGAGGCTAAAGCGATTTTTCTACTGCTGCGCTTCTATTGCCACCAATTTATTTATTAACTATTTTATTTATTTTTTAATGACTAGCCACTTTACAAAGCCAAACTGCTTGCTTGCTTTCTGTGGTATGCAAAACACCTTTTACTTAGCCCACTCAGATTTTCCGTTATTATTCTGCCAAAATATGCACTACTTACTATAAGAGAGATTGCCATCGCTAATTTGTGAACTGTTTTGAGTTTTAGTTCATGTCGACGATCACATCAAAAAATAGAATTGATAATTAAATCTGATTTCGGCACGCAATTCTTTTTTTTCTTTTTACAACAACAATCGATTATGCCAGTAGATCTCCGTTGTGAGCTCCAGTTTCCATGTTGTTTTGAGCATATTGAACCCTGGCTGGAATTGTTCTCGTTTTCGATTGGAGTTGCGATACGTCCTATTTTGCCTTTTCCCCCCCAAATGCATCGTGAGAATATAATGGTTCCCACAAGTCAAGTCCTCTTTCATTTCGACTTATTCATTTTAACTCATCAAATTACTGCTAAGCAACAAAGTGTATAGGGACTTGTTTGATGGTCGTGATAGCTTATCAGTATGTGTAGGTGGAGACTTATAGGAGATGGAGAAAAAAGGACAGCCGAGGGTAAACATTTGCCAGTTGTTGAAAGCAAATGTCTACCGTGCAGCCCCGACTGACTTGCACATACATACGCAAATAAACGCTTTCAGTTTTTTTTTTTTGCGCACTGTGCAGATACCAAAAGACCTCAGTTGTAGGAATTCAATCTTTTGTATTTATTTATTTAAATATTTATTTTGTATTTATTTAAATAGTTGCTTTTTTTATTTAATTTGTTTTTATTTATTTAAATATTTTGCATTTATTTGTTTAAATAGTTTTTTGATATGTTTATTTATTTAGATATTTGTTTATTTATTCATTTAGATTTTTGAAATCATCTTTTCAGGGGGGAGGTTAGTCACTGACACGCGAGAGGTAGCAGCTGGTTTAGCTGATGAAGCGCTATCGTTTCCTGAAGCGTTTGTTGTCGGGTGACATTGGGACAGGAAAAGGAAGTACAGCGGTATCAGTTATTTTTTTATTATTTTTTTTATTCCTTTTTTGCATATAGAGCATGTTTCACCCCCTTCCGGCCCCCCTGCCTTTGCCATACAGTTACTAATTTCCAAAGCTTTTTAGCCCATAGGATCCTGTTTCATTTTGACTTAACGACTGCACAATAAGATTAAAGTAAAACAAAGAAGGGCTAAACTGACCATTGAAGCATATTTAGCCATAAAATGTTGCTGTCACCTCCTAGTTCTCCTCTTTCGATTGTATTTCACTGCTGATAGCTCATAAAAATGCCTGTCCAAGGTGAACATTCTCTGATATGAAAAAAACAACCACATTTGTGTTTTGTTTTTTTCCACTTCATCTTCCACGGATTGCGGTGTTGAAAGCGTTGCGTAACGTAAGCAGCTTGCAGCCTTTTTCCTGGTGACGAGTCCCACTCAACAAATTGCAGATGTTCTTCCCTTTGTTTCTTCCACACTCCTCCCTCAAACTTTAGCGTTTGAAATCAGGCATCGGCAGTGTTTTTTTTCCAACTTGCAGCCCCCCCTCATGTTTGCCATTCTAGCCTAAGGTTTTTTTTTTTGCGTCATTTCCTTTTTAAAAGAAAAAACCCCGAAGAAAGTCTTCTAAGGCATATAGGTGCAGCTCAGATTTCATCACCAAGATTTTCTCCCCCAGCAAGATGCGATGTTGCAATAAGTTCCACGCAAAAGCCAATTTCTTGAGAGGGGGTGTCTCTTGCTGGCATAATGGGGTCATTGTGCATAGACCGCCCCCCTAAACCCCCACCACCCAAAGTGTCTGAAGACTCGCCATCGGGCTCCAAAACAACACGTTTGATAGCGTTCCAGCCTTTGGGCTAAGATGAAGCCACATTTTTTTGATGGGGTTCCTTTTCTTTACACTTTGTGACGAGAGGACTATCAGGCTGTAGCAGCATGCTCAAGCAGGGCCAAGAACCCAAGAGAAAAGTCGAGAGTCAGCATTAATGTGTTCTCAATAAACAACAGTGATCAAAAGGTGAAAAACGTAAAAAACACACTCATTGAGAGTTTCAGCATGCTCGAGCACTGCCAAGAATTCATTAAAAAAAAAAAGTCCAACACTGTCTCTTGTGCATTCTAAAAAAAAAAAAAAAATGCAATGTCAAACGGATTAAAAAGGAAAAGCCACAGAAAAAGAAAAACAACCCGCCAACAGGGGAAAGCATCCGACTTGAGCCTGTCCTAGAACCCAAGCGACAACATAGCCTCGAGGGTTGTCCATTGTAGGTCAAAAGCTTAACAATGTTGTGGTCAGATGTCACAACACAGTCGTCATTCAGACCGATGAGATCCTACCAGGGTCACGCGCAGCCTAGAAGAGGTGAATGACACAAAAAGTGAAGATGAAACCCCAAAAGCTTAATTAGCTCGAGCATGTGTACCTAATAATGAGCCTAGGCTAGCTAATAACGCGTCTCGTGAGCCACCCGAGCATCCGATGGGATCGATGGCCAATCAGCAGCTCTCATTAATCGCGTTTAAAGACCTCGGGATAGCGACCAAACGGGTCCTTTTTTTGGCCGTCCGACCTTGAAGGAAGAACTCTTTAATGAGCGCCCGCTGCCGTCATTTGATTAGCTGCCTAATTGCCGTAATAATGAGCAAATACACCCAGCGATCACTGAAACCTCCTTTGTAAGCGCTTGGATAATTAACGGCTATTTGCTTGCCGGTGCTGAAAACGGTGGAAAAGAAATGCTCATTTGGCAATGTGGTTTAGTTTTGGGGTATTAGCAATAGCATTTCGGTTAGCAATAGCATTGCGGTCTGATGTCCTGATGCTGTCGGTTGGAGTAGCATGACCTTGGCAGAATGCTCGAGCCCCGCCTAGAACTCGAGAAAGTCCAAATCTTTCAGCAACCACATTAATTGTTTGATTTTGTTTTTTGTTTAGTTCCTGATGTGGCTCCTCCTCCATTGTAGGTCGAATCACATGCCCGAGCAAGGCCTAGAGACAAGGACAGAATTCTTAAGAAAAAAACACCACAAGAACTACAGGCACGATTCAAGAAGTGAAAAGACACAGCGAGCCAGGCTAGCCCGCCCCTCATGGCCCCTCCCCCTTAGGCCGACTTGCCCGTGTTGTTTTCTGACCAATTAGGCGGCCATAAAAGCAGAGCAGCGCCCACCCGCCGGCTTGGGGGGCTCGCATACTGTGCTGCTTGCTTGCATCTAGGCCAACCTCTTCCTCCACGCTCTCTTTTGTTGGGGGGGGGTGCGGAAAGTGAGAATCTGTATTTTTTGATAAGATCCACTGAGGGGGAAAATAAAGGACACCCAAAATGTACACTTCCAAACTGGAAGTTGCGCAATCTCTCTCACATCTACTCTGCGTTTAGTGTGGTCCATATCAGAGTCATGCAAATCATCCAATTAGACAATTTACACATTAAGCCGGGCCATCCGTCTCGCCGTTAAATTGGTGCCGTGGTCAAGAGAGGATCTCGCTGGTCAGGTGGGCCAGCCGCTGTACTGTAATGAGCTCATCCCGACTCACCTGAGCTTCTTCTGATGACCTGTAGCTCAGACCCAGTGCAGAGTGGTTAACTCATTCACAGCCGTTGACGGCTATAGAAGTCAAATATCAATTTTAACTGGGCTGGCAGTGAATGTGTTAAAAGAGGCTGTTGTTAACTCAAACAAAGGCTCTTTCTACCATTTCTGTCTGTGAAATGTAAAGAATTTGATTTGTGCTTGTTAGACAAAAGGTCACATTAGTTCTTCGCGAGTTGGAGGCAGAGAGATGGATCGCCATTATTGACGAGTTGGCTGTGCGCCCGCAGTCCCCGAGGCATCTGCTATCGATAGGTTTGGTCTGCCTGGTAACCGATGGCGGGTCCTGACCGGTCGGTAGCAGCGGCAACTGGAAGAGTAGCTACTTTGGCTAATTAGCTTTTCTCTCTCGACAATGACGCATGGGAAGGGAGAGGAGATATAATGTCACGCAATGATTCAGTTTTTCGGCCTCGATGTTCTCCATTACGGTTGCAGTCGACGTGCTCTGAAAAGCTGATTACAGCAGAATGGGGAGGCGGTAACAGATGTGTGCAATTAAATGTGAATGCTTGTGTCAGTGTGCATGCGTGTTGTTTACCTACCAAGCGGGGACTTTAGGACTTTAGACTATCTGCTGACTGGAGTCAATGAAACCTTTTTCAGGGGATATAAAATGTACACGACCCTGTTTAAGAAATTTTCTACTTTCAATGTGAGCATGAGAAGATCTGCAGGAATTTCTTGCATCCTAAATTTGACGAGAATTTTTGGGCTTTAAGTTGCAAGATGGAAGGCTGATTTGAATTAGATACCCAAGTTATAGAAGTGGAAGAAGAGAAGCAAAAGCCATGATGAAGAGAATGAAAGAATGTAAGACGCAGGAATTTCTAGCGCGTGCTGGCTACAATAACAACAATCTCCCCATGAAAAAGTTTTCCTAGCATGGCTATGTCAATTTTTTTCTATGGAAATTATTCAGTGTATGTTTATGTTCAGTTTCGAGTCGATCTGTATTCTGGGTTGCCCTGGCAACAGCCCTTCACACCCATTCAGTGGGTCCGAGCAGAATGTGGCGGCCAGACTGGGATGCGCTTTGGAAGCGGCACGTTGGCATGAATTTGAATGGCGATTGCTGTCACCGGGCCAAGTCGGCCGTCACTGGTGCTGGCCCGCCCAGCCGATGGCAGCTCGTCTATATCAAGAGCCCTCACTCGCCTTCCAAAACACTCGGCTCTCGTTTGTTTTGGTGGACAGCGCTCTTTTTCTTTTTTTCTGATTTCTTAGCTCCCTTTGGCTCACTACACTCATTTGTGTGGAAAGTAACAACACAAACCTTGCTGCTGGGCAAACAGCATAGATGAAAACCTCCATCACTGCAAGATGAAAGGAAGTTTTTTTAGTACACTCTCCCAAATGTTCACATTAAACCAAGACGGTGAAATAAAATAATGAATTGAAACATGCTCACTTAATCTGGAAACTCAATTCACAAAATTAGTAACACACTCGAATTGATTGACAAGACTAAAACCGGCAAGAGATGTTGCAGGAATTTCTGGCATGTAATTGCTCTGTCCAGCTTGTGACAACAATCTCTCGTATTCATACATTTTTTGCCAAAAAAAAAATGTATTGAGCCTAAAATGTGAACATGATGGTGTTTTATTGTTCTTGCTCAAATGAAAAAGCAAAAACCTGAAAAAGTACTTTGTACATCACACTCCTTCTGGAGTCTCATAAGATTTTCTGAAATGTCACGTGTACTGCCGGTTCTGCGCTAAGCAGCGCTAACCTTTACGTGTGTGACAGTGTGTTGCATTGTTGGCTCCGCACTTCTCAACCTTCCATGGTGGCCTCATGGTGATTCCTACAGGGGATTCTTAATGCCAGATAAACTTAGAGTAGGCTAAAACAAGGCCGCTGCCCGCCCCACAGACAGCAGCGCAAAGGTGACATGATTAACCCCGTTCAGACAAGATGAGGATGAAATTGCCTTCGATGATTCAACTCTTGCGCATGTGCTGAGGTTCCGCTTTTGAATTCTAAGTGAACATTTTGTTGGATATTTCCTTTTATTAAAAAAACAAAGTCCGCATGGCTCGACATTTCAAAGTTTGGCATTCTCAAATGACTCCGTGTCTGGTTGTTGCCGCAACGACACACGGTTGAGTGCTGACCTCAGTCAACGCAAACAAGTGTACATCTTTGTAGATAGGATTTTCTTGCTGTGACAACAATCTCCTGTGTTCGTATTCTTCGGAAACAAGTTTGAGTGGCAAGCAAATGTTTTTTCAGAGTGAATAAAAGGGGTAAGGGAAGCTTCATGGAGCTTGGAAGGATATGCAGGAATTTATGGCAAGTAATGGTTCTCTTGTACACAACAATCTCTTGTGTACTTGAAATGAACAGACGATGAAAGACAGAGAAGCATTTTCTGACAAAGAAAAGCCTTCAAGGCATTTAAATTCGGCATAAGTATGGCCAGGTCCCACATGTGACAACAATCTCCCAAAATCACTTACTCTCACGTTTAGAGCCTGGAGTAGGTAAACGTTTCCTGCATCCTGTGACTCCAGGACTCTACACAAAAAAAAAAAAAAAAGAGCTCCGTGCTTTTTTTAGACAAAGGCTTCAAGTAAAGGAGTAAATTTAAAAGGAGGATCTATTTCACTGGGTGTGTGAATCACACTGAGCGAGCGTCTCTATGGGGATTCTGAATTGAGAACCTAGAGCTGAATACGACGTGGATATTATTTTATAGTCTTACTCTTTTGTACCAGCAGAATTTGATGCGTGACAAGTCCCTCATATTTTTTCCGCCACTGTACAACTAATGACGACCTATTAGAACTCCTAACCACATGACTCATGCTGGCTGAATGATATTGACATGAATTCTAGATGCCAGTATTTATTTATTTTTTTGGGACAAATTAACTCGTGCTGTGGATAAATCGTGACCCGGTGTTCACATGAGTTGGAGTTACCTCGGAGGGTGGTCGCCCGCTGATAAAGCTCCCCGACATCATGGCTGACATGAATAATTCATGAGCGGGCGACACGATGGAGGGAGTGTATATGCTCCTCTCCAATCCAATTGCACACGTCTCGCTGTGGATTTCACATCACTGCCATGTCGTTTCTATCAGACCCCCCACCCCAACCTTCGCCCCCCGAGTCTGTCCTTCTCCATATCGCTCTCTTGCCTTGCCGCTTTCATCCGCCCCGCATCTTGTTCTGTTTGCACTCGCCGAAGCGCATTGGAGAGAAAAAAAAAAACGCAAAGGAGGGAGACGGATCGTTTTCTTTCATGTCGGTCCAACTCGGCGTCATCCCGCCCCGGACGAAAGTGAGCTGACCTGGCGAGGATGAGCCGCCAGGATTGCAGATTCGAAGCCTTCGCTGACTCACTCACATTGTAATCTAGACTTTCATCATCTTCTCGCCTTGTACAACACGTCCAGTTAAAACGTGGCCAAGACAAGCAACGCAAGTTTCGTCTTAAGTCTTGTCTGCTATCTATATAATACACAGAAAGGCACTGCATTATTACTTTTTATTTCCTTTTAAATCAACATACACAGTGAGACGCTGCTAACATCTGTAGAAGATGATGACGTTAACGTAAACAACAGGAATGTCGGGATTAGGATGTAAAAATACTTCTGGCAGTGTGCATGTTGGTGCAGGTAAAAAACAAACAGACAAGTTGGTCCCTGCCTGCACAAGTGCACATATGCCGAAGGTGTATTTTTAGCGTGACGAGAGTCACCTCAAAGTGTCGAGATTAGGACCGTGCTGCAGGGAAAGAGGGTCATCTCGTAGCTGCGTCGGTAGTGGGAGGCAGGAAAGACATATGGGGCATAAACAAGACTGTTGCCGTGGCAACCGCAGCTCGGAATGTGTCCTTGACAATGAGAGGAGTTTTATATGCAGATGAACCGGGATGGCGGTTTAGTCGTTACCCAACAAAGAAGGGAGGATGCAATTTTTGTGAAGCTGAATGCTTTTGCCGATCGTACGTATCGAGAATCGTATCAAATCGTCTTTTAAGCGAGATGTACACTAGATATAATCGTTTTGACTTCACTGATGTTTTGAATTTCATTCACTTGGATAGGTTGAGCGTTTGAGAGCTTTTACATGCTGTTGTATGTTAATCAACATGACAAAAGCTACAGCCGTAACTTGAATCGTAATCCAACTGAATCAAACTCCAATTACATTTTAAAATCGTTAGATCATATTGTACTCTGTTATGTTTTAGAAGTGTAAAATGAGCCTACTGTCCGACTGAAATGAAGCTGAAGGATTTTGATTTCCGTCTTTCCCTTTTGAAAATTGCAATGCCGATTTGAATTTGATTTAGTGCTCAGCAATAAACGTCACCTATGTGCATCCATGATTTGCCAAATAAGGAAAAAAAACACTATTGGTGCTTGTCATTCGACAGCCGACTCATCAAACAACCCCGAGCAGCAGGATGTGGGATTCACTTTCTCATATCTGGAGGCAGGAAACAGGAAGTTGAGTCAGCATCATCAGTGCTCTTTATCGGGGTCAAAGTTCACCTCGCAGCCGTTCCCATCTAAAACAAAAACAATACAGGGGATCAAGAGTTTACCGCCGCCCGGTATTGACGCCGCCAAAGTGTCCACTCAGCACTTCTCGGTGGTTTGCCCCCCTCTCCCCCACCGTCCCCTCCGGCCTTCTTTTATTGGACTACACACGGAAAGCGACGGAGATTTATGAGTCATGTGCCGGCGTGGAGAAACATTCTGCGTTCTTTAACTAAAGGCGACCTGTAAATCACCGCTCCTTAACTTTGTAATCGTTCATCACTCCAATCTCTTTCTCTCTTCCGCATTCTGTCCGTCTTTTTTGTCCACCTCGTAATCCCAATGCTTATTTTGAGGGGGGGGGTCGAGTTGAAAATGTGCTAGAGATCAGCATTGATAACCTTGCACGTTTAATAGAGTTCCAGTTGCTCTTTGTCCAATAGATTGTGTCCACTCTCCACTTTAAGCCGTCTCGTAAAGTGATAAGAAAGTTCCGTCAACACAATATAGCGCGCCGTTCAGGAGGTTATCACCTTCGCCAGAGGGCCTTCTGTTATTTGGCAGGATTGCAAAAACTTCTCAAATTGTTGGTGGCATAACTCTGCCAAGATTTGATTTTTTTTCTTTTTAATTCTACATGATCTGAGCTAGCAAACCAACAACTGATGCTAGTAAAGGTGCTCAATTTTTTGTATATAGTGGAGAGGGTCAGACATTTTTTTTAGCGCATTGAGCCCTACTTTGAGCCCGAAGTGCAGTCTAACTGCGTACGAACAGTTTGAAATGCACGTTTGCGCCGTTGTGGGTGTGGACGCAGCCGATTTGATTCTCGGCCAATCGAAGCAGCTCGCATAATGTTAGTTTCGATACGAAGCAAAATAAATGGAGGACACAATTGGTGTAGCTTCCTTACCGGTGAGTCGTTTAAAGGAAAATTTATTTTTTTTCCTCTGTGGGCAGTACAGACTGCTCATATAGCGAGCGCAGGAAGGCATGAAAAGACACGTCTGCTTGGGCTTGTTTGATTGCGGCGCGTTTTCTTGAGTCAGCGCTGCAAGACATGCTTCACCCTTTCAGCACAGGAAAGACCATGACTCAGCAACACGCACACACTGAAAGACAAGGAACCTGATTTGATCTGACCACCGTCCGATTCCTACTTTTAAGTCGTTCCGGGGGCAAATTTTTCCACAGCGCAGATGGAAATGTGGCAGCGTAAATCAATGAGGCAATTTTTTTTCCCTGTGGTCGAGCTGACACTCAGGTTATTTACTCCGGGGGCGGGCGCGGCGGTGTGCTGATTGTTGGTCGATAGATTACCTAATCCCTCCCTGAAATGTGACCGCTTTGCCAACTTCACTTTTGTTCTTAAAGGGCAGTGAGAACGCTTGATTACCTCCACCATCCATGATGACGCGAAAACGCTAAACGTTGTAGAATGGTGGACAGTCCCCCCCTTCCAAGAAATGGTCTCATCCTTATCTGGTATTGAGTATATTCCCGTAAATTTCCCGACTTCACGGAATGTCCTGACCCTTGCTGTCAAACTTATCGTTACGTCAACTGTCCTCTCATCTTTGAACGTTCATTGGGAAGAGTTCAAGCGCCCGTTCGTCAGCCTTTCCAACCTCCCGCCGGATGATTTGGTAACTGAGGCTGTCAGCAAAGTTCACGCCGGCTTGCCTGCCACACCCACGCCAAAACATCGTTGTCATCTTTCGTTACGATTACGCCGGCCAGCAAAGTGCTCCATTTGCTTCCTGGCCGGTATGACTGAAAGTCGGTGCGAGGATAAGGAAGTTGAGTACTGCCTCTAAATTGGCTAATGGATGCTCTCAGGCCTTTTTTTTTTTTAATGGAATGGTGGGCGGCCGGCTCATGAGCTGAGGTAGATGACCAGATGTTGTGTGCGTGCAGCCAGATGTTCCGACACGAACTCTACTATTATTTCTGGCCTCTGCGCTAAAACGGCTTATTTTCCACAGTGGTAATCACGGCAGCGTACAAAAATGTCTTTGCCAAGATACGCTGAAATCGATTGATTTGGTTAAAGAGTCAGAAAATGCAGATTTGATAATATGGTATGAGAGGATTTTCAGTTTCAGTAAATGCTTGTGTTCTCTCCACGCAAAAACATTTAAGGCTTGTTAAATTTACCTTGAAATTATTTGCCTGCAAATCTCGCTAAAATGCTAGCACGGTGTTGCGTAATTAGCAAGGTTAGATTAATTATGGCTGTTTTTATTGTTACGTTTTGACTTTTGGTTTTCTCAATTAAGTTAGTTTAAATCAGTTTAATTTGTAGGTTTTTATTTCCCTCGATTTTTTTGTTTTAGTTCAAATTTAATTAGTATGAGCCGGTTAGCGTAAAAGGGGCTGTGACTCTAGTTGGTGTTTACGGCAGACGCCTGTTCTGCTTGTTTCTGCCTCCAGCCGTCTGACATCTTATCAGCCGTCTGAACCCTTTTGATAAAGTCCGTTGTCTTCTCATTTGTGGCCAAAACGCGACATTTGGATAGACATGGGCGGAAGGATAAGACAAGCTGTTAAAACAATCCAGTCTCTGCCAGAGGAAAGATAAACACCAGGCACAGACTGGTCGAGATGACGAGACGGGTCCACTGCCTGCTTTGTGTCCTGGCGGAGATGTCGCCCAGCGACGCAAATGCGCTCGTTACGACCCGACACCGTTTTCTCGTCTGCGCCTGTCAGCGTCCAATGGACACAGCGGACAAAGATGCTCTTTGTTTTACTGTCTGATCCGAGAGAAGCGGAGAGGGGGTACGAAGGGGGCGGGGGGTGCTTACATATGCAAACAAAAAAAGCTGAGCCGCCTCAGCATGGGCCTGACACTGCAAGCCACATATTAGAGCAACGGGCCCTGGGAAATATCACGACAAGTAGAAAGAAGGGTTGGAGTGATCATTCCACGGGGATGACATCATAGCTGCTTTTGTTGCTGAGACCCCCTAGCGAGCAACAATTAGCTTGAGCTTTTTTCTTGTTGTGGTTGCATGTCAGCCAATCAGATGGAGCTAGCAGGCTTAAGCCCCTTGTGAAGTCCAATCCGACATTTTCTGGCTTCTAAGGTGATAGCAATTCTGCGTGAAAGGTACAACTTTTTTTCCCAAAACAAACATCATCCGAGTACTCAACTCGACTCATGATGATGTCACAAGTTCACATTGACACTTGGCCTATACATGGAATACATTTGAAATAGTGTGAAATCATGTTTCTGCTTCCAAGCTGCTTGTTTGTGCACTAATCAAAAAGTGGATGCTTCTCTCGGGGAGGGGGGGGGGTCTTAAACAATTTTCCCCGGCATGTGTGCGAAATCACCAGTTAGGCCCGAAATCCGATAAGCCGACGTTGCTCCTTTTTGCGTGTTTTAAAATGGAACGCTTCATAATTAAGGGGTTGGATGCTGGATGTTTGTGCGACATGAATATTGATGAGCGTGGAAAATAACATAGGCGGCAGCTCATTTATTCAAGCGTCATGGCAATTCATTAAAACAGGCTTTCAATGGAGGGGGGGGCGCTCGTCGAATGAAACACTTCATGGAGGAGGCTTATTTCTTTTTTTTTTAGACAGACTGCTTGTCATGAGCACGCCAACGTAGCTCAATCTCGGGTTAAAAGAAACGGGTCGGCGCCCTTGAAATTCCCACTGTGCTCGGCGCCGACTTACTCGCTCTTCATTTTGTGTCACGCCTTTGATTCCGGTGTGTGCTCATCAGAAGTGCCTGAAAGTGAAGAACATTTCGACGCTTTTGCACAGGAAATGATGAAAGTTATCCTTTGGAGAGTTAAACCATCGGCCATCTTCGGACATTGACTGTACGGCCAATGTTTAAAGTAATATTTGAAAGGTCACTTTTGTTATTATCGTTTGCCCATCTGAGACATATAAACACCAAATTTCTGCATTTTTGACATCCCCCCCAAAAAATATCTATTCATTGATATTATTCACACAGTTATATTCAAGTTGTGGTTGTTTAGAGCGGCTCATTGTTGGCATAGAGTGCATGCGCGTCACGCAGAGTCTGCTGGTAGAGCAAGGGGAGGGCAGAAATGACTAACACAAGTTCCCACCTGACATCTCGCATGTGGACCAAGGCTCTGGGCTGGCACTTTAGAGCGCCTCATTGTCACGCATGGGAAACTCCCGTGACAGCCCGGTGGGATATATCACAGCCTCCGGAGGCTTTACCCAAATATATTTTAGTGCCTGAAACATGTAGTTGTATGTAGACAATCCATAAAAAAAATTCTCGACGGAGTAGCATCGTTTTATTCTGGGTCGTAGCACTGGCGTTTGATTGACAGTTAGGCACCCACAGCATTTGAGAAAGGAGGGCAGCTTGATTCTGTTATGATTTTTTAAAATTTTGTTTTCTACACCTGGCTATTGGGTTCTTCTTTAGAAGACTTGTATTTTCATTTTACACAGAGGTTTGGATTTAGCGGTTAAGGGGTGAAAGTTTAAAGTATCAGGCCTCAAGTAGCATTAATGGCTTGGGGTGGATGTCGGAAGCTGAATTAACACAAATTGTCCTGAAACAAAACAAACCAATAGCGTTCAGCTCGTGCTACCTTCTCCGCATACTACCTGCCCTCTCAAGACTGAGCGCTCGCCACAATTAACAGCTGTAATTCCCGTAAGGCCCCTCTTACAACATAAAGAATGACAAACGACAGAAGGGCCTTCCCTTTCATGACGTCGCCTCTAATCAAGCATGTTGACTGATAAGAAAAGTGTCACGGCGAGCTCGCTTATTGACAGCCTGAACTGCGCACATCAAACGTCGGCACGATCACGTTTGGCCGACAAACGGCAGATGCCATCGATCGCTGCACTTTTGACCGACTCCGTGGCGGCGGGCGGTTGAGGAAATTAGCCGACACATGGCCAAGACGATAGCGATTGGTTGCCGTGTGATGCGCTCATTTGCATGCAAAATGCGGAGCATGTATAATTCCGACAACTGATTAATCAACCGATTAATTCCATAGATATATAATTAAGTCAATGTTTTTTGCTCCCTTCACGCTTACAAAAAACCCCGATATGAATAACGAGCAGAACATTTAACTGTGTACTGTTAGAATTTGTTTGACATTACAACAGAAAGATAAAACATTTTGAGTGGTGTGGTGGAGGGGCGTGATGAATCTTTTTATTTCGACTTTTGTTGTAATGTGTAACTTTGCAGGGCCGGATAATTGACTCTTGTGTATTTTATGATTATTTTCGAGCATTTTTTGAATGTTTATCAGTAATTTCTGAATTGTAGAAAATAAATAAAAATAAATTGTGAACCCCTTTAGATAGCCAAGGCCAACCCATGCCCCCCTTCAAGAATAAAAGTTTAGCTCCAACAGTGGCTAATAACACCCTTCCTTGGCTTCCTTTCTGCTTTCTTGTTTTTTTTCCTCCTAAGATTAATTAATCAAATATTGGAGCAAAGTGGAACCAGAAGTTGGGGAATGGTGGGTAGAAAAGATGGTTCCAATAATCTCAAAATTCAATTTATGCCTCAAGATGTGGCGTAATAAGGAAAATAGAAGACGAGGCAGAGGAGTTCCAGACGTTGACATTTGGCTAATCTTTGGCCTCTTTTGTTGTCGTTAAGCTTTCTGTCTCGCTCTGACGTGAACAATTTCAAGCCGCAAGCTGTGATGAAGCAGGCGCGGGCTGCCAATCGCTGCCTTTTTATCTGAATGATTATCCGATGCTGATGCAATGCTTCATCCATATTACGAGACACCGGCAAAACATTTTGGGACTTAGCTGTCGAGGCCTTTTGCACAGAACTCGTTTCTTCCTCACTTTCTTGAAATTCTACAAAATATGATTCATTGGTGTTAAGAACTGCAAATAAAAACTATCTCCAACAAGTGTTGATTGCATGTCAAAAATGGGCAGTTTTTATCTCAGGAATGATTCATAATCCTGCCTAATTGCGCCTAATCGACCAAACGCGGTTAACTCGACAGAGGCTATGTGTGACCGTCTTGAGGCCACCGACTTAATGCGACACTCTTTCTATAATATTTCTCTTGTTTTAGCCTAAGCCGCCGTCGCTATCCCGCGTTAATATTTAATAGTGCAAAAGCATCCGAGAGAAGGAAGGCGCAAGATTTACATATCTGCATTGATATTCAATTCCCCAGGAGGCAATCTGGCTTCCTTCTTGACCTAATTGTGTAATATCTCAAAAGATTCATAGTATGTGGGATGCCCCTTGGGTCATGGCGCAGCACACTATTATTATTATTATTATTAGTGAATGAATGAATCAGCTTTTTAGAAACGAATTCAAGGGATCCTATTTAAACTAGTAGAGTGTGTGTGTGTGTTTGTGCGTGCGTGCGTGCGTGTGTGTGTGTGTGTGTGTGTGCATGTGCGTGTGTGTGAACCACTTCATTCTGTCCTCAAAACCCCTCAAGGATCTCAAGCTGCGTTGGAGTTCATCCTCAACAAGCAGAGTTCATCCCTTTTGTGGGAACCATTATTATAGAGTGGTTCCAATGTTTTGCAAAGATACTGTGCAGTTACCCTAGCTTAGCATGAGCAGCCGCAAACAGCTAGCCTTGGGTAGGATTAGTTGAGCATGAAATGGTTTCAGAAGCACAAATTGAGACCAAAACGTTCCTCGTAAAAGTCAGTCATATTTCATTTTTTGCAATGTTGCTGAGAAGGGCATGATCCTCCATCAATTGTTCAAACAGCCGAGCTAAAACATCAACATTCCGTGGAGACTGCTTCCACATTCTTTCAAAGTAGATGTCAGATCATCCAAGGACACCAGTGCTTCAATTTCACCTCGGCCGAAAGATTGTTCACTGTCATCACGACTACAACTGAAAGGGTCGATCCGTTGTATCGTCTTTTTGCTAGCGCTTATCTTGATCTGCATCAAGGGAGAGATGAGAAAGCGCCATTTAATAACAAAGAAAGTCGAAACTTGTCTGTTGCTCGGGCTCCACCGGAGAGACCTCGAAGCAGACGTCGGGCCCTCCGGCATGTCCTAAATCTTCCCTCAGGCGAGAGCCATACCCACAACAACCCGAAGAAGCAGAGGTCTGCCATAAATAGATGCGGCGTCTTCAGCAAGCGCAACTAAACTCACTTTTAATTATCCCGTGCGCTGATCCCGAAATTTCCATCGGTGCAACAACAATTTGCCGGCATGCCGTGTTTATTCCCAACAGTAACCTCTGCTACGTTTTTAGCTTGGATTAACTTGCCAGCAGGTTATGCTTCATAGTCGCTGCCAATATACAATGCCGTGTAAAAGCCTCGGGAAGGGTTGCTTTCATGACCGTAGCAGGATTACGTGCGGGCCAAGGACCCCATAAATCTTGTAGTGAGGACACAGGAACTTATTTTCCTCGTTTGTGGGTATCACTGGTCCTCTTGAATTAAAACAGTAGCATCGTTTCTAAGATGGAGAAGGCTTGTTGATATTTTGGGGCTATTGACACTTAACAGCAGTGTCAAGGGCACCCCAAAGATATGCCTGATTTTGATTTGTTAATTATTCCTTGTGGGAGTTATTTCCATGAGAATTGTTCTTTGACGTTTGTCCATGTCGGTACATAAGGTTAACAATGTCTAGCTAAATGTTAGGGAGTGTCTAAAATTCATTGACTGATTCATACATTTCCTGGTTCATCTTTTAACAATTGGTCTTGATGGAGCGGCTTCTCAGAATTGGGCCTGGCTCTTCTTTAACCCAAACCCACGTGATGAACCGTAAAACACTTAAAGCTAGCAGCACCTTCCACCGGCCTCCCCGGCACACGACTATCGCTATCAAGTCTCGGTCTCAACTCGAGTCCTCCTTAGCGAGGCGGAGCTGACCCAAGACACATTGGCACCCTCACGTTGTGCGACTCCCTCCGCCATAAAGAGCCCTCGGACTCAGGCAGTCTATTTCATTGATGGAAACGGTATTGACTTTACGGCCTCTTGCTCCGTGTGCACGGGAGCCGACACGGTTGGTTTCCCGCGCTCGGACGGAGTTAGCTAAGGCAGATGGATGGCAGCGAAGCTCCATAACTCTCATTTGGTGTCCGCTCCCCTGGATGGTTTATGGCCACCGGGCTGATGGGATGTCGAGCTTTGGACGTGGGTTGTCCGCCCCTTCAAAATCCCACATTCACGTTTAATGCGTCACCCGAGGATGAAGAGCAGCTGGGTAAATATAACGTTTCCCGCTCTCAAAAATTGGAATTAGATGGAATCAAACTTTAATGACGCCCCGGAGCAGTTTGGGTGATGCTAAGTGGTGCAGGCGGAACATTTGCTTATTTTGATGTTGTTTTTTTGGACAAGTTCCTGGAATCACAGCCCTGTCCAACCAAACCTGTCTTCTTCCGAGGGTTTTCTGTGTGTTTCAACAAGAATCCTATTTATTTTTTATGCACCCGAATGTTCTTCTATAGCACTAGTGTCAAACCGGAGATCCCAACTGACACGTGGCCCAAGAGATTCTAAAAAAAAAAGTGCTCATCCAGTCAATACTTTAGTGAAGGCAAACTTTGGACACCTCAGTTTACATAAAAAAATGGGCTGTGCTTGAGCATGACAGAGATTTTATCAACACCGCCCATAACGTAACTCTGATAACTTTTGAGAGTCGGCTTCACTTTTTAGCTTGCCAAAAACTCCCTCCGTGTGCGCTTTGTAACAGCCTTTAATCGACTCATTTGTCTAAATAGCAACGTGTCCCCCTTTTACGTTATCGATGGAGGCTGACCGAGGAGATGCAAGCCGGGCATTTGCTTTTTGTTTTTGTGCGGCTCGCATGCACTCTTAATGGTCTTATTGGATCAATTAAAGCGCCGTTCTGCAAAGGTGCTCGGTAACTCATGATTTAGACAGCCTTCATCAGCTTATTGAACTCGTTAATAAGCTTAGTCAGCCTAACTCTGTGTGTGTGCGTGTGTGTATAGGACCTATTTATTTTAGGAAAGGTAGGTGTTAAATGATCAATACACAGTTCAAGTTGTAATAGGTGTGAAAATATTTCCTTTTAAGTGGATCACTGGAAGGAAGCACTTGTTTGAATTGGTGTTTTTCAATGATATTTGTCTTTTTGGTCCAATAATTGGATTTAATTCCTTCCCAGTCTGTATTTTCAAGTGAATACAGAGTCATACATTGTTTGCATGTTAATCTATTTTCTCAATGTTTGTCCTAATAATAAACAACGAAGGTTTTCCTTGTTGTTTCGTACACTGAAGAAGATATGGTTTATAAAATGATTTAGAAGTTCAGTTGTCTATTTACCGAGCAGGTTTTTCTTTTTTTTTTTTTTTGCTCCCCCGGGGTAAAAACATCAGGGGTCACCAGGAGGTAGTTCGACATGAGCGACGAGCGGATGCATGTTTCATCATTGTTTGCACTGTCGAGGCTTATCTTCCTCCGTTTAAATGCCCGGCGTGTTGGCGTGCACGTTGCAAATGAGATTAGGGCAATTCCAAAAGCGAGCTCATTTATTGTACGCCAACTCCCACTCGCCTCCCCCGCGACTTGACTTAGCGCCTTGAGAATCAGCACCGTTTTGGATTTATTGCTTACATTTTCTCTGCTCTTCCCATTCAGTGCTGTTTTGATTTGAAAGTGCCCCACAGTCAGAAATGTGTTCGGAAGCAACAGCACAGTCGCTCATTTGTGTTAAGAGGGTGTTATTAAAAGCCGATGCGTAACGTGATGTCTCTGCATGTTTGTGCGGAGCTAAAGCGGCCTTGACAGCGCTTCTTTTCGCTTTCCTGCCTTCTTTTGTTCTGTGCATTCCAGAGATATGACTCGCATTTTTTTTCTTCCCACATATGTTGGAAATGTGGTTACCAAAGATCCAGACTCTTTTGGGGATCTGATCACGTGCCAGAGTTTTATTAAAGTGTGTTTTTTTTTTTTTTTTATTGTGGTCACCTAAAAGTTTCGACAAGCTAGATGAAGCTGAAGAGGGAAGATGCACGTGCGTTCACATCTCATCAATCATCTTCACATAAAACTTCTTACCCCCTGTTTCTCAATGTGATGCAATAATTCACTCCCAGTTATTATAACTTGACACTTTTCACAATGGCATTTGATGACTAGAAATAATAATTTAAAAAACGTGTTGTTTATATAGCAGGTTATTTCTCAACTCACTCATGTTTGTCTTATTACTGCATGTGCGTCAACACGGCCCCCTTTTGAGGACACGAATGCACTGAGACTGTTTTCCCGTCATCTGTCTTGCGCTCGTTCGTCCGTGTTGACTTTACAAACTGGCTCTGTTTACTCGGGCCCCTCTGGACTGTAAATTCCAAACAGCTTTCATACGGTCCACTACGTGCTGCCAGCAAAAGCAAGAGAATGCCCCGCCTGTGTGCGTTTTACCGGACGGACCAAAATAGCCGCCGAAAGGTCAGCGCGAGCGTGCGCGACGGAGGAAAATGGCTTTTTATGTCATTACACTTTGTTTTGGTTGTAATTGTGGCGAAGCATCGGGATAGTAGTAAAAGTTAATCAAGTGGATGAGCCTTCAGCCAGGAGAAAATCCATTGATGAAAAAAAGTGATTCATTAGTGGAGTGTGCCCAAGTGGTTTGTCATCAATGTTTATCAATTTGAGGTTTTGTGAAGCCGAACGTTGGTTGCATTTTGGTTAGGAAGATGTTCACATTTTGTGTTTCTTGAAATAATCCATACAGTAAAAAAAACATTGCACTCCATACCGTGCATTTGAAAATTATGAGATCACTTGCCAATTATTACTCATAACTGCTACCTTACATAATAGAAATAATAATAAACATGCTAACTCGTGTTTTGTCTTCTTCTTTCTCTTCCATTTGCTGCTGCCGCCATGACTACCTCTGTGACGCTTTACCAGGTAAATTCATTTTTCTTCTTTAAGTGTGGTGGAGCAGCATGTTGCTCATTTGGTTTTTGGATGCTGTGCTCGGAGTCATTGTTAAAGACTTGCGTGTTTGTGATCACATGGCAGATCAATGTTTCGAGTTTACACTAGCACTCTATAATAGTCACAGCATTATTAAATAAGACAAACAATTAGTTGGTTTGTGCAGCAAAGTTAATTTATTGGGGCTCTTTCTGTTGTGTGTGACTTTGCCACAAGGGGGCAGTATAATACAGTCCTCCATACACATACAATGAAGAGTTTCACAACTACTGGAAGCGACGTGTTAAGACGAATTAATATGAGGCATTTTTCACAGAGGATACGTCTGTAAGTCTGTGTTGTGGCAGGTTTGTGTTTTTAAATAACTGTTGCGTAAAGCATTCGAACACAGCCGCCTGTCGTGTGTGTCAGCTCGTAACCATGCGACGCAATGTTCAAGTGCAACATTCCGGCATATTTTTGCGATGGCGGCGGTCAAAACAGAAGCTTGTGCTGGCTTGATTCACATGCTGCTCGCCGAGGAGCAATCGCCCTGCTTTTAATCCGCATGGGCCCATCTGGTGCACGCGTGTTTGTGGTGTGTGAGGATGTCACACTGCCCTTATTCACAACTCTCTCCCCATATTTCCTTAAATCCTCCCAGCTCGCCATTTGACGTGTGCCCCCCCCCCCCTCGCTCTTGCCCCCTTGTGACATTTTCATCAAGCCACACTTTTATTGTCTCTTAAGCCGCCCTTCCGCTTTATTACACTTGTCCCCCCTTGACTTCCCTTTTCATCCTCACTAAGAAGGTCGCCCCGGGGTGAATGACTCCCGCGTGTCTCTGGTGATGCTCTGCTGCCATCACATCCCATCCCATTATGACAAAGAGTATTTCACAAATGTTCACACACAGAGGTTTAAGGTAAACGGACAGGAATCGTAACTCCCTGGTGCCGTAAATCAACAAGCTGGTATTGTCCAATAACTGATACCAGGTACCAGGTATTTAGGTATCGGGTACTTGTGAAGGATGACGATACCAACCGACGATAAAGCAAAAACTAAACCTCTGACATCGGGTAATTCCTTCTCTGCAGTAGATGGCGCTATATAGTTTGACAGATCAGGAAGTGCTTTTCCACAGAAGGTGAGTAGATTATGAATTGATTCATACGTGAAGCGGGGGATGGGCTTAATAGATCTCGGAGGGGCAGCAAAGGAGGTGAGGCGATAGCCGTGAGCCGAGAATGTGGGATTATCCAGATTTAATGGAGGGAATAGAGCATCCCGCGGGGTGGCAATCCGCTTTGCGTCCGCCGTACAGATTTCCATCACGATGATGTGCGGCGGGGGTCGTCTCGGTCAAGTGCTTCAGGCCTTGAGGCGCTCCTCGTATATTTTGGCCCTTTAATGGTGTGCACTGTTGCTACTGATGTACGCACTGAAGCACCGAGGTCCAACGCAAATCCTTTGGCTGTTCTCAATGTGATGATTTAATTTTCTCACTGGTAATAACAAAAATAGATTTTACTTAAGCGTGACCAGGAAGTGTCAGATGCTCAGGGAATTGAAGCAGCCGTGAGTCGTCCTGTCACACCACTCGCCTCCTCTCATGCACTGAACCAAGCTAACACCATTGGATGTCTTTGGTGACGTCCAGATGCTCCAAACTTTTCGCCGAGTCTGAGTGAAGAAGATCTCTGCCCCGGCAGAAATGCTGACGTGTGTAGAAAACACAAAGCAGCAAGTTTAACTATTTAGATTCATGGCCTCTCTCATATTTATAATCACTTGTTCAGCAAATGTTTTAGCCAGCGACCAATGAAAAACTGCTCGTGGACTTTTTAGCATCCTTAGACTGCCAAAGTTTTTTTTTATTTTTTAATTGATGCTGCATATATGTGAACTTACTTCAGGCATCCTTAATTCACTGTGTTAAAATGGAGAAACTTATCAAGTTCCTTTACTACAGTGAAAAAAAAACATTGTGGTTTTAATTTAGAGATGTGCATGCATAATTTCTCTATGAAAAGAAGATAGAGGCAGGTCAGCTGTTTAATATTCATCAACATAATTGTTTTGCCCGCGGTGACAAAGAATTAAAGACTCGCTTAACCCCCTCTCGTTACATTTAGCAGCTTCTTGCAATGGCATTGAGGTTAAAACAACACAATGAATGTCTGGACTCGGGTCTAGACACGACGACAACAAAATGATTGAGTAGTTAGTGCAAGCCATTTTTTAAGGTCATATTCCAACATTTTGCTGACCCACGAAGTAAATGTTTTGTCATTTTCACATTGCTGTTGCTCTTCAGTGGATTAATGCATTCTGCAATCGATCACTGACGACAGTCCCCTTTTTTTGTCCTTCGGCCTGCGACAACTTTCACGTGGGAACCAACCTGAAAAGGTTGGTTACGCAATCTGACGCTTCCTTGATGAACGCCCCGCCGCCTGTTAATAAGCCAAAGCGGCCCGCCGGCGTCCTTTCTTTTACCCGAGTCGATATGCGACACCACTTTGTCTGACTGGAGGGCTTTTTTTTTGCCCGACTGAGTCTGTGTGTGTGTTTGCTAATCCGTGTGGGTAGGAGTGTGAGTTTAACATGTTTTGCACTGGGAGTCATTGGCATCAACAGGCAGGATGATTACATGATGTTCAAGGCAGCAATTCCAAACTACAAGGGATAGAAAAAGAGTCTTAATGTCAAACGAGACAAAATAAACAGACCTGCAGGTTGTATATTCAAAAGGACCAAACAGGTTTGCCGTAAGAATGCCGCAGTTAGCTTTATGCTAACACATAATGGAAAATGATTGTTTTGTGTTACGAGTGTGGTCACGGAATGAAATAAACTAGTATCTGAAGGCACCACTTTATAGTAAGAACCATGGCCGTTTTATCGAGACATTATCGTTAGCAAAAATATCGCAATGGTATCAGGAGCTAACCTGCAATTCTTAGCCCCAAAAGGATTTCGGATGCTCGAGCGCCTTGCGACATGTTTTCGCTTCCTCAACAAAGCTTTGACTCCCAAAACTAATTCTGGTTCCACCGCCTCGCAAACAAGGAGGCGCGCAAGCGTGTCCGCCAATTATCGCTTATCTCAAACGCCCCTCAGTTTTGTCACCTGGAAAGTTTGCCTTATTAAACCGAGCTCAGCGTTTTCGGCAAAAAACAGCTGCTGAGGAAGGTGCCGAATAAATTTCCCGGGTGGGTCCGTGTTTCCCCATGCACAGCCACTGAGCCTCCGCCAATTCTCAACACACTGCTTCAGTCATTAGCGGCCACTGTAATTGCCTTTGTCTTAGTTGGCCAAAATGTTTCTCTAACCCTTTTACTGTTGAAAATGATTTTGACCCGGGATGTGAGTGCACAACCACCACAGGTGAATAAACTTTCCAACCAGAACAAATTGGGAATCATTTGGCCACCAGACTCATTAGCGGCTCGTCCTCTTTTTATACTCCATGTCGAGGGAACGCTCCGTCACCTGAAGAAATTTGCCGCTAATCTTCTCCTGAAGGGCTTTTCCTTCTTTAATTACCAATCAAGTCAGTCTGTAAGAATTCCTGTCCCTTTTAATAATACACGTCAATATCACGCGAGGAGCCGCAACAGCACTATCGTTTTGGTCTTGATAAGTCTTATCTTGACCTCTCTCGAGAACAATGGAGGTTTATTTTACTTGCCAAAAAGTGAGCTTCACCTTTTGGAATTTGCACATCCAAGAAAAAGTTGGCCGTCCTCACCCACGGAGACGAGGCCAATGTATTTCACGAGCCAAATTGTTCTTTTGCATCACTGTGTTCTTCGGAATATTTGATTTAAAAATCATTTTATTTACTCCCAAAAGTTGCATTCTGTACCGATCTGTCCACGTATAAAGAAAAATTCTGCAATGGATTTCACAACAAAACAAAGAAATCAACTTGACCTTGTCTGGCCACTTTCTTGTTTACCGGTGTGTTTTTTGGTGAGGATTTTGGGAGCACATTAACATCACAGTGTGTCTACCCACCGGGGTGGCCCCATGATGAATGAGCTCTCTGTGTTTGGGATGGCCATAACGAGCAGAAAAAGCAGCCCGCTGACCTGATTTGTTGCACCACTGAGGTTCCTAATGAACATCTGACGCTCACAAGTTTTTTTTCTCGCCGCCTCACGCGGCGCCAGAATGGATTGCGTGCGTGCTTTTTGTTCTGGTGAGTCTTGAAGGAGCTTGTCGTCCTTGCTTTGTCGCCCTGACTGATGAAAGCGGAAATAATGCTGCGTCGAGGCTGGCAGGGGTCAAGAACCCATGCAGTTCGTAATAGGATCAGCCTGGTGGGTGGGCTGGGTTTTGGTACGGTAGACGGCACCCGTGTCACGGGATGGCAATTTAAAAGGCTTCAGATTTGGTCGTGTGCGTGTGGTTGGATAGCGAGGGAGAAGGCCGTGCACGTTTACCTCCGGGTTGGGGATCAATATGGTGGTTGGATGACTGACCGTCATGTGGGCCCTTTCCATCCCGAAGGTGGAATCACCAGGGCGGTAAAAAGCAGCGTGCTGTCGCAGGTCGTAAATACCAATGGCTCTCTTTTGTATTCACTGCATGTGTTTTAATGCTGACATCCAGCTTCAAGTGCGGCAGCATTTTTTTTCCAACTCGCTCGATGGCAAAGAAGCGTTTAGGATGGTGATTGTTGCCAATATTGTTTAAGGAAGAGCAGCAAGTACATAATTTAATCCATTCTACGGGGACTCGAGTAGGGCCCCATCCATATCGCAATTTCTTGGTGGTGTGGTTACCTTGGCAACAGTCCTGTAGCTTTCCATAGATCACGCGTGTCTGTCGGCTGTGTCCATGGAGAGGTCATCGAATTTTGCTGACACTTCTCAGCAAGTGATGGCCACATCTCGTTTTTGGCAGCTTGAACGTGCAATGCGCCCAGGAAGTGGAACATGATACTTGCCAAGATGATGAACAACAACAAACCATCAACAACCGTCACAATACTGTCGCTTGATACCGGAATAGCGGGCTTCCTGTGTTGAAAAGCGTTTCTTTCACTTTTTGGTGGCTCTTAGGCTAGACCTCCTGTCCTTGAGATTTTGTACCACATTTGAACCACAACTATGCTCAATTACAAAAAAAAATGACTTTGATGAATCACATTTACAAGCAAGCTTGTGTCTGCTTTTATGCTAAAAAATCACACAAAGCTATTAGCAAGAAGCGTGTTATTTTCCCGCCATTATAGACCAATGTTATTTTACAAGCCGCTGAGCCACTCGGGCATCTTTCCTCTTTTATGACCCCTGAGCAAGCTATCTAACCCTTTTCAGTAACAGGGGAACGAGTTTAAACTCTTGTCACCTTTCACCAGCCATAAAAAGCAAACGTATGTGTACACCCAAGGGTATGGCGAAGAGCATTAAAGGGATGAAATGTGTTGCGCGTGCGAGACATTTATCTTGCGGCGTTTACGACGCTAAAGGGACAATAGTTCGAGGTGTTTGCTAATCAGAGCCAAGGATGGAGGCGGTGGGGCCGTACATGTGAACGCGAGGTTCTTGAAAAACGACCGCCACTAAAACGTCACATTTGCCTTCATGGATAAGCCGCAACGTGCCGTCTTTCTTCCTGCCGTCCGCCTAAACATCCCAAGAATGCCGTTTACGCATATATTTAATATGCAAACTCTCGGTATGTCTTTGAAAAGTCAATATGGGGGCGCAGAGCTTTGAGGTTGTTTTGCCTTCATAAAGTCCAAGATGGATTGCTTCTGTCAATTAATTCCATGAAATTTTGGAAATAGCGTGAATGCATAAATTGTGCGAAAAGTACATTTGGACGACCGAAGTCCATTGGACTTACTTGACCGTGGCTTATTTCTTGCCATTGCTGTCAACATGAGAAATTTTCGCATTACAGTAATTTAACCCAAAATTTTGATTACAAACGAAGTTTACAGCATAATCTCTGCCTCAAAGCTTTTGCTGTGATCAGACAAGGAAAGTGGTATTTGAGAATTGCCCAAGTTGTGCTAATTAATTATTAGCTAAGTGAATGTTAACTAAGCTCCAACGACAAGTTTGGGACTTAAATCAGGTCATAATTGAGCCTCCCTTGTATGTTGAGTGTGCTATATGGGCCCAAGCTAGCACTGAAACCTTGATCGATTTTGTAGACTTTCTCTTTTGATGTGGTGATTATTCGTCATTGGACTGCAGAGTTCTGCTGTCCTTGGTTGAGGTTGAGGATAGAGCCTTTCTCATCTTGCCAAGGACAACTCTGCAGGGTGAAAATTGAGATTTTTTTTTCAAGTTGCACTAAACAAACTTTCTTAAAGCGTCTGAAGGATTCTCACAGAGGGCGCGACAAGAACACAAAATGGAACATTGGACAAAGAAATCAATTGAGAAACCGTCGCAAAAGTTAAGTCGCTCGCTCTGGAACTAAACATCCACCTTAAATCAAATTTCTACTTTATGAGCACATTCATGCTAACTGCGGCATTTTAATGCTATCAAAAAGGCATTGTAGTCTGCAGGTTGTTAAGCTTTATTTGTGCGAACGATGTACTTCCCGTTATGAAGTTATATGTGAAGACATAACCCCAATCTAGCATTGTTATGCTGCTGTAAAGAAGACATAACTTTTATTAGCATGATGACCGGAGTCGGAGCTTGTGACAGAGAAAACAGCTAAAGGTTTGATGATGATTTCTGGGTCCCTCAGGAAATTGGGAAAAAAATAATTGACTCACTCGCTTTAATTGGAAGGAGGTAAACTAGACAGATGGGTGACAAAAGAGTTCTTTAAAAGAGGAAAGCAGGGGACAGATGTTTGAGCTCCAAACTTAAGAGTTTCAAATGCCATCTGTTAAAAACAACAGCATGTCATGAGGCCTTGGGGCTAAAAATGCTCCATCGATCAGGTCTAGATTAGGGCGGGACTTTTAGCCGCAATCAATACGCGGTCAGTGAGACACGCCGTATCTGCCAGCAAGTGGCCCGTCATGTTCCCTATTGACCCACGATGGCGGCTGATAAACACGGGAAGCCTCGGCTAGCCAAACATTAAAGGAAGAGTTTTGTGCCGGTGAGTTTAAGCATAGATGATCCTTTAAATGTTGATTATAGGAGAGAAAAGATACTTTATGCAATTTTGTATTATTTGGCACACATGAGGCACAAGAAGATTCTGACTATTAAGTCAGAACTGCAAGTGTACCTAATAGTGAGTCCAGTGAAATGATATCTTTACTGGGTATAGGGATCGAAGGAGGTTGCCAATTAGAGCTCCAGATCCTCTCCGAGACACTTTACTGGAATGAAGATTGATGAAGGATAATGGAATTGGTAGTGTAGTGGTTCACTTAGTTAACAGGGTATCATTTTTCATTCCTGAACACCAATAGGTTGCGAGAAAATCCAGCTGGGATGCCTTATTGACCATTCTCAGACCCTTAATAAGTGATTGGTGGTGGAATAGTGGAGGGGTCCAAAGCCAGCTGGGACAGGCGACAGTCTTTCTAGACTCTAAATGGGATAGAATACGGGAATGTTGGAATTGGTTGTGTTTTGGTTCATATAATTGAATTGAGGTCAGTTCTTATCTGGCTGAAGGGAGGAAAGATATAATTGTCCAAACGTTGTCACGGATGACCTCAACTTATCCTTAAGGAGATAGATCCTTAAGGTAATAGATCTCCAACTTGTGAAACTCCTTACACAAGAGTAGGATGGAAGTAAGATGGCGGCGCGTGCACACGCAGCGGCCTCTCTCTGTCCCGAACGGTGTTTTGTTTTGTCGTTTAATGTGGGTTTCTCCGACAGTTTTGTGTGTTCGTCTCGTCGCACCGGGTTGTGCTACAAGTACAGCGGGCTGGTTCAGCTCGACATCGGCGGAAGCGAGTTTTGTGGCGATCTGGACTTTGAAGCAGGGACATTAAAGGCGCTCGGTCTGCTCCGTCCTGAAGCGAGAGCGGGGGCGTCCGGGCCAGGCTGGCGGCCAACCCAGCTCGACCGGCCGTGCCTTCCTTTCTTCGGGCGAACGTTCGACCGCTGGGCATCAACATGCCTGCTGAGATCTATGAAACGGACAGTGCGTAACTGCTGTGCATCTGGAGCGGCTAGCGTGCTATCGGGCGGACCGGGCCATTGTACGAGGGGGAACATCGCGAGGAGGTGGAATGCGTGTCTACATCCGTGACGAATGGTGCCGGGACTCTGTGGTGGGATGCATGCACTGCTCGCCTCTGGCGAAGTTTGTGATCTTCAGGCTTTTGGCGTCCTGAACTCTCTCCCCCGTTGTTTACTTGTATGTTACTCGTGTACTGTGTCTCGTCACCGTGGGATGGAGGAATCGTAATTTCGATTTCTTTGTGTGTCTTGGCATGAAGGAATTGACAATAAAGCTGACTCTGACTCTGAGAAGCCGCAACATTTCACCAGCATTTTCTTCCATTTTCACCTCTGATAGGTGTTTTGTATTTTAGACTATTAGGCCTACAGAAGAAACTGACCAACTGAAGATTGAACAAGTGGGAAAGAAATGGAAGCTGAGATGGGAATGTCAGGGGAATCCCAAGGAAATGCAAACAAGTGCAACAAGGACAAAAGGCAACAGAAAGCAGGACAAAGTGAAAACACTCAAAGAATTGTCGTGCGACAAACGGAAAGGCAAGACCCCTCTGCTTGTCTCTGTGGATCTTCCTTAATGGCGTTGCCCGAGAAAGCAAGAGCCGGCAATCTCTAACTCATTTGCCGCTGCTCCCAGGATGCATTTTAGTGGCTAAAATGGATTGAATCTCAGGTACAGGGAAGCTTTTCCTGGACACCAAACGGATTTAGCATCTGCTGGGAGAACTCAGCAGGAAAATGCAATCTATGCTATAAAAGTTGTGATTTTTCTGCTTTTCTTGTCAGTGACATTTTCCTAGCTTGATGATCTTAAATCAAAAGTTCCATCCCTAAAAACGGAGACACCTTTTCATTAGCTGAATTAGCATCCAATCAAGTATTCCCTTGGTATCTCTCAAATCCCTCCACACAGAAAAAAAGCAAAAGCATTTGAAGATGTTAACCTTGACAAGAGGGAGCTTCAATTATAGCAATGCCACTCAATTCTAGGATTAGAAATAAAACACAACGCTGTTGCTTGGATTTCCCGGTTCAAGCGTAACTGGATGCTCGCTGATCTCAAGAATCAGCTTTTAGAGAGTATACATCAGTCCCCCTTGTTTTTGATTGACGCCTGCTCTGCTCTGTGCAAACTTGGTCGACAATCAAGGGCGGCAAGTCCATTCCCCCAGGATCCCAAAGAAAAAGGTCTCTTCCCCGACTTTGGACTTTGCGAGTTTCATTAAAGTGACGGAACGGTGCTGTCAAACAGCCCCGACAGGATGACTGATGTTTTCTGCTGTCTCTAATGTGAGAAAAAGGAAATTTAAGGAAACTTTCTTCCACCTGCCTCCGCACAGCTCAGCAAAAAAACAACAACAAAAACCCTGATGTAATCTACTAGTTTTATATTCATGCCTTCTGAAGGCGATAATAAATGTAAGAAGAAGGTTCCTCCGGGAGGATATTTCTGCTTATCTGTGCATGCAACCGACTCCATTCTTGAACTAGTCGTTAGATTTGTTTTTGCTATTTTTACATCCTTCAAACAAAAGGCCATACGTAGTTTGTTGAGAAGTTTAGAAAAACAACTCCATATTTTGTGACTACCTGATCCACGTTGTCACCGGGTAGTACGGTTCGGCTAATGTGCTACGGTTTGTTTTTTGGTTGAAGTGTCTTTATATCAAACACTTTGCCACCTTTGGTAGGTGAACCACGATATACCCAGCAAACACCCTATTTGCACTTGAAATCAAATAAAAATTGAAGAAAGAAATACAATATATATATTTCAGAGCGATGGACTGCAAAGAGTGAGCACATGGCTTGGGGGCACCATGTAATTCCGCCGAATATGTTGGAAAGACTGAAAGGGGCTAAAAGGTGCGATAAGATTTGGGCTAGTGAGTTTACTGCTGAGTCAGAATGGCCTCCGAGCATTGCTGTTGTGTTTGGATCAGGTAGGAAATACAAGGTCAGGTCCGGGTCTTGGGATCGAAAGCCTACAGGGGTTGGGTGAGTTCATATCTGAACTCGTTGAACGAAGCTGATTGTTTCCTTCCGGCAGAACTATTTTGACAGGACCGCAGCGTGATTTATAGTCTCGGCATCCACCATCAGATGAAAGGAAGGCCTGCCTAGCTTGAAGCAAACATAAGCCCATTATGGAATGTTCCGGCGAGTGTCAAGAAGTGTTATGAGGGCTTTATAAATATTCATGCATGTCCCCCCCACTCGTACAAGATGACCCTGGAAGTCAACAACTCAATGGAATGCTCATGTCTCCTGGGCAAAGTGATGCCTTGAACCTCTACAACCTGATTTACCGAGTTATGTTCTCAGTGATTTATGTTATCACTCGGCTATTTTTTTTCTGTTATCCAAATAAACTTGTGACTTATCCACTGACTGTCGACCATTTCTGAATCCATTCCAGTCCCATTGAAAGATTCCAGGATTGACTGGCAACCAATCCAGACTCACTGGACACACATTTACCGATTGGTGGCGATTCCATATCGACAGCCGAGCAATCCAGACTCATTGGCAACCACTCCCCCAGATTAGTGACCCTTCTGGATTGATTGGCGATATACTATACTGTGCATAGCTCTCGCTGTAACGCTGATAAACTCCTTCGTTTGGTTACAAGCAACCAAGATATGCGTTAATTAGTTGTCAAGAAAAATGCAGACTGTAGTAATTTACCTCTCCTGGGAGTATGCGAGAGCGAATATGTGGGAGCTCAGCTGTCACTATCGGGTTGACTGTAAACAGATTCTCACACTGATTGCTTTGGTCATTAGTGAGGAGCAGAGAATGTGAATCATCCAGGCTGTTAGAGCAGCAAAACATGATACCTGTTATGATTTGATGCATTTTTTGCGTCCTAACCTAACAGGAATCCACAATGGAATATTCCACTATAGAAAGTGTGGCCATCGGGTAGCCGGAGGAAAATCAATGCAGCGATTGTTGATTCTTTGGGTGCTGTGAAGTTTTTCAGAGTTGAAGGTGTGCCAGGATGAAAGTTGGCAAAGTATAAGATGAAGGATTGGAGGACATGACACTTTCTGACCAGAGTGGCTCTGATGTTTCCTGAAAATGGAACTCGGGATCCACGCTGACTTTGGCGGAATAGGAGAGGACCAACGCTGAGATAAATGCTCCCGCCTGCCGTGTCCCTTCTAACCTTGACTGGCGACCGCCCAACGTTCGCGGAATACCAAAAACATTCCGACGCTCATATCTGGAATTCAATGGTGGATCAAAATGGAGCGGTACAAGATAAAACATTTAACACTTGATTCCCCGCTCTGAATGTCCGGTGACCGATTCAGATGGACTGGCGACTATTCCAAATTTACACTTGAACGATCCAGATTAATTCCAATCAGGTTTTTAATTTGAATTTGCCGCTCCAGTTTTCACTTTCTCTGTAGCGCCTTTGAAAAAAAAGAACAAGATTTATTTCTAATCACTTTGTGTTTTTGGAGCTGACGGAAGGCTTGAAGACAGGCTGAGAATATCAAAAGGAAAATCTGACATTGTAGTGTTCTTTGATTGCGCAACGTCGCATCGGGACGCTGTCAGACTCTTTTGTCCCCATCTGGCATCTCCCGCAGATGAGGTTCGGAGGTTGTGGTTTCATCACAGTCTATTTGTTAGTTTGTGTGATTAGGAAAATGAAAAGAGAAGTGTTACATTTTCTAACAAGTTTCCCTCAGATCTTCATGAACTGGAAATGAAAGTTGATGGTTTCAAGCACAATTTCAAGTCCCCCACTGCGTTGTTAGGGTCGCCAATTTTTTTGTGATTGTGATATGATATTTTCTTCTGATACAATTCAGTTCCTTTTAAAGTGGAACGATTCGATCCAGTTTGATTTAATGCCATTGCGATTTGTTTCAATATGGTATGACAAAGTTTGAGGGATTATGATGCCTTGAGTTTATTGGCATTCTATAGACTTTGTATGAATTAACTTGTTAAGGAGGCATTGCCTTCAACAATCCATCTTGACGATTAAAGAAAATTGGTTTCGTGATAAACCGATTATCAGCCACGCCGATTATCGTCCCCGATATTTGTAATTTTTTTCAAATACCAACTCAAATTGACACAGCCCCAGTCCAGACTGACTAGTGATCATGCCAAACTCAATGACTGCCAATCCACTCCAGGGTGTTGTTCATACCGGTATGTTTTAATTAAAGTGACAAACCGTGAAATATTCGCGTAGTTCTTCTCAATTAGCACATCGAAGCGTCATTCACCGGCCGCATCGATGATGACTGGCATCAGCGATTATATCATTTTCCAAGATGAGAAACTGTTCAAGAAAATCTGCTCCCATCTTGTATGAGCCAATTAAATGTTGCCTTTAATCTTGTGATTTCTTGTGAAGTTTGCAATGGCTGCAGGATGAACGTCAGCCCTACTTTCTTTCGGAATGCGGCATAATTGCACGCTTGTCCTCTGCCATGCTGATCAATAAACTATCGTTCCAGTCGCCTGGAGCTCAACAAATTTAATTACATGTCCGCTTCGTCAGTCCACTGACGCCATGTGTGTGCGTGCGCTTTGTTTTGCAGATGATGAAGTTTGCCTGGGACAACTACAAGCAGTATGCCTGGGGCAAGAATGAGCTTCGGCCTTTAACGAAGAATGGGCATATTGGCAACATGTTTGGTAAGTCTGTTTTTTTTTTTTTTCCAATGGCTGAATGCCTTTTTCAAAGATTATTCCTCATTTGGTCATGTCACAGCAATTCAATGGGACTGACTGACAATACTGATCTTTAGCACCCTAAAAGCACATCATTTTGAAAATGGAGCTCAAGACTGAAGTCAACATACCAGCCTATACATAAAAAATAAATATTTTTTTTATGTAAAATCACATCTGTTTCAACAATAGATCTAAGTGTCGAGGTTATGCCAATTCACAGACATACCAAAAAAAATCAGCTTCTTGCAAACATATTAAAGCGGCGAATAACCAACCCGACGGACTACTGAAAAAGTATTTATTTAAAAAAAACAAAAAAAACTGGAAGAAATGGTTATCATTTCCAGTTAAGACAAGAAAATGTTATTTTTCAAATACAGGTTGAAAAGTTGTGGTTGACCTACCCCCCCCAAAAACACTGAAGATACCAAACTTACACAATTTTAAAAGTGATCAAAAGTTTCCATCTAGACACTAAAAACACATCAATTTGATAACGGGTCCAAACAGGCCATTTACCTAACTCCTTCAACCATTTTTTTTTAAAGTATCATTCAAAAACAGCTCTAAAAATTAAAAATTCTGTTCAATAGAATTAATATTTTCAAATTAGTCTAAATTAGTCTTGCCTATGTCTAAAAACATTTTTAAAAAAACAGGTCTCGAAATGGAGGTCATCACACCAATGAAATGCGTTGATATATTGAAAAATATTTTTGCTGTAAACAGGATACCCACCAAAACACTGAAATATTTTTTAAACCTGCCTTAGTGGCCAGCTAGAATTTCTTGCCCAGGCACTATAAAGTTCTTGGGCTAAACGCAACCATTTGTTTTTGTCCCGAAAATCAATGAAAAAGGGTTCAAATAATTGCTCCTTAACACCAACAAAAGAGCCGAGCAGATATTGAAAGCAGCTAAATTAGCCTAATAGAGCGCTTACATTCCAGCTTTGTTCGTTTAGTAGTGAAGCGACTTGAGTGGTGGACATCCTATTTTGAATGTACACAGCAGACAATAATACTTGATAGGGGGCAAAGGTTTTGCTTCTTGTCTTCTCGCTGCTAATTATCTTCATTGATGAGTAGAATTACGCGTCCATCCAGCATCAAATCACTTCCGTAAGCCGAAAAACAAATATTAAGAGCGGAGGTCACGACATGTACGCATCACAACACTAGAAACGCTTATTATTTTTTCCCGAAACGAGATACAAATTAGTACTGAAAGATTGATCTTTTTTAACCAGACCTAAGTAAATTCTTAGCCAATGCTTCTCAACACATAAATTTAATCCTCGTCTCAAAGTGGAGTTTATAAAATCCATCTAATCAAATAAAAAAATATTTCTTTGGGAAATGGGTCCAAATACTGAAGGTTACCAAACTCATCAAGAAAGGTAGTCAAAGCTCCAAGCCAAAATTTTGCTTCTCATTTTCATCTGCTAATTGCCTTCATCCACAAAGCTTTAACAAGCAGTACAACACCGTAAACCATCACAATACTTCTATTTTGCTGCGTCTTGTCGAGACTTTGAGAAGCGAGCGACAGATCGCAGAAAGAGCATAATTTTCCCTCGCAAATGTTACATTGAAGGCGGTAGATTTATATATATATGTGTGTGTGTGTGTGCGTGTGTGTGTGTGAAGGGGGGGGGGGGTTGTAGGATGGGGGGTTGCGCCAAGCCAGGTATGAAATTGGCTGCTGTGTTCTTAAACGTAATCCTCCAGAGTAAACACGTATGCGGGATGATTGGCTTCCACGTGGAGCGTCTGAAGGCTGTCGATACAGAGATAACGTTGGTGCCTCAAAAGAGCCAAAGACGAGATGTTCGCAGCAGCCCGTGGATCCTCAACCTTGTCCTCTTCTCGCACGACTTCATCTCAGTTCAGTTTTATGTTGTAACGCTTCGAGCTCAATCTGGTTATCCTGCCTCGGAACAAAAGTAAGAAGACATTGACTATTCTCAATTCACTTTATCTCCGTAGCGTATTAAATATTCAGTTGTGCTTGGGGCACCTCCGAAGAGGAAAGGAGGATTTGGTTAGCAGTGGAGCGTAGGCTCGGTTGACCCCGGTGCTAAATAGAGAATAATTTTTGGATATTAGTATAACTCCTCAAAGAACAAATTGAAGCGAAGTTAAAACTTCCAGAACCAGACCTTGTTCCAACGATTGACAGGGCAACGAGGTCATGTTTTACGAGGATTTATTCCCGATACAGCTTTAACGTTTTTTATTTTTAACTTTCATTTTGTATAAATCTTTTGCCAAAGAGGTCATGTTTTAATCTGCCTCTGCTAGAATTGATGTCTATCGTTGGGATTATCAATCCAACAGATCAATTTCATAAATTAATATTGAAGCATGATGAATTTTTATACTGTAGTGAATTTCAATCATGCTGAATAGTAGCTTGAAGAATGGAGTCCCAAAAGGGTCTAAAACTGTCTGTTTGTATTTCTAGTTGTCAGTGTGTTCAACTCAATTGTGAAATTTAGCATTCATCGCTACGCATCTTCATCTTGTGTTTGTTTGGCATCAGGCACTGGAAAACCCAAACACGGAAAGTTCTGTTTGCGTACGAAAGCAGTTTGGGGGAACATTAGCAAAAGCGGGACACTGCTGCTCTCGGGTACCTTTTCTCCGTTACTAGCCTGGGAAACATCTTGACAATTAATCCCTCAAGTCAACTCTTTGCTAAAGCACGGATTTATTGTTTTTTTTCTTCCTCGGTAAGCTGCAACAATAACAACACTGATGGACTGGAGAGCCAACAACTTTGCATGGCAAATAGAGGTCAACGGGGGTACTAAGGTACCAGAACCTCTGACACTCACTGGCCCAGAAAACTAATTTCCAACCAGAAGCTTCTTTTTCTATTTGCAACAGGAAATAAATCACTGTGAATGTGATCCCATTGTAGCCTTGGTGTGCTGGGAAACAATGAGCCTTACTTTTTTTTTAGAAAATGAGGCTACAAGTCTCAGACCTGTTTGAAGGTTATCATACCCATGTCGAAAAGAATCATTTCGCCTGAAGATGGTAAAACTTGCTGGAATATACGTAACTTTGTTCACACACAAACCAGGAGTTTCATTTTCAATTTATTGCGGGAAATAAATCACATTGGACACTATCCCGATGTAACCTCGTTTTGGCAGCAAACGGTATGAGCTAGCTCAGATTTTCCACTTCTTCTTCCAGCTTCCAGCACCTTCTATATACGAGCTCATTACAGCTTATCTAACTCTGGGCTTCTTTCACTCTGTTGGTCCCCGCATTGTTACCCATTACACCGCAGAAGTGGCCTGTTTTGAAAATAAATTGCTCCAGAATATATCCCGGTCGGCACAGGCAAAGAGGTTTTTGTTGATGAAAGTGGTTGCTTTGAATCTTTTGTCTAGGTTAAGGATTGGGTCAGCATTTCAGCCCCCCAAAAAACCCCAGAACATTGCAGTCTGCTACATAGCAGCCACTCTGAGAGTTACTGTGCAAAATATTCATCTGATGAGAGGGTTCGGGGGGTGCACATGCTGCTGAGACCTGCTTCAGTACACGGAGAGATTCTCATCGGATCGTTAAAGAGCAGCAGGGTGTCGTTTTGCAGAAGCATCTCCTCGAATGCAAAATGTGCACGGATGAACCCGGCAGACAACCCCCCCCCCCCCCAGTAGTATACCCGGTGACAGTTTAAACGTTTATTGGAGAATCCCGAGGGCTCTTCACAAATCAGTTGATATCTGCTCTTGGATGATGGAGTGCATGGCAGTGGGGAAGGAGTTAGCCTGGGATCGGAACTGAGCTCAGATCGATTGTCCATATTATGGACCCACACATACTTCACAGTATGTATTTATTTTTAGTCATCTCTGGTCACTTCTAGTCTAAAGTACAATACTGTAAAGATTTAAAAAAGCAAATACCAGCACAAGATATGAGGCAGGGTTAACCAACATGGTGCCCGAGGGGGTCCCCAAGGATCACTTGAGTAACCCACATCTTTCTTCTGAAACTACCTCAGAATCATTTTCAGAATCTACAAAGTCCAAACACCTCAACATCTTGGTCTCAATGCCTCAACATCTTGGAATGAACTTCAAAGTGTCAGTTTCACCTTGCTCTTTTTTTCGATTTGGTCTCAGTTCTCCGTGACACTAATACACTGCCATTTTTTTATGACAAATGCTCCTCCTAAAAGCATTCAACTGGCAACCGCTTCCCCCAGTAATTACCTTCAGCCGTCTCCGCCACCTTCAGTGGCATAGATGGGTTTTCCCCTGCCACCCACCTTCACCTTCCTGACAATTACCTCTCAATGGGGCCTGGCTCCCGGTCCTTAAGAGGCCCACCATAACAACAGTGAGGGAGCAGCGGCCATCACTTACTGGCAGCTTGATAGAAAACGCCTCACTAATGGTGCCTATCACGGCAGCCTGTCGCATTACAGTCCGCTGGCAGAGCGAAAGACTCGTTACCATATGCCCGCTCTCCATCTCCGAGCCATCCATTTTTATATCCTCCGGGCTCCTCCGTCATTGTGTGCAAGAGATCATCTGTCTCCATAGCAACCTGCATTTAGGTGACAAATAGCTATGTTGTACACGCGCACCCCACAGGGAGCTCATCCATACCCTCTTCTTAAAATTGCCCAGTTATGTTGTCAAGCAGGAACTGCTGGCTTGGCATTTTTTATAGTATATATTAAACTCTGCACGATGATTGGAATAATGATTAACACATACCAAGCAATCATATACACCAGAGGGTGTTCAGTCTGGCCCGCGGGCAATTTGTGTCATGTAGCTAAAAGAGATAGTATTTACAGCCTGCATCGGGATTTTAAACTTGTGCTTGTGTGCATGATTTAATTTTGTGACATGAATTTTAAGTTCATTCGCAACCAAGGCCTTTCCTTATAACGCCTGGAAGTGAATTTCAAAACAGGACTAGATATGGAATAAACGGTATGATAAGATACAATCGATATGATACAGTAGGACAAACGGACATGATATGATCGTCTGCAACAGGATCAGATTTGATAGGATACAATAAATACAATGCAAAGCTCTAAGCTAGGTACGATGTAATACGACAGGAGAAGCTACAATACAAGAGCGTACAAAAGGATATGATACCAGTGAACAGGGTATGACAGGATAATTGAAAAACTACGATACGATAGGTGGCACAACAGACGACACTTTGATAGGACGGTGGCTGCGACACAATCGTATTTGATAGGATGCGTTATTATGAAACAACATAAGATGCAATACGACTGGATTTGACAGGATAAGACAAAATGTATTGTAATGAGGATGATGGAATAAGACGTACGAGGACAAGGTACAATACAGGACAGAATATGATAGTCGAGAATATGATGTTGGATATGACTCGATTGGACAGAACGGGGTACGATGGGATGGGATGGGATGTAGTAGGAAAGGATACGACACCACTGGATGGGTTTAATAAAAGCTGACTTTGCTCTATTAGCAGCCGTCCTTGTCAAACATTTGGACATCTAAATAGTGTCTCACTCCTTTAATTGGACAAACTCGCTACGTGAAGCAAAAACATAGACTGAAAGAATACAAATGTGGCGCCGCCTGTCGTTATCACCGCCGCCAAATTTGTCCTCTTTCTTTCAGGGATTACAGCAAGTTCGCCTTCAGGGGAATGCAGACCCGTCATCAAGCCTCTGCAAAGGGATTATAGCCAAGATGATGAAAATCGAGTCGCTAAATGTATGACGATGCTGCAGGATTACGGGGGGGATTGTGCTCCGTTTTACCGTAACGCTTCCACGGCAGGCTGATGCTGACAAGGGTGAGGGTCAAATAGACCCGAACGATTTGACGTTGTTCCCCCGACGGCCTCAAATCCCTCTTTGCATAATCCGATCACTGATCGGTCTGCGATGACGTCGTCCAGCACGATTTGTAACGGCGGTGACGTCACCACGACCTGAGACATGGCGTTGTAATCGCTTTTTGGCAGCTCTAATCACCGACATTTCTCGCCAAACGTTTAAGCTGGTGGCGGTTTTAGCTGACTATAAATAAACTGAATTTGCTTCAGTGTAGCCGGTCACATCCGGTTACCCTCGGCCCAATCACATCTGTACATGTTTATATTCACCACAATTTAGACTACAGTCTTGGATTCAGTTCTTTTTGGTCCGGAAAAAAAACAGCGTCATCATGCTGACGTTTCCAAACGTTTAGCTGTTAATATTCAGTGTATTTTTATCCATAATCTGGTCTGAGTCTCTTGGAATTGCCACTCAGTGCACAGACACCATGTACAAATGTGTTTGAGTCCTCAAGCAAAGACTTGCCCGCCTGACCTCAGCAGTCCCGCCGCGTCTCAATCGCTTTCCCTTTATCGCCTCGTGTTCTGTGTTGCCACCATTACAATTCCAAGTTTGCCGCAAAAGAAACGGGGAAGCGGCAAAGGCGATGTCACAATTAAAGGGCGAAGCTGCGTGAAATGAATTCCCTTTGTCCTGCTTGGCTTAGGGGACCTTTTGCACCTCGCTCGGCAGTCCACACTTGAAAAGCGCGAGTCACAGTCACGGGGGGGTCGTTGGGGGTAGGACATGACCCCCGAACGCCCTGGAAAGGAAGGAGGGTGATGCTACAATCAAAACAAAAAGCCATCGGCAAAGTGGAAATGGCTTCATGTGATGTTGAGTTGCGCAGACAAGACATTCCTCAAGGCCATAACCCAAAATATTTTGGATTTTTTTTTTTTTATGTAATTGGTTGTGAAAATAAAGGCAAATGAGGATTTAAGGTATAGCTTTCCATTTTAAGAGTTAATTCACAGTCAAGCTAGTTGCTAAAATAAGTTAGCATACGCCTCCTCAAAATGGAGTCGGCAATTTTATCGAGTGAAAGCTGATAAATGATAAAGGATTGAATCGTGATGGCCCGCCATTGAATTATCATTGTTATAATCCTAAAGCCACATGTCACACGACTTAAAAAGTTTTCTGATACTCATAAATGTAACAAATTCTTTAATTGTGTTTTGAAATTACACCAGTGAGTGAGTGTAATTTTGTTGATTTTAGTTGATTTTAAGTTATTCATTAAGTTAGTCATAACGACTTTGCCCATTGCTACCAAATTTAAACCATGCACAGTAGACAGATGGTCGACAATAAATCATTGAGTTTTAGTCAATACGTGTGGGCGTAACTTGGCAACAATTTTTTGATAACTTAGAAATTCACCAACGCACTGTTTGGATTTCTCTCAAACAAATGGCAGGAAAGATCCAGTAAGTCTGCCATTTTGTTTTGAATCTGACATTTTCTGCTCATTTTGGCAAAGTGTACATTAATCAGACGGCTTGATGCTATTTTTTAAGGCTAATCAGATCTTCCGGCTTTTACCTCCTGTCAGATTTTGTGGCATCGGAAACATGCTGACCATCGCTACCCCGCCGTCTCACGCCGCCGGAGAGTGTGTTTGATCGATGCGCGGGAGGCTTACGGATAGTGGGCAGGATGCGAGATAACACTGTGTAATCTCATCTGAGAGGCTGTCATATCAGCCATCCTCGCCGCTCTTTTCCCCGGGCGCCAAATTAGACGATTAGATTGAGGTGCGCCGAGTACGGAACGCCAGCTCTAATCAAGTCTGGCTTGTTTTGCAATTCAGTATTAGCCTTTAATTTAGTTAATGTGTGCGAGACGCTCTTTGGTGTTTGATCGTGTATCGATCCGCAAAAAAAGCTTGCCGGTCGAAGGCCCGGTTCGACGTCCGCTCGCGTCTAAGAGACGCCGATGAAGTAAAAAATGCGGGTGGAGATAAAGCACATGATGGAATGTAAAAGACTGGACTGGAAATCAGTCGTTGTATCTTACGACATCGTGTCACCGCTCATTTAAACGCAAAGTGGCTTGAAATCAATGACTGTGATTGAAGTCGATCTTAATTCTTTTACACAAGTCCATTTGGTTCACTTAAGTGAAGCATCAGGAGGGGTGAAAAGCCCCCTTGGAGTCGTTTAAAATGATCCTTATCTTTTGAGGGGCCTCAACATAGCCCCCAAAATCTCCAGTTGTAATATTCCTAAACTCCATTTTCAAGGTTCATTTTAAAAATGACAAAAATTGACTTAGCCCAATCTAGCCTACATCTTAAATTTCAGAAATGAAATGAATTAGCCCCTCTCTTCTAATACCTCGGAACACTATAGATCGGTTGCCATCTCTACTGATGGACACGTTGACATTTCTCACTCGCAATTTTCCCACTGGATTTTCTTAATCCCGCTGCCACCACCACCGCAGGCTTTCTTTTCCCACCTATCCACCGAAACGGCCAGACATGTGTCTTGAATAGCAAGCGGCTCGTCGTCGGTAACGCCGCGGTGACTCATCGACACGCTAACCCCGCTCCCATGGTGCCAGACTGCATTAGCGCTAACAAGACGCCCATAGCCCCCACCATTGATAATTGGAATGCGGTAACCGCTGGCAACAGGATGGCGTGATGAGTGTGAAGCCAGGCATCTGCATCAATTAGCATCAGCCGCAACACCCAAAACGCTCAATTTACTGCAACTTTATCTGTTACACGATGCTCTTACTTCTCATCGGGCTAATCTCATTTGAACATTTCCAGACTTTTACCTTAATAACAAAAAGCTTCATATTTTCTATTTTCATTGTGTGGGTGTACCTAACGTTGTGGCCTGGGGGAATCGTCCCCTCGGCAATGTTATCAAAGAGAACTGCGCATAATGTGTGTAGTCGTGTCTGTGTGTGCGTAAGATGGTGTCTTTTGACGACGTCGGTGATTGATGGTGTTGACGGCGGTGGTCTAATGTGTCCCCCTCGTGACAGTCGCTGACCGCTACTTGACATGCGTGATGAATGAATACATGTCGATAGCGTGTTGATGTTGAGCCTTTTTTGAAGTTTGAAATTTGTATGATGTATGAGGTTGAATTGTATTATTCAAAATGAAACAAAACCCTTTTCACTAAAATCTAAAAATGATTGTAAATGTAAAACACACAGGGAGCAGGGTGCAGTTTTGCGCATGTGTATTCCAGCACTTGCCAGGCGACATTTATTAGCCAGGGTCAGTAGTCCCCGGGGCTCTCCTTCCGTTTGTGCGGAAAGAAAGTAAAAGAAAAAGAAACGCGCTATCAGCTCACGTAGGCACCCCGAGAACAAACATTGATGGATTGATCTGCTTCGTCTGTCTTGGTGCGCAATCAATCTTCTTCACTTTAAGGTTGGGTTAGTTTTTCCCTCATATGGAATTTTCCACATTTCTTCTGTTGAGGCCCGGAGTAAGCAAATGACCTGCACACTGAAAAAAGGAAGTGACATGAATCACAATGACAGTGCCAATGAATCAATTAATTGGCCGCTAATCCAGCGTCAAATTAATTGGCAGCGGTTTTTCAGATTACACTGAATTGTTTTTAAAACAAATATTCAAAGTGTCATGAAGTTCTATCAGATTTTTAAAATAAAATCCAATTTATAAAATTATAAATTATAAAGATTATAATTATTAGGAAAAACTTCGAAACTAAATTGCAACATGATTTTTAGTTGAAGTTTTATAATTCAATACAAAAAAAACCAAAAAATTATTTGGGGAAAAAAATAAAAACATTTTACAGCAGCATGCAGTGCTCAAGATAAATAAATAAAATTCTAGCATCATTCAAATGATAAAGGACCTGCTCTGACATCTTTTTCATTATTATTGAGAATCACCCATGTTACGTCGCTTTGAATCTTCCTCCCGGTGCAATGACGACTTGGTATATTTTATTCATCTGTACCCAAATACGGATGTCATAAATGTTTCTCCCGCAGCGGCGTTAGCGAGCCGCTGCGCTCGTGGTCATAAATCACGGCACGTGGCACTTAGTCACTTTGTCTGGTGTGTTCGCAGGTGGCCTGAGAGGAGCATCCATCATCGACTCGCTGGATACGCTCTACATTATGGGACTCTTGGACGAGTACAATGACGCCAAGGAGTGGGTCAGGATCAACCTGGACCTAACCTCGGTAACATTTTTTTTTAAATGCGTTTATGACCACTATAACATCAATGGCTTATCATTTGCTGCTTCAAACCAAGATGGCTGACATGTAAAAAAAAAAAAGAAACACTCAAGATAAAAGGAAAAAAATCCTCAAATATCAGTATTTATCCTTGGAAATGTGATATTAAAAAAAAAAAAAAACATTGTCTCTCCTGTGTATGCGGCACAGATTTTGCTCATATTTTACTCATGATGCCATCAGTGCGTTGACTGTGTATCAAACAAGCCGTCCGAGTTCCATTTTTGTCATTTCTCCGTTGATGTACCAATGCAAATCGAACACTATCCCTTTCTAAATATACAGCATCGACAAAAGAAAGCCGACAAGTTCATTTAATTGATGACATTATTAATGATCACTTGCGTTCATGTTCTCTCTTTTATGACAAAGCTGACAAGTGATGATCTCCCGCTCTCTCTTTCTCTCTCTCGCTGCAGAATGGCGAAGCGTCGCTCTTTGAGGTGAACATCCGCTACGTCGGCGGGCTGCTGTCGGCATACTATCTGACGGGAGAGGAGGTAAGATGAATAGATGTCTAGTGGTGTTATCCCGCTGCACTCCCACCGACCGAGACCCACTTCCTCCTATTTTTCCCTGGTTAAAACGTTGATGGGTGAAAAGACTTTCTGGGAAGTGTGTGATAAAAAGTACAATGTATGTGAGCATGTGTGCTGTTGCGTACAAAGATGGACTTAGCTTTTTTTTTTTACATCGCTAGTTTTTTGGCAAATTCAGCATTAATGTGTTCACATTATATTGACAACTAATATAAATTACTGAAAAATAATTGAAAGATTTACAACAAAACGTGCTAAATGAATGGAATGAGTTCTCCAAGCTCTCAGCTATAGTGTAACTACATTTACGTTAGAAACAAAACACCATAAATAGCTCCAAGATAGACAGGTCAAAAAAGTTAATGGAGCCTTCCAATGTTAGCATAATTACGGCTACATTATTCTGATAAAAGAAATTGCCAATACCACTTCACACCACGGAGAAGTGGGAAAAGAATGGAGTGAGGTTAGCAAGACAAACCTTCATTATCCGTGAAGAGTGGTTGGAGGTCAGCAAGCATCCGTCCGCGGCAAAGACTCCGATCCTCGTTGCTCCCACCCTCACACCGTAGGTGGACTATTATGTAGTCGCTGTATAAATGTATTTGATTTAACACTAGTTTTCCTAATTACTCAAGTCTTGTTGGGTTTTCCATCTGAAGATTTTTTCTGACTTCAATGGCTTTTCAAACAAGCCAATATTCAGATCTGGTAGGTCACATGGCAGCTCACGTGTGTCGGTAGTCAATCATGCGGGCATCCGCATGAGCTCCATGTTTTATCCATACTACATAGCAGCGAAACTGACAGCTTCATGTTTTTCTTGCCGATGGTCTGTCCACAGATGTAAAGCCAATCTCGAGTAGTTACAGTGGCACGTTGAACAAAAGAAACCCTCATGATTGGGTCCCACAGTGTGACCAAAGGGAAGAAAAAGATTTTTCTGCCAAAAGGCGGACGTCATTAAGAGCTCTGTAATGAGTCCTCGCAGTTGATTTGTTTGTCGCTCCCCCTTAAAGGCATCACACCTTTCATCCGTCTCACTGCAGGGTTCCAATTGTGGCAGACTCATTTGGGCAGTGGCCAGAGCTCACACAAAGAATGAATTCAATTGACCAGGAGAGAAAAGAGTAGTAGAAACTCAGTCGTTAAATCACCATTTCAAGCCTGGACCTATTGGCGTATTAGCATTTTTCATCAAGATTAATTTCAAAAAGTAGCACACGGACGACAAGGCATGATGTAGAACCGTTTGTGAGCAGTGCCTTCAGTTCAAAGCTGTTATTTAGCATACCAACTGTTGCCATGTTGGCAAATTGGATCAATTTACATTTCTTGTGGAAAACTCCTACTCATTATTTTATACTATCTTTCAACTAACATGCTAGTTTAAGCGTCAATTCACACAGCATATATTACCCGTCTCCAGGGCGTAATGTAAATGTATTACCATCTGTCTTGATACTGTACGTGTTGGGATCTTACACTGTGTTAATGTGACAAGTGTTAGCACGTTAGCATTCCACCTAGCTTAGGAGGCAAACCTGCTGCGTTGTCGTGCTAAAATAATTGCAAAAGTGTTTTGGACTCTGCACGTGGCGAGAAACAGATGCGCTGCACCTGCACATCATTTCCATAATGTTCCTGCAATATTTGATTCTGAAGAAGCGAGCGGTCTGCATTAGCCACATAATGAATATCAATTTGCTGTGCGCGGTGAGTGGGGGTCAAGTCGCAACAAATACAAAACAATGTGATTACACAGGTGGATAAAGCCGCAAACTCTCAAAAACGCGCTCAAAATAAACTCAACTAAGTGGATAAAAAAATGATAGATAGATAGATAGATAGATAGATAGATAGATAGATAGATAGATAGATAGATAGATAGATAGATAGATAGATAGATAGATAGATAGATAGATAGATAGATAGATAGATAGATATCTGATGTATGAATTCCCAATTTTATTATTTACTAAAATGGCATGTAATTAAATTTACGTATAACATTTTTAAATTGAGTTGATCAAATGCTTAATAACAGCAAAAGTAGTTATTACCAATGCAATAAACACATGATCTTCATTAAGATGGTCTTAAGATTTGTCCGTGACACACACATGATTTATATTTATACTAAAACTGTAATAAAATAAAACAACACTAAAATAAACAAAGTCTAATGAAGACCATTAGTGTAGAAAATAGAAAGGTTTAATGAGCTGGTCATCTGTTTCTTCTTTTCTCTCAGGTTTCAATTCAAGGCTTTCATATCTTGAAAACTTATTGTCATCTCCCTCTGTCACGCACACAAAACAAAATGAAAAGAAGTTGGCCTTGGCAGCACATAATAGACACAGCGTCTGCCGAGCCGCCTCTCATCTGGTCCAATTCTCACTCGCTCAGATGCTCATTAGCCATTTTCAAGTCTCTCGTTCTCTCTGGATGCATGTTTATCTTTCTTTTGTCTTTCACCCTCTGCCTCTGTGCCTCCTCTCTCTTTTCTACCCCTTTTCTACTCCGATTTGTCCGTCTCTCTGCCTGGCAATCTATGCAGCTATCAAAATGTATCTACCGAGAGCTTATTCTTATTTCAAATACAATCACACTACGGGGAGATAATGCTTATCAATCTGCCTTTGCGCTTCCTGTACTTGAATTGCTATCTTGCGAGCTGTAAGCATTTTAGCCTGTTAAAATCTGGCGTCCACGAAGAACTTCAAGGTAGCGGCATAATTAAGTGTGTCTATTTTACCAAGCTACCATGGCCATTAATTAAACGTGTAAATAGCAAGTTTGCGAACCCGAGCTGATCAATTGAAATAAATAATGAATAAAACCCGCTCAATTATTCAGCACGCTAGCTCATATTAACTCAAAGTCCTTGTGGAACTGCAAAGCTAGACACAGAATCCTCATGTTAAAAACAAACACATTAGCTCAGTTCACGAGTGGCCGAGACTGCACTGATTGATTGATCGGCGGCGTCATATTCGGCGTAGCGCAATTAGCTAATGGATTTCAGTGGGAACACCAACGTCCCCCTTGGAGGTGACGATCAGGAAGGATGAATAGGTGTCGGGGGATGGTATTGGCCAAGAAATCGCCTCCCGTCTCTATGCTAATATAGCAATATGACTCCAAATAGTTTCCCGCAGCTAAGATGTCCTTCAATTAGAGATACCAGACGTCCTTTCCTTGATAATTCTTTGTACGCTGTGCGGTCTAATATGCAGCATCCCATGCTAAGTCACAGCTAAGCTATTGTTAGAGCAAAGCAGATGCAATACAACTCAGAGTTTCCTTTTCACAATTGTCACTTGGACTTTGAAGGTCACGCGACATCAATCAAAGCTTCCATATTGTCATCATTTTTTATATATTTTTTTATCTTTTGACTTTAAAATTAGCACTTTTGTCGGCAATTCTCTCACGGCCCATTAAATAAAAGCCTTCACAGAGGAAAAGTTGAGAGCCTTTTTTCGTGCAAGGCTTGCATCTTTTGAATGTTAAATTCAGTTTTCTAATTGTTTTAAAACGGCTCACATGAAGGTCGATGTTTCATCGAGCCATCCACTGGGAGTAGGGATGAGATTATATGAAAATGGTTATTAATTCATCGGTTCATTGATTTTACGAGTGGTTCATTTTGTAGGCTTGTTTACATTTAGTATGGCATGCAGCCCCCCAAGTCAGCCTCAAGACTAGTTTTACGTAGCAACATGACGTTTTTTGGACATTTCTATTATGAGAAGACACTAAATAAATGCCTAAAAGAACACACAGAACGTCTGCCGTTTTGGTATGAAGCAATCCTGTTTTGCTCAGTTTGGAACCTTCAAAGATGTCCTTGAGATTTTATCCAGTTGCTACCAACTTTGAAATAATCATATTACATTATAATAAGTTGTTAAGTTTGTGGCGGCAAAGTTTGATGACTTGCTGTAACAGAGAGCAACTTTAAAGCCATTTATCTTTCATTCTTAACTGAGAGTTTGGAGCAGCATGCACGCTTACTGGCGCACAAATTAAAATATTCGTGCACCACCACGCTGTGCTTTCTAATTGCAGCCAAAATACACCCCCCCCCCGCGCCAATGTTATTTTTTCCAAGCAATTTTCAGCTTCACCGCGGCAGGTTTCTCCCCAAGATTCAAGTCACAATGGCAGCAAACTGGAATGGCGCGCTCTGATATCTTCCCGTAGAACACGGGGATCGAGATGCCTTGTGCAGGTATTTAATAGGGCGTCAAATAGCCTGTCAAGCGCACGATGTAAGCCTCCTTGTTCAACTGGAGCTTTAGTGCTCTTCCTATCCTTGCCGCTCCAAGGTTTCCTTACTCTGAAAACTTAAACCATGAAACGATCTTTGTCTCTAACATCACACATGCAGTTCGGGACCAAATTTAAGTAATTCTGATGGATATCTTATTAAAATCGGAAATTTAAATTGCAGTTTTGACGTTGATTAATCTGAGCCTTACTGTTCGGTCTTGTCCACACTACTCGTGTGGACAAAAACGTAGATGGCTGCCCATTGCTCTGAAAGTAATATTGGACATATGGTTTCTTCATCTGATACTATTTTACTTTATATCTAGCTGAAAGCATTTCTGTCCACTTTCTGTGAGTTGACGAATTATTATGTTTCCTTAGCCAGCGTGAAGTAGGGTCGATGTCGATTTGCTTGCTAAACTCAAGCTGTTTACCTGTCAAGCCACATTTGAAAGGCTTTCCTTTCATACCTGTGGAGAAAATGCCATTTTCTCTACAAGTGTGAAGGTGAATACGATCTTGGCAAAGAGGATTTTGTGCTAACACTCCCAGAGAGTGAAGCCGTCATTTTTTATTTCTTATTTATTTTTTGGGGACATGACCAAAAATAGGATTACGCTGCATTCTGACATTTTGAAGTGAAATTTGGGGGTGGAGTGTGATATGTGGGTTAATATACACAGAAGCTTCAAGCGCACACTCCAACTGGGTGATGCCTGTTTTAAGTTTGGTATTAACAACTGATTTTTTTATTTATTTCTTACTCCTCCCAAAAGGTTCATCTTTGCAGGAGGGCGCTTTATCAGGGAGTGCAGCCTCAGTTTAGGTGCTCCTTGACATTTTGAATACCTCACAAAAGACGTGTGAGGCCTTCATTTTAATCGTCTGATGGGGTTATTTTTAAACTCCATGCATTAAATACTAATCAGTTGTTTGATGTGCATGCAGACTCACCAATCAGCCATTTTGGGAACGTGTCTCTCTGACAAACTCGGAGGAATGCTAATACTTTTGTCTTTTGTGAGTAGATTAGCATAGCATCATAGCATCAGACTTTGAAAATCATTCTAAGAACTCTTGGAAAGTTTGAGAAGAAAAACAATTAAGGAAAACATCCCTGAAATGGAATCAGAAGTCACGTATTTTGGTTTGGTGACTCTTGGGCAAATTAGCCCAGTAAAAAACAGATTAGCGCTAATTTATGAAATTATTTTCATTTAATGTGGGCATCAGTATGCCCGTCATTTCGAGGATTTGCCGTGAAAAGAGTTTATGTTTTTATATTTCGTGTTTACGGCGTACAGGAAGAAGCATGTGTGTCGTTTTCTTCACTCAGCGGTACATTTGTGACCATAAACTGAATGGAATATTCTCGACATTTGTCGGAGGATGACGAAAAAAAGGCAATCGTGGGTAATATTCTCTCGTCCTTCGATTTCTTTGCCGAGCCATTCGGGATACTCGCTTCCTGTGAGACGAGGAACAAAAGTGTTTACTGTCTGCTTGTCGGAAATCAAAAAACGCGACTATGATGAGGTCATCAACCTGTAATTGCATCCCAGGAGCTGTGATGTTCTGCCTGGCATCCTCCTCCAGAACACATCGATTCTCCAATGGCCAATTCCGACCGACGGGGCTCCCGCTTCCCTTCCACTTCATTTTGCCGCCGATTTCTTCTCCGTAGTGCAAAGTGTTCATTCGGGCCATTTTCAGCGAGAGCAGCATTCCATTAAAAGCACAGGATTGAACACATGGTGACCTCTCATCCGGTCAGAGTACCCTTTTTTGTCTGGAAGGTTTGGTATTCCATTCTAGCCACGGCCACGCAATCACTGCTCGTTCGCCCCGGTGCAAGCAAATCAGCGTCGGATTCTAATTTCCCGCCTTAACGAACCTGCCTCGCTTTGATTTCGGCTCAGTGATTGCACCAATGACATCGAGCGGTCTCGGAGCCACGCGTTGGGAGTGAAAGAAAAAAAAAAAAGGCTCGAGTATCTGTTTTTCTTGTCAGACAATCATGTGCGCGTTTGCCGGATGCCAAGGCGAGTGACTGGCAAGCACGTTGGCAAATTAGGAGTGGAAATGACTTTGTTGTGTTGCCAAAGAGCGTTTCAGCGCCGTCAATCAGCAACTTCACACACAAGAACACAATTGAAGCACTTGATGATGGATTTTATGACTTGATTAACAATGATTTGTCTCTTCCAAAGCTATTCTGATGCAAGTAGCATATGGGTTGGACTTATTGTAATTCTACCAACAGCATGGCAGAATGAAAATGCAAATGTTATGACATCACGACTACCCCCCCAAAAAGAACCAATTAAAGCGCTACTTAATTCAAGCGAAGGTTAATGCTATGAAAATAAAAAACTCTGACTTGGTGTCAGCACAGTGGACAGTGACTTTAACACAAGAAGACCCCATTCTGCTTTTCCCGTCCACATTGGAGGTGAAGTGTTGACTGTTATTCATGGCGACACAACCTGCGATCTGACCCCCCCCCCCCCCCCCACACACACACACACACACACACACACACAAAGTCGTTCAAGGACATCTGAAAACATTAGCCGATGTCAGTCTTCAATGGGCGCTAACAACAAGGTGACTTTCACAATGCTTGTACAGTTAAGTCGCACTTGTTCCTTTAAATGGAAACGTTTATAGCTCAAAAGTGTCCTTTAAATTCACCTTTTAGTCCCGATTTTATCGTCGTCATTCGCATGCGCTTGCTCGGGATTAAAACCGTGCTGGATAAAAACAATGGACATCACTCACTAATATATAAAAAAAATGTTCACATTGTTTTGGAGGTTGTTTTGTTATTATTTTTATCATATGTAAACACTTTATATATAAAATTATTTTCTATGTTATTATTTTCAAGGGAACACTGTTTAGATTTTATTATCATATTGTAAACTAAAATACAATATGGGTCAAATACATAAATTGGACGTCTGAGCTATTTGACACATTTTTACGACTTGATTCAACTAGAAAAAAATCAAATCAACCAAATAAGATTTTTAGATGCGCATTGTCAATCCACACTTTAGAATCTCATGCATCATGCGGTTCGAATGAATAATATATTGTAACGGACTGACAAATGTGATAAATAATTTCTACTTCAGAGACGACACCAATGTCACTCATGTTGGTCTTTCCGTACAGTTTGTCCGTGTCTACGAAGCCTTTCTGTGCTGCCCCTCCCAAACTTCTCTCGTCGTTGTGCAAACAGATGGAGACACATAGAAAAGTGTCGCAAGTGATGCCTCAGACCGCTTAAATCTTCCATCTCCGTGGAATTGGATGCACATGCCTGAGCCCCATTTTATTTCCTCCCATTAGCCTCCAACCAATGCCGACATCCCAAAATAAACCGGTAGCGAGATGCTGAAGTCGCAATGTCACACAGCACAACGCTACGATAATGTTTAATGGGAATCAGGCAATTTTTCTTGAAGCAGTCCTTCGTGACTTTTATGTGCCACCTTCCTTGACGAGCAGTTCAATTTAATTACCATCAAAAAGGAGACAAGGTCCATGCAATATCTATGAGCACTGACATTTGAGGCAAAGCCCAAAATCCCTTCAGAGGACCCCTTAGGCCTCCTTCTGACGGTTACTCTGGAAAAATAAGACGCTGTTCCTCTCTATCTAGTGGAACTACGCCTCGTTGTCCTCAGCCTCTGAAATGTCTTCAGATAGATTGCGCCTCTTAGTGCTCCTCTTGCGTAGAAAAGTGTCAAAATGATTCATAGTCATCGACGTCACCTCCGATGCCCATGGCTCTCTATTCCTACTGGTGCTTATGTCATTGCTCTTTGTACGATTCCGTATTCTGCTTCATTTTTCTCTTTTCTATGAAAACCCTGATTCTCCCCCACCCCCCCCCCCCCCCACCCCCATAAATATCTTTGTATGTTTGTGAGGAATGACCTCAGGCGAGGTAAAACTAATCTCTGGTGACAAGGTGGAAGTTCTGAAAGCCTGAATGTGTTCAGTCATCACTTCAGTGGCTACACAGTCGTCAATGCCATGACGACCACGACTAAGTGCTCATGCTTTCTGCTGCCATGGTTGCGAAAATAAAAAAAAAGGTCCTAATAGTCTGTAAACTCTGCTCTGGACTGGTAGATGTAAGCTTTAGGTATGGAGCGAGAGAAACGGATATAAGGGTATGTTGGGTTTAAATTTCAGGTTATGGTTTGTTGTAGGGTTAAGGGTCAGAGTGAATCCGCTTGTCCATTGTCCTTAAAATGAGCCACCCACTTTCGCACAAGCTCGGCTGGATTTATTCGCTTCGACCAGCTGGAAGCCCAAACAGCTCTCGCATTTACTTTTTGCGCCTTCAAATCGATGAGGCACGTCCAACCCGCCGTGAACAACAACAAGCCTTTTTGCAGCCCAGCTCGTCTGTCCGTGTGTGTGTGCGCGTGTGTGTATGGGAGAGAGAGAGAGACGGTGGAATGTCACCTCAACCTCTCCCGCTGAGAAAATGAGGGGAATCACGAGATGTTCAACCCCATCCCATGACAGACGGGGTGGGTTAGCGCTGCTTCCCGTATGGGATCCATGGCAACAGTTTGCAACTGGAGGTCAGGGACCAATCAGACGAGAGAATGACATTGTCATGTTGGTCGGTACGGGACCATTACTCACACCTCTGCTGGAGGATGCAAGTCCAAACCATATGCTTCTTGTCCTTTGAGGCACTGCAAGTGTCCTTTACGTTTTTCCTACTCAGCCAGGGATTTGTCGTTTGTGCTGACAGTGAATATGTTAATAAGTATCGTGGATCTTAGTATGACTCTTTGGGTCAAATTCCATACTTGGATGTCAAACCCGATGCAGATCAGGTAGCACTTCTGATTGGGTTGCGACAGTGATTATCACCGTTCAAACGATTAACATGAAGACCGATGTCAAAACCTGGCTGGTGTTGGTCAAACGGGAACGCGGGACTTTCGGGAATCCAAGTCGCAACGCAATGGAAGAACGTGACAGAGCCCTTCCGCGGGTCGCAAGTGCCTCGCTGGAGGTAATTGTCAATTATACAGCAGGCTATAAAGCAATAATGATCACTCTCAGTGTTATTGTAGTGGCCCAACATTACAAACATATAATAGCAATGTAACCATCTGCAATATGTGCCTTAATTGTTTCTAAACAACAAAAGTTGTTGCTCTTATTGGACCATCAACATGCGCGCGAGCGTTCAAGGCCACAATATGGCGCTAATGCGCTCTAATTTAGCGCCGCGCCGCCGAGGACGGCAGCTCGCCGCCGTCGCTCGTTTGTTTTCCAAATTGGGCTTTGGTGGCTTCTTCTGTTTTACCGCCCGCCCCCCAATCATTTCTAATTTAGAGAATCTGCTTTAGCGCGTTCCTTGGCGAGGCTGCCCTGCATAAATTATGCAGAGTAGTCTTTATTTAATTTTTTTGTTCTTGAAGCACGAGGCTCTGGCGGCTGACGTGAGAAATTCATTAGTGGACTGAAATGCACGTCACCACTAACAACTCACTAAAAAAGAAATTTCCAAGAATTATTTTTTAAAGATCCTAAGAAATAATGAGATCAGGGATCAAATATAGTAAATTAATCGCACAAATTAGAGAATTTGTTTTCTTAATAGATTAATTTCGACACAAAGACCTACATTCTTGTTAATTGTCATGAATTGTACTGAATTTGAACTATTTTTAGAATAATTTTAAAATAAAAAAAAGTGAAAATGATACAATGATTACAGGCAGTCTAAATTGGAGTTATTTTTCTGTGTTTTATTTTTTGCTCTGTTTTCAGCCACAGACATCAGATACGGCTTTAAATGTCAACCACTCTGTTCTCTCATGGAAAGTTATTTTTAGAGCGCACAGACTTTTGGACTACGCTAAATGAAACATTCTTCTCAGAAAAGTACATTTTAAAAAAGATCATTTCAAAAAAATACACAAAAAATCTTAATGTACATACTTATACCGATTCTGCTTTTTTGTTTGTGGCCACCTCAAAAAATATTTCAAAATGAGATGATCCTTTTTGTGTGTTGCTGCGTGGCAACAGTCAAAATGATATGATTCCCTTTTCTTTATCATAACCGACAGCAAAAGCGTCCTGAAGGAGACTTGCTGGTCCAAGACCTTTCTTGTGGTTCTTCCCTCCGTGTCCCGAGGGCAGACAGACAGGCAGACAGACATGCCGCGTTTTTGCAACTAAGCAAAAGTGGCAGCCCGAATCTGCTTTCTGCATCGTCCCTCCGCCGGGCCATGACACTGTTTGCTCTTCCTTTCCCGGGTGGTCGCTCCAGCGCTGATGGAAACAGCCGCTTGCGTCCCACCACTATGCAACCTGTCGGCCGTCGCCTCCCATCAGCTGTCTCGTCTTATCTGGCGGGCAAACAAAAAGTCAAGAATGGGTGTACACCTAATGATGATGACGGTAGCTCTTCATCGCAGAAGGACGAGTAGTAGGCGACGGGAGTTTAATTAACTTCCGGGATGGCGGACGAGGCCCACGGCGCCGTTCCCGAGCGCGGCCTTTAATTTAGCACGCGGAATAAACGGGTGAGCAGATGCCAGCGCCGAGCCGCTCGCCTGTAATTAATCATGTCATCTCCAAACAAGCAAACTGTGACCACCATGTCATGCTCTTGTGCTATTTTTAGACACACTGAATGATGCTGGTTGTTACCTCCGCCAAGCAAGACTTGACCTTTATGAGCATCTGTTGGTGTGATTGTCTAGCAAATATCATCAGCAAATATTCTAAATTTTCGAGGGAGGACTTAGCCAAATTTAAAAATACTCATTTTCAGACCTCCTACAAAAATGGAAATAATGTTTTTACACACAGATGTGTAAAAGCAGTATTTTTTATTTTCAGTTCATTCTTTCCAAAAAATAGGAATCCATGTTGCGGATATCCTGAAAATTTGATACAATAAAAACGAAAATCCTGAAAGAAAGTTTCTGAAAAAATGCTAAATTGAAAAAAAATTTAAAACATTGCAGGTCTTCCCATTTTCTGTACTTTACAGAGAGCCTGAAAAAAAAAAAACACTTTTTCCAAATAAGTTCTGAAATGTACAAAAATAAATTGATATCCTGGAAAATGTTAAATGGTTGAGAAAGACTGAAACAGTATTGATCCTGGTAATGCTAGATTTTCCTTTGCAATCTGTCAGCAGCTGCAGTATGTTGTTGAAACAACGACACGCAAGTGTCATTTGTGGCCTTTCTTTGTCTGCGTTACAACTTTGCCCAACTTTCCTTTTGCTCGCTATTGATTTCCTGTCCAACGCTTTGCCTGTGAAGCTTCTCTTGCCTCCGTTTGTTTTTTCCATCTCTCTTCATCAATATCACACCTGACTCTCTTCTCTTTTGTTCCCGGACACTAAACGCACAGTTTGCTGATTGATGAGACATTAGCTCGTCCATGGCCTCGGCCGCCGAGAGCTTGGCCCAGAGTCGAGACGGACAGAAAAAAAGTGCTTCCTTAAAGGGACAGCGTCTTAAAATGCCCATTTTGCTTGGAATGCTTGTTGGCTTCAATGTCAATGACGCTTCATTTATGATGTATAAACATAGTTTGTGTCCAAATTCGATCGGACGATGCCTGGTTGGGTATGTCTAAGTCTCTCTTTTTTTGTGTGTGTTTTTACAGATGTTTAAGACTAAAGTGCTGGAATTGGGCGCAAAGTTGCTCCCGGCTTTCAACACGCCGACGGGGATCCCGCGAGGAGTCATCAACCTGGGGAGGTGAGCATCAGCAACCATCTCCAAATCGATCTAGAGTGGCAAGCTGTCAGTTGACAGTCATTCAGTTATATGCTACAAACAATCATTATTTCTTCTTTCGGATCATCATCGTCCGTCCAAATATAAGCTTGCGAGATTTTCTATTAATACACTTTTAAAAAGTGTTTGGCGTGCTTGCTAGTTAATGTAGCAGAGAGCTGCAAACGGAGTGTTGATGTCATTTCGATTAGGCACTAATCCATGTGCGTAAACAAAAATAGGCCGAATAATATTTGCATGAATTAGAGCGCGTGCGGACTCGCTTGGTCTGCTCATCTGTTCCGAGGCATTAAAGTGTCCCGGCCTAAGTGGCCAACAGACGTGACGACCAACACGGCTCCGTCCACTTTGAACACGGCATCCATTGCGCAATTACTTTTGCTTTACGCGCCGGGTGGGAGGCGACGGAGCGGGGCGGACATCTGCTGGCTCACTCGGTTATCTTCTGCTGCACATCAGGAGGGGGGAAAAAAAGGAAGGAAGGGGCAGGATATAATGTGATGTCTGCTCGTGTGAGGCAAAAGAGTGACTCAATAAAATGGCTATATGGATGAAAAGTCTGCACACCGATGTTCAAATGCTACTTTTGGGGGATGTTTTTTTTGCAACTGCATTATTTTTAATTTGCTTGGCTTTTCATTTTAATTTTTTTAATTATAGTATTTAATGTATACAAATACATACAAATATTTTACCGTTTTTATTATATTACATGAAATTTTTATATGTATATCAATGATAATTTCTATACTTAGTCTGTGTTTGTTTTCCATTCTGTTGCAGTGGCAGCAGTTGGAGTTGGGGCTGGGCGTCGGCCGGGAGCAGCATCCTGGCCGAGTTCGGGACCCTGCACTTGGAGTTCATCCACCTCAGCGAGCTCTCCGGTGACCCCATCTACACCGAAAAGGTACAACTAACTCGTAATATTTCATTTAAACAAGCTTCAGATCTGTGATTGTTGATTAGAGGGGGTGATAATATGATTGTATTGTGTTTGTGAATGATGCCCAAATTTTTACATAGGAGGATTGTGCACCATTGTTGGGTTTGAAAATTCAATTAAAATAAAATTCAGCTTTAGAATCTTTAATTGTTGATGGCTTATTCAATTATATGTGCAGGTAATGAACATCCGGAAGCTGCTGAATAAGATTGAGAAGCCTCAAGGCCTGTACCCCAATTTCCTCAGCCCGGTCAGCGGAAACTGGGTCCAACGTACGTACAAATTTGTAGGATAGACGCGTCCTGTTTTTTCACCATTCCTTTTGTACATAACAGCGAGGTCCATTTCTTGTCATCATACTTGTGAGGTGAGATCACAAAAAAAAATAATCTCTGTCATTGCATACTGCACCTCCTCTTGAGCTTCTCCAAGAGTCCACATTGAAATTCATAGCTGAATATGATATTTCAGCGGGGGCGTGCATGCAACTCCCACGCAATGTTCTCCCAACGCCTCTCGCTGTATTTGTCCTTGACACGCACGCACAAGACACACGCACGCCTCTCTGTCCTTTTTAGTGCGATAACGCCAACAAGTGGCAACAATTAGCCTCTGTATTCATGCGGAATAGGTGCTTTTCAGCACCCCCTCCCTCGCCACCGTGATCGTTTTCACGTCTTTTCTGGTAAATCGGAAAAGATCCAATTTTCTAAAGTAATTGAATTCATTATCATTTCAATAAGGCAAAAGCGGTGCGAGCTCTGCAGCCGCCGCTTTGGTGCCGCACATTAATAAGCAGAACAATTGACGGACAGTTGAGCGGGGATGCTTCAGCGAGGCACGTACACGACAGCACCTTCACAAACGGCAACGCGATCAAATCCATATGCAATGTAGACATCCAGAGAATTAACTTTGGTGATGTCACCAAAAACGTGACAGTAACCACCCTGCAATATGTTTGTCTCTGTTCAAGCTGTAATATTCATTGATTGCCCTCAGTTTCACTTGACAACATGAATTTTGGTGGGCATGAGAAGACCCACAAAATCCAGGAATCCATTTTCGTAGTAACATAAGATTTGGTGGGCACGCGAATCAAGAGTAGACCCACAAAAAATCTCTCAAGAAGTCAACCCCAGAAAAATGACACCGTATGAAACGACTGCCAGACCTCGTACTACGTGCTTACTATTTGGTCTTCCCAGATCACGTGTCCATTGGCGGCCTGGGGGACAGTTTTTATGAGTACCTCATCAAGTCGTACTTGATGTCGGACAAGACAGACGAGGACGCCAAGAACATGTACTACAACGCTCTGGAGGTACGGACGCCACCAACTCGAACAACCATCGTAATTAAAAAGCTGCATGGGATTGTTCCAGGCGGCGTGACCGATATCTGTTAATAAGCCACAAGCGTGACTCGGGGTTCGTCTCGGATTTAAATCCGTCCCTCCACCAGCGACCCCCCTCCCTCCCCCAAGTCGACTCCATAAAGCATGTCAATAAGAAAAAGCTCATTAATTCTGTTTGCTCTCGGGTTATACACACAACGTTTATATTTAATCAGGCCTGTCAACTCACCAGATTTTCGTTTTTAAATTAATTCAGCACCCCGAGATGTTTTCATTTACCGACATAACATTTGGTAGAGATGTCCGTTGTGAGTAGACCCACAAAAAAAAAAATCTAACTTTGCTGAGTGGCTGAATTTTGAGGGTTGCAATTTATGTCACCACATGTGGCAGCAGACTTTGCTAGGTTGGGTTAAAGCCACCTTTTTAGGCTCAATTTGATTTTGGCCCTTTCCAAGCGTCCTTCAAAGGCAAACTCGCCCTGGAGATTTTGTGCGATTGCTAGCACATTTGTACTAATGGCAGTAGACAGATGGGCGATCCAAAATTGCAAACAATTAATTTTTGTCATTGGAGCATGGCAGCAAAATGTGTTGAGCTGTCATAAAACACATAAATAAAAGTGATTTCGTACTGGCAGACATGTATTGCACGTCTGCTTCTGTACTTGCCATTCATAGCGTCATGCGGCTCACCTTCGAGATTTTGTCTGCCCGGCAGACATTGAGATGCGAGCGGCTTCTTGCAGTTTTCATTTGAATGTATTTCTCGCTCTCCTCCAATTTAGCGTGTAATAAGTCCAGTGAATGCCACATTTAAAACCCTGGTGCAGGTTTAACTTTGCACTCCATAGCTTGACATTTAAGACTTTTGGAAGCTTTTATCCAATTGTTAATAGGTGCTTACCCTGGTGCATGTTTAACTTGCACTCCATAGCTTGACATTTAAGACTTTTGGAAGCTTTTATCCAATTGTTAATATGTGCTACTTCCAGGCTTACTGTTTTTATTTATTTTTTTATTTAGAATGTGTTCGACTTCCTTGGAGGTGCCACGCTTGTTCCAGATATTCTCTTGGGATTAGTGATCGCATTAAAAATAAAACACCAAAATGACGTGAGCTCATTCCCTCAGGCTGCAATTAAAAGAAGAAAAAAACACAACATGAACGGTCATTGAGAACCAGGGTCAAACCAGAAGTGCAGGTCGAATGTGTGCGCGTGTATGTGTGTGTGTTTATAGCGAGTGAGATCGAACGCCCAAGTCTCAGCGCAACTCATTAGGCGTGGCATTTAAATAAAAGTATGGCGCTAATTAAAAGCGCGCGTGGAACGAGAGCACATTTTCCCCAATTATGCTATTCCCTGATTAGGTTTTTATATTATTATTATTACAAACACATTGCTTCGTTTGATCTTATTGTCTTAAGTCAGATGCGATGTGTTTCTTTTTATTGTCCGCAAGTTTGCACTTTGCACTTTAATGGGGTGCTAATGTTGTAATAAATAAAATGGCTGTGGTGCGCAGGCCACAATATTAGGTACACTTTTCAGAGCGGGAATTGTTAGAGTGGTGCGGAATACATATAAAAAGAGCAAAAGTAAAACATGTATTTAATTAATCAATTTTAGTCAGTAAAATGGGATAATTTGTTGAAATTGTAATGCATACAAATAATCATTGTACTTTATATGTAGATAATGTTTGCAATGTATAAAGATAGCTAATGTACACGCGTTGCCCTGCAGGCCATCGAAAATAACCTGGTGCAGAAGTCGCCTGGCGGCCTGACCTACATGGCGGAGTGGCGGGGGGGCATCCTGGACCACAAGATGGGCCACCTGGCCTGCTTCTCCGGGGGAATGATTGGCATCGGCGCCGACGACGGCGCGCCCGACAAGCGGCAGCACTACCTTGACCTTGCCGCCGAGGTCACACACACCTGCCATGAGAGCTACGACCGCTCAGGTAAGAAAGCAAAAATATCTAAATTGTCAAAATTGTGTGTTGTCGAATTCCCGCACACTCAAAACCAAACTCCAAATTGTGTCGGCTGAGCTGAAACGCTCAAACGTCCTCGGTATACATTGACTCGAGTGGAATGTTTCAAGTGTGCTTAAGTGACGCCAAATGAAGGGCTCTGCTCCAGACGTCCTTTTAAAGAAGGAAAACTCAACGTTGAGACATTTTTGTCGACGCCGTTTAATGAACAAACATCGCCATTGTTGGCGACTACCACTTTGGGCCACTGTTTGACAAACAGACAGAAATTGCTCATTTTCTGATCGTCCTTGAATCTTCTCTCTTCATTTTCTGTTCTACTCTTTGGTTTTGCACCAAAAACGTTTTTTGGGTCAATAGACTTTTTTTTTTTTTTTTTTTTGTGTCCAAAGCGTTGTATGCATTTAACAGGCGGCGGTCTTTTTTTCTTCCAGCCACCAAACTGGGACCTGAAGCATTCCGCTTTGACGGCGGCGCCGAGGCCACTGCAACCCGGCTGAGCGACAGATACTACATCCTTAGACCCGAAGTCATCGAGAGTTACATGTACATGTGGAGGCTTACCCATGACCCCAAGTACAGGGAGTGGGGATGGGAGGCTGTTGAGGTAAGTAAAAAAAAAAAAAAAAATAAATAACAAAGCAAAAGCTCTAAAGACATGCGTTAACATTTACAATCAAGATGGCTTCCAACTAGAAACAAAGTTGTAAGATAAGGAGAAAACAAGAACGTGAGTTACAAGAAAAGTCACACATTTGTGAGGAAAAAAAATACAACTCCAATCAAGTGGGAAGTTTGCAAGATGAAAGTTATTGTTGTGATAAAAATCTTGAGTTTCTGTGATCTGAGAAAGATTGATGAGAAAAAAACGAAGAGGGGAAAAAGTCTTTATTTTGAAAATGACGTAAACTTGCAACCATGATTTAAGTTAATACGATATAATATTAATCTAAAATATTTTATTATATAATGAGGCAAATTTAAAAAAAGGCAACAAATGTTTGCACAACTAAACCTATTACAATGAAGCAGACATTTTTTAATATACTACAATAAAGTAATAATCTTATGAGAGCAGTTGTCAAGAATGGGAAACAAATTCTGTCAATATTTATAAGTTTGGTGAATTCATCATTACGGTCACGTCATTTTGTAAAACACGTACGTGCAGCTGCATTTTATGGCTTGAACGTAAATGGCTGCCTCCCAACGCTCGCCGACCCTCAAGTGGATTTCTCACGTGTTCCTCATTCCCTCCCTCTGCAAGATAATTTTCATTGACTGTCTATCAACGCTAAATTTAAAAGGAGGTATGTGATTGGTTGGACTGACTTTTACATGCAACGGACTCGATAACGATCCATCGCACAGCCCGAATTATAATCTTAACGGTTTAATTTTCAGAGACATTGAACATCCAAATTCAAATTAAATTAATGTTATAAGAATTAAGTTGGGGTTTTTTTCTGAATGAAATATTTGTGTGATAAAAGTATAATCGACAATTGCGTTGTATTGGAGTGTGCTGTAAAAGCAACATATCATGAACTACTCACCTTTCACGTCAAATCCCATTAGCATCCCTAATTACCCTTTCCAAGTATCACTACACACTATCATGCAGATGAAAGCCTGAGGTGACGCTTGTGCCTGGCACCCTCTTATTAATGTACATTCGCTGTCATCAAGAGCAAAGGGTTAGCGTGATGGATTTAGCCTGAGTTTAGTCAAAGGCGCCAATCGGGCCTTTAATTAGCCAGCACAAAGGTTGAACACGGAGCGTTAACACGTCAGGGTCTCGGCTAATTAGCGTGCGCGAGGCATCCCTTTGTAGCTAACGCCATGCTAATCCGCTCGGCTAGCTCGGACGCTCCCCATTAGGCCCGTTTCGTTTCGCTCGGGATTTCTATTGTGCTCGTACTCGGCTTTTCAGGTGTACACTCGTAGTTTGAATATGATTATGAGTGTCGATGAGGGGGGCCCTCGCACTATCTTTGGGATTACAACTCATTGAAATGATCAAAAAATATACACCACGTATATTTGATGTCCCGTTCTCAGGCGCTGGAGCGGCACTGCCGAGTGGAGTCGGGCTTCTCGGGGATCCGCGATGTTTACACGTTGGCCGACAGCCACGACAACATGCAGCAGAGCTTCTTCCTCTCAGAGACTCTCAAGTAAGTTAGTAAAATTCTGTGAAGTTAGCGCATAGTGCTATTTTCTTACTCTAGAACGAATTAATGGCATTTCCATTTATTTCAATGAGGATGGTTGATTTGGGATACAAACGGTTTGAGTTGCAAGCCCGGACACGAAATCTGTGTATTGATCATGAAGGATTTGTTTTCAGGTATCTGTACTTACTGTTCTCCGACGATGACCTCCTCCCCTCGGAGGACTGGATCTTCAACACGGAGGCTCACCCGCTCCCCGTGGTGCGCAAGAGCTGCCTGCAGGATGCCTCGGTCACCGCGCAGGACAAGAACAAGCTCCCCGGATGACCACCGACCTTTGCGTCCGTCTGTCCACGCAGCTCCAAGGGATGCGTTCAACTTCCTTTCCAGTAAAGGACGTGGTGGGTTTTTTGTCACGCTGTGATTGTATAGTCTAATCTTTTGAATTTGTTGTTTTGGGTGGACAATCAAGACAAAGCTTTTGCAGACACTTTTTCTTTCCTCTGTGAGGAAAATGAGCTCCATACTTTTGGGGAAACCACTTTGAGTCTGTCAGGGTTGGGTTTTTTTTCTCCAAAGGAATTATTTTGCTTCGCTGACCAAAGGATTTCTTTTCCCCCGCCGCATTCCTACAGTCAAAATTAAGCATTGAAATGTAATAAGAAATATGAAGAGCTCCAGAATATACTGTTGATGTCATGTTTTTTGAGGAAACTTTCTCAAAAATTGTCAGGAAAGTGTCTTATGCATCCTGGGACCATTGTAGACAAAACATGGACACTTGTTGGGTTTTCTTTTGGGTTTTTTTGCCTTTTTGGGAGCACACATCAATGCTGAGAATCATTCCCAAGCCCAAATATGTTCTCTCGTTCCAGTTCCATTTCTGGTTTTCCTACCAACACTGATTATCAGTGATGTACATAAAAATATATATATTTCATTCCTTAGTTCTTTTGTGATCTTTTTGTTTCGTTGGTTTGCTTCCCTCAGGTGTTTACGTAAGAAAAAGGAGGAAAACTAACGTTAAAAACACAACAACAGTATTACAATTTTAAGTCTACTTTTTGCGGATATTTGGATTCTTATTATTACGACTTATTAAAGTTCGGTTTAACTTTGGTTGTTGAGTATTTTCAAATATTGATTTAAAAGAATAAAGAGCTGTGCAACTTTGTACCTTTAAAAGAAGAAATGTGTTGTTTTTTGTTAACTGATTAGTCACATGAATGAAAAAGTCTAAAATAGGGTTTCTATGATACCACTTTTTTTTCAGACTGATACCAGTGCAAGTATTCACTCGGAGGCCCCAGTGATGCGTATTGATTATATATATATATAATATTTTTTTTAATTAACAAAGAATTTTTTTACTATTATGCAGCTATTGCGACTTTTTTGTTAAGTTTATTATATATATTTTATAGTTTTTGGAAAGACAAGAACATTTTTTTTTACTATTATGCACCTATTGTGACTTTTTTGTTAAGTTATAACTTTTCTTGAAAGTATGTTTTGTTTTGCCCTCATACTATCCCAACTACTTAATATTGCATTTTTTAAATTATATTTTTGTAATATATTTGGGTCGGAAAGATAATATAGCAGAAAGTATGGTACTGTACATACGTATTGCTACATAAAAAAAAAATATTTGATCACATTTAAAGGGTATAATTGTAAATTCTGAGCACATCTGTGTCTTTCATAACGTGAGGATACCAAGCCAGTGATGTGCATAATTATTTCTGCCCGCTGCTGCCAATTGCATTTCGCAGCTACTTCCGACGCGCAACGTGCATCCCATATGGGATATATGTGCTCGTTGTTGAGCTGGACGACGTGACAAAACCAATGAGACATCAATCGCGACGAGCTTTGACACGACACCTCCACTTTCCTTCCACGAGACATCCGCAACGCGTCTTGACGCCAATCAAAGAAGCGCTTTTCAAAAAGCTCTCAGATTCTGGGACGACGTACGCCAAACAAATAACACAACAGGAGCGTCTCTTCTGTGCTCCCGTAAACACTTTTGTCATCATCTGACATGAAAAATTTTCAAGCCGCTCGCAACTCATCAAGTCTGACAAGTCACGCTTCTTTTGTCGCGTTGCATATCACGCAACTAATATCATCTAAATCCAGAATCATTTTATTTGGGGAAAATCTGAGGGCAAAAAAAAAGCGGTTCTGGAAAAGACAAGAATGCCCTGCAAATCACCAAAGTCCAAATACCTCCGATCTTATTGCAGCCAGAAAACTTTAAAGCACTCTCCTGCAAAATGGAATGAGCTCACTTCCTCAGTCCTCAGTGGCTCATTTATTGGATGCTTACGTGCATTTGAACGAGCTCAATTGTGTGTGGGTTGAGCAGTGCGAAGAGCCGCGGGGGGGCGAGAGGCACTTGTCAGAACACGACGCACAACGGTGTCATGCCAATGCTGCAAAAAACGGGCCTCAAACTCGTGCGAACCGGCCCGACACCTCGTCAGCAGCGTTCAGAGGGCAGCAAGGACGCACAAATGCATGCTAATGCCACTAAAAATAGACCACGTCACGTTCTCTTTGGCCGCTCATCTCACAATGTGATGCCAAGCTGAAAATAATATGTCCAACTCATGTTGGCTTAAATTCAACTAAAGACGTCATTTTGTGTTTGCTGATATTTAGACAAAGGACGGCAGACTAAATATTCTCATTTGGTATCATATTTTTCCCAAAATTATACTAAAATCCCGACCACAGCGTGCACAGTATGTCTTCTTGTCATTTTTCTTATGTAAACTCTGTGGAGTACATTAATATTGGTTTTCTCATTTATTACATCGGATCTATTGTTTTTAATTATGAACGCTATCTCACTTGACATAACCAAATAGCTATTTCATTTTAATGTATGATGTAACGATGTAAGGTCAAGAATATAATATATGGTCACTTATATAATTTTATGTACTTTTTTTAATTCTGTAAGATTTACAGTCAAGATAAGGATATTAATTTAATTTATATTATTTAAGATCCACAGTTCAGTCACTGTTTTTCCGCCTGTCGCCACCCTTCAATGGCTGTACAAGTATCCACGACTTAATGTGCGCTTTGGTGTAATGAAGTTTTCTCATTTGAGAGTTTATGTTGTGGGCGTAATCCTTTAATTAAGCGCCTCATGCTTTTAATTGGATGCGGTTTTTAGAATGATCCATATTGAATGTACACTGTTTCCTTGAGCGTTTACAAGTGGGGGGGAGGGGACGCTTTTATGTAATCAAACTAAAATAAAGTAAAAACACTTGAGGACAGAGAGGGAACGCGTATAAATGTGAATATGTAATTGTATTTGTAGGATTCATTTATGCATGTCACATTTCCTGTCCTGTATTTGGCATTGGAGTTTTGTTTGCAAATTGCGGATACATTTCCTATGGTGGCATTACAACAAAAATATCCTAAGCAAATAAGAGGCCATCTCAAAAATCAACCAATCAATCAATCAATCAATCAATCAATCAATCAATCAATCTATACAGCTTTATCTGCGGACACAGCGTGGTGGGAATCAAAGAACGTCATTACTTTAACAACAGTCTAGCCCACACACGCATCTTGCTCGCATCTTGGTAATTGAGCATAAAGTCATTTTCATCAATAATAGCCTCTTATATTAATTATTTTTATGATGAGCGAGGCTCCCTCTGTCACTCGGGACTTATCAAAGAGTGCCGGGATTCTGATGAATGAAACCGACGCAAAGTGGGGAATATGAGCCTTGTAAACAGGCCCGTTAAAAAGCCATTTGATGTTTTCAAAGCATACAGATAAGCTAAGATAAACTAGCAACGGGCCAGATCTATGGGGAGAGATTTGTTGTGAATTTTTTTCACAGGATACGCACGATTTTTACGTAATTTTTAGACCCGTAAAAATACCCGTACAGCTCAGCAGCATTTAAGTAAAAAAATAATAATTGCATCTTTAAGAACTGTTTGTTTTCAACCATTTATTTAGGTACGATTTTTATTTAACGTTACATTTTATTTTAACCATGATTTAAATATTCTCTCGTCACCGTCCTTTGTCCGAGCACAATGCAACTGTTACTTTTTAGTAGTAAAACCTGGTGGAAGCAGCGATATTGAGCATCCAGTGACAGAATCTATTTCAATCAATTTCCCGCCAACAATTTAGCTGTCGTAATCAATTGTAATGAATTGGAGCCAGATTGGAAATCGTGTCACTTTTGACAGCCCGCACACTCGTCTTGTTTTTTTACAAAGCGTTCAAAGGCCTTTTTAGTCCACATTACACCAGGTAGCGGATGCCAGCTGCCGTCTCGATAAGCCGCATTGTCGCCGTGGGTGAATTTACAAGGCCAAGTCGGAGGTAAACGACAGCTTGTTAGATTCGTCAACGTATTAGTTTGACTGGAAGGAGGTAGCAAAATTGACTTTGATTGAGTGACTGGGTGTCATTCTGAGACAGGAAAGGACAAAGAATCTTTAAAGGATTCCATCTTAACACAGTTTTTTTTTAATGTTGGAAATACAAAAGATAAGACAAAAATATTGTAACGTATTTTCCGGACTATAAGGCGCACCGGACTATAAGGCGCACCTTCAATGAATGGCCCATTTTAAAACTTTGTCCTTATATAAAGCGCACCGGACTATAAAGTGAACCATTAATGCATCATGTCAGATTTTTAATCCAAATCAAATCATTCTCCATTTTATTTTTTTATTTCAACTTCAGACGCAACAAATTACTTTATAATCACAAAATAATGATCTAGAGTCTTTTTGATTCATGATTCATAGTCTTCAGCGGGCCACTTATGATCGATTTCATGACACCATGCTTCGGGCCAGTTTAAATTTAGGAATTTAGTCCATATATAAGGCGCACCGGACTATAAGGCGCACTCTCGGCTTTTGAGAAAATTATAGGTTTACGGTATATGCGTACCGATCCCTCTGTTAAGTAAACAAATCTTATCTTTTCCCCAAACAAAACAACTTATTTCAATATAAATATCAATTATTATGCCCAAAACCGTACATTATGTAATGAACCAGCAGCTTTTGCTTTCTGTAGGTGTAAAAAGCAGGATTGGAGAGGATTGAGACATTCAATAATCACTTTCTCGTCAGCAAAAAGGACAATGATCTTGAAAATGTTTTCAATCTTCTGTCCAATTTACACTGTATTAAACACAAAGTATGCCACCACTTACTGGCCAACTATGGAATTACATCCAAAATAATGCTAATAGTGGGCTGTTCTAGTAAAGCTGTCTGGAATGCTAACCTAGCAGCCTAGCTATGGAGCAATGCAATCTTATGCTAAATCCACTCTGGGGCTCTGTTAAAGTGCTAAAGAAGATCAACGGTGCATTCAAAGGACATTTTCTTTTCATCAGATCTTATCATCGGATTTCTCTGCGAACCGCTACCGCCGCCATGGCAGCCATTCAGTTCTGAATTTGCGATTAATGATTCCCACGAGAACTTCGATGCAAAGGGATGAATGGCGCCTCATCATTTTGCGCTCGCATATCTCCCACCGTCGTCATCGTTTTTTTCCTTTCTGGGATGTGAGCGGCAGATCAATGAGGATGCTCCATCACGGAGGTCGGAATGATTGTGAGCTAAAATGCTGAATACGGTGTTACTGTGTGCCACAACGGTTTTACGCTTTTGAGAGCTTCAGCTCTATCGCCACTTGAGATTTTAATTTCCTGTTCTTTTATTCTGTGGACTTTTTTTTCAAAGAATCACTTCCACAACAATCCTAGAAAATCACAGCGGAACAGACTGCTTAGCTAATTTTTTAGAAAAAGCCCGCCGGCTGTCCATATGGCCCTTGGGAACCGTTTTGATGACCTCTCCGGTACAGTATCGCTACACCAGCCTCAAATCTCCTGTTGTCATGTAAATTGACCGAAGCGACTTGCTTTCTGTCACATAATAACGCTTTTATCTTGGTGAAACAGCATGTCACTCATTCCCCAAGGTTCTTGCAAGGATGGAACTAAAATGGATGCACGGCATCCGTCCTTCTTAATGCATCCAGGAATTATTCAGTACCGCTGTAATAGGTGTTTTCATAATTAATATGATCTACATGCATCAATTATACATAAATCCAACATATAGGAGTTTGTGTACATAGCACACCGCCATGCTGGGCTCTCTCATCTACCAACGTAAACACAACATTATTAGCTAGCTATCGTCCCAGGTAGACTTTTGAAATGAGTTCTGCCCTTCACACTAGGAAGTCTTTTGAAATTTTACTCAATATCCTTGAATCCAGCGTGAGATGCATGTCTTATTGTCTTTACTTGGAAGACAATTCAGTGCATTATTAATCATATTTTTTCCACAACCGTACATTTTTGCATACGTGTAGCAAGTTTGTAATGAGCACAGTTTAGCCTCACTAGTAATCCTACAAGCATTCTGAAGTCGGATATGAATAAATCCTATACAACACTCCACAGTGTAACCTACCACAGACACTGCAGGTTATGCATGGTTACCACGGCAACCACAAAAAGGCCGCTCTCCTCATTACGAGGCTAGTGTGTGAAAAGTGAAAGCCTGAAGTCAAGCTCAAAGGAGAGATCAATGTAGTTCGGGCCGTCACGAGTAAATTTCCCTCAGGTGTCTCAGACTAAATAAACGCTAAAGGCACCTCGTGCGAAATGGTGATGTATGGAGATACCAGAAGGGGAGAACATGGACGCTTTGATACGTTTAAACAGCCCTATATTGTACAGTGTGTATATATATATATATATATATATATATACGATCCGCTGATGTTATCTTGTGTAAACCTCCCCCGCGTGTCCTTTTTTCAGACGTATTAAAGAGGTAAAACATTTGACTCTGGTTTGTGAGGCTCCCCTGAAGATATTTAGTATTTTTGCACATCTTCTTCTATGAAATCTACTCTATATAACAAAAAAAGAAGAAATCAGAGGGGTCAGCATCTGCTCTGTTGAAACGCAGATCTACAGATCTTAGTTAAGCTCAGAGCCGAGCTAAATCGTTAGATCCAAAAGTATTATGACAGTTTTTTCCCCGAATTATTCAAGTTCTATATTGCAACATGAACCTCACTAAAGGGCTGTTTGGTTTAATGAGCTATGGGAACAGATGAGCTGGTGTGGTGGTGGCGGCCGTCTAGAGCCATCGTGCTTTGGTGGCCGCTGGCCAATAATCACTCAGTGAGTGGCCGTGTGCCGTCATCTGGTGACCACGTGATGAAGCCACATGCAGAGGCGTGATGCTAACATTCACATTTCTGGTGGATGGTTAGTTTGCGCCGATTGTGAGTCAATAGGCCACATGCGCTGCTTCTTCTGTGAAGCTTTTAAAAGTTCAAGGAAGATGTTTTTCATTTTGTCAGTATGGCTGGACTCGGGCAACGAGTGCTTCGAGTCTGCTCAATTCACACAACTTCCTGTGTCTTCTTCCAACCCCCGAATGTCTTTTTTGTGTAAACGGCAAAGCTCATCAAATTCTTCCGGCACGCTAGCGTTTGTGAAAAGAGCGCAAGCATGAAAAAGCACAGATAGCAACGCATGCTCGCCGTTTGTTAGTGTCTTGTCGAGGCCTTTGTTTGGGGAGGGAAACAACACGCCGGAACGGAACGAGGGGAGACAGCGTTGAAATGAATCCGAGTCGGCTTCACGCTCCAGCTAATCAGATAGCAACCAGAGAGAGAGAGAGAGAGATTTATCAGCATGGAGAGATTTATCAGAGCAAAGGGACAGCCCTGTTAAGTCCACCAGGAGCACAACAAATACATTTGATCAAAGATAATCATAAGCTTCAGCACTCTATCAGGCTTATTGGTTCATGTTGTGGTTGTACCAGCAGGGGTCAGTAAATCTTGCGCACCTAAAGTCAAATTTTTATAGCTAAAAGGGAAAACAGATGGACTTGGAACTTGTTGTTGGTAGTACTATTATTATTATTATTTAATAAATTAGTTCAATTTATTTTGCATTTAATTATTTTCAACTCACTGACATTCCATATCAGTCGTTTTCAAGAAATTGCTTGACGTTTTAAAACATTTGAACATTATCTTTCAAGACTTACAGGATATTTTGCCCTGTAACAGTATAAGCACAAAACTTAACAAAAGAAAGAATAGACACCTTTTTTTCCCCACACAAAAAGTTATTTTTAACTTTTTTCAATCTTTAGTAATCTCGGACAGCAGGAGTTGGTTTCGCCAAATAAACAGGTTTCTGACCAAAACGCGGAGAAAATAGTCTTTTTTTTCAAAATATATCAAGTAAAACTTTTAACTTTAACAATAAAACAATATTTAGATGTCAAAATAATGATAATGTATACATACAGATATGTTTTTGTGTGCTGCAAATAATGTGTTTTTGTTCATCTATCTATGCCAGCAGTGACATGTAGAAGTACCATACTTCATCCCAGGGGTATTTTGTCAAAAGCAAGTCACATGCGTATTAAGTCACTTGGAACTATTTCAACTTGTGGAAAGAAGTTTGTAAGTTCTTTAAATTCTTATAGGATCCACAAATGCGAACAAACACTGTAAAAAAAAAAGTCTCCCACAGTGAGCAAACGACTCCCTGAATGCTTGGAATACACGGCAAAAAGCTGCCAGACTCGCTTGTTGTTGTTGTTATTATTTTTTAATGGCCAAGTACCCGCTGAGCCACGGCTCCACAGACGCTTCATTTTTTTTTCACCGAAAAGAGTGCACACTGAAGATAAGATGTGACAGCTCGATAGCTGCTCACCGCTCTGCATGGAAAACTGACAATCATAGCACATAGGAAGGGGTGGAAGAAGGGTGGGGGGAGAGGGGATATGTGACCTTTTTTGCAGATGGATTTCTGTAAACTCACACTGGATGCCGTGACATTCTCGTTGTGTTTTTAATTTGCCGGCGCACACTTAGATTAAATATGCACTCAAGCACACCCGTGGGCTAAACAGTCTGTCCTGATTTCGTAGGGAAAAGGTCAGGTTGGACGGGTAATTTTAAAGCCTTTTAACAGGTTGTCAGGCATATGTGTTACAAAACATTACACAGAAAGACTTTATTTAGATTGGGAAATTTCGTATTTGGTCATTTCTGCTGACTGCTGATTTCTGCAAAATTCAAAATGGTTCCAGAGTGTTTCAATAACTGCTTAGGGCGTTACTGTCTCGCGCACACGAGAGTGCTCTCATTCTAGTCATAAACACATTTTAGGTAATTAACAAATAAAGATTATTATTTTTTTCACATTTAATAATCCACAGGCTCATCTAATTGAAAGATACTTTAAAAGCTAGCGAGCAGCTGTAGATACACAGCTAGCTCGATAGCTAGTAAGCTATAGAGAGAATACAAGAAAAATGCTCAATAATACAATATCTCTCTAAAAAATCTCATTGAAGTAGGAGATGAGTTTTGAGGAGAGTCTATTGGAAGAACTCTTAGAAATCACTCTCCTTTCCACCACACAAATGCTTTGCGAGAGCGGCTACGAATTGCTTTGCGGGAGAGGCCAGATAACCTTGAGCCTGTCGTGACAGATGAAGTCGGAGCGCATTCGATCATTCTTCTCTCTTTTTTTTCCAGGATTCTTGTTTGTTTTTATCGTCACAGAAGAAGTCAAAGACTTCCTGGTGACAGACGTTTTAAACACAGCTTATTTAGCCGAATTGAATTCAGCCAAAACAAGCTCAAAGTGAATCGGGTTGCAGGCATATGGAGTTTTTTGTTCTGTTATGTACCTTTGGCTTTATTTCATTTCAGAGTTGACCGCTTTTGAAGGGCAGCATTATGTGCTTGAAGTCAGCCGTGTCGTCCAAAGCGGCTTGGCGAATTTGAGACAAACCCCGGAGCGGACGCGCACGCGCCGCTTACCAGCTTAGTGACAACACTTTAATGGAGAACGTGGCGCTCGGCTGACGAGGATATTAAGCCTGAATGGCGATAACTTGACAAATGTCGCCAAGTTATCTTAGGATCATGAAGGTCACGAGCATTAGTGATGATGCGACGGACAGCATTTCCGACGTGGCACGCTAGCCATATACAGTGAATCCCTGCATAGTCGTAGTTTGACATTCGCAAATTCACATTTGCATTGATTTTTGGCAGCAAACCTATACTTGGATATTTGCTGAAAGTCTAGGCTAGTTCCTGTTCCTCTTTTGGTTAGTTCCCCATTGTAAGTGCTTTGTTTTGTTTTTTGTTTTGTTTTGTTTTGTTTTGTTTTGTTTTGTTTTGTTTTGTTTTGTTTTGTTTTGTTTTGTTTTGTTTTGTTTTGTTTTGTTTTGTTTTGTTTTGTTTTGTTTTGTTTTGTTTTGTTTTGTTTTGTTTTGTTTTGTTTTGTTTTGTTTTGTTTTGATTGGTTTGGTTTGGTTTGGTTTGGTTTGGTTTGGTTTGGTTTGGTTTGGTTTGGTTTGGTTTGGGGTTTGTCTTTGTCTTTGTCTTTGTCTTTGTATTTGTATTTGGTTTGGTTTAACTTGGTTTATTTTTGTTTGGTTTATTTTTGTTTGGCTTATTTTTGTTTGGTTTGTTTTGGTTTGTATTACAAAGGGTGGGAGTCGCTCATCTTAAAGGATTCAAGTTTTGAAATTGGAGGATCACAGTGTTGCGAACTAATATAAAAATGTATTTGGTGCCCCGCTGGCTCAGACAGCTCTCCTTACATTTCTTTATGTGTTATCCGCTTCTGTATGGTGTGCAACAAACAAATGTGACTTGAATTTCCCCTCGATGTATTAAAAGGAGTAGTAGGCTGGTAGAAAAGTATAACTCTACGATCTGGTTTTGCAAACTCCTCTCAGGCTCATTTGAAAAAAGACAAATGGCAAGCAAAAGCATATTTGGGCAAGAGGAAGACTAATGTTCATTCCTTCGAAAATGGCTTTTTGTCCCCCCACATCGCATCTGAACGAATTAGAGCAATTCGGACTCTATTCATCCGTCACTGGCAGGGGATCAGTAAAACATGCTCATAAATTATTGCTCAGGTGATTCATAGCCACAACCTACACATTCACAACTTGAGTTAGAAAACGGAAGTTATTACTTACGATGAATTCAATTTCATGCTGCATTTCCATCATTTTCACGCTGCGCACTGGCTTCACATTGCTTCCCCCAATCCTCAACCCCACAATATTAATTAGAACATTAATTGATGGCTTGGGATAATGTCACTGCATGCATTGCGCAATTAATAGCGGCAACTAAAATGAGTGCCTTCACCGCAAGACACACAACAGATGATTTTGACATACAAAAGCATTGCTCATTAATTCATGCAAAAGGGCACAGTGTGGGGAAAAAAGTCATTATGTGCCCATTCACGGGCGTGTCGTCGAGGGAATTCAATCTGTTTTTCGCTGTACTTGTTTGGGACGACATACATTCTCGAGTCATTATGGCGGCACCTCCTGGCCTTGGTTGTTGTGTTTAATTAACTTCACGGGATTTATCTGTCATGCGTCGCCAATGAGCCAAGAAAGCTGCGAAAGATTGATGTTTTCAAAAGGCCGTCGAGTCATTGTGCTCTGTTTATTTTGCCCTGCTGAGCGATGGCTGTTTGATTGTGTGATGTATGTGGAGCGGCGCTACCTTTGTCTTGGGTACGTTTACCCTTCTTTGCAGCTGTCTGTTGTAGAACTTTGCTATTGTCTCAGCAAAACCAATTATCTGTTCCAGTTAGCATGGTTCCCTTAAAGATATCAACGTCCAGTCCCTGGTTTGATCTAACGATACCAAAACAAAGAAGAGATCGTGCAATGTTTCGGCCTCACAACAGCAGTGGGTGGCACGGTGTTTAGGTGGGAGACGCCGTAGGCTAACATGTGCACGTGAGTTCCCAAGATTGGGTGAGGTGAACTGCCACCTTCCCCCGTGTCGACTGATCAAAGACGTAGCTATGGCTGAGCGACGGGGAAGAGGCTAGAGAGGGAGCTGCCTGTGATTCACCGAGACAGGCCCAACGATAATTCCTTGATGATGTTCTTGAAGAGAGAGTCGCTTCATCTCGTTTTTGCGAGCAGACGTCATCAAAGCACTTCCGCCGCTCAGGGGGAGGCCTCAGCAGGGACGCCTCCGCCGGGAGGACAGGCTCTCGCTCGCAGTAACGCTCAGCGAGGCGTGAAGTGAAATCGAGGTGCCACATAGAGCGAGAGGTCCGAAATATGTACTTTATTGATTGTTATGATTTTGTCATCTTGATTAATGCATCACACCGGACCTTGAGGACTCGTACACGCAGGCAGGCGATGCGCAATTGACTTAACAATATCACAAGCTAAGGAAAGCTAACAATATTTCATTGCAACTCGGTTGGATGGCCTTGTTATATCAAGAACTGAATTGATTGCTAAGATTTGAGCCAATGCTGTGGGATTTATTGTTGGTTAAAAGCATATTGAAGCGCCTACCATCCATTTCCTATAGGCCTTGTCCTCATTAGTGTAGCGGGTGAACTGAAGCCCATGCCCAGCTACAAGAGGTGTGAATCAGGGCAGTACAGGCATGTACTCTTCCAATTCATGGTGGCTTGTTTCTTCCTGTCACGGCCACTGACACCACAGCAAAGGTTATATGCATACTAAGAATGTAAGATTATTATATTTGTCCCTTGTGGTAAATGAAACGCCCACCCCAAACAAGACAACATTCCTGATAAACACAACAATCAAGGGCAAGTCGGAGTTTAATTACAGTGGAACCGGTGCACTAATATACTATTATAACGAAAACCGTACTATCAGCAAATCTGATTCTAAATGAAGGAAATTGCTTTCCCTGCCTTATAATATATTCCCAAGAAGGAAGCACTTTTTCAGAGTCCTATCAAAAATTCAGACTGCATTGGGTGAATCTAATCCACAGCACGTATATCAGACCCACTCGCGTAATCTCCACTAACCCTAAATCTCCCGACCCTGAGGGCGAGGCTGAAAGTAGACCAAAATCTAATTTTAACTGTAACGTACCAAACCCGAAACAGAAGACCTAACTCACTTTTACCCAGCCAGCGAAACGTTATGATAATAAGGTATCCTAGAGCGTGTATCTGTTGGAGAACCTGAAAAACATGCTCATGACATACCTTATCCAGGAATTGCGGTTAATCTTTCGCTTTCACTTTTAGAGGGATGGTATGCTTTGTCTGGATGACCTGTAGCCACTCACGAGTAGGAGCGTCGAGTTAAAAAAAAAATAGGTGTGACATCCTTTGAGCGGAATATCAGGAAGCGAGGTGATTAAAGTACACCTGCGTACTCCTTTGAGCAGAGTGCCCTGAGGATGGCTGGCAGTGAAGGCGAGAAACCCAAGGCGACTTTGAACTTATATGTAACCCTGTTATCATTTAACACTTTGGAGAACAAACAATCCAGAAAAGATGTGTTCTGTCAAAGTCGTTATTCTCCTCTTCTGCTACGGTGAGTGTCTTTTCTATTGTATTCATTATTTCCATTTTCAATCAAATTGTTTTTTTTTTTTTGATGTTGTAAAAACCAAACAAAAAACGCCTGGAATTAAAAGCAAGGAGGACTCGTTTATTTGGGATGTTCTATCGGGCAATAATGGAAAAACCCTATTTTATGATGAACTTCTTCACCTGACGTGATATTGATGAACTCATTACATGGCTGATAAAAATGCAAATTGTCCAAATGGACTGCTTCAATCTTTTGTCTTGCTTGCCTGCGACTGACTCCAAGGGCGATAACATTTAACGCTAATACAGCCCCGGCTCATTTTATTGTGTATATGCGACTTATTTATGAAACGCTCGGGTTATAAAATAGAGCGCATGAAGTGTACGGCTCATGGGAAACAACAAGCAACTTTTTTTTGTCTAAACTTACTCATCCTGTTAAGCAAAACACATCATGTTACTGATTGAAGATGTTAGTTTGAAGCGAGCGAACAAAGACTGGGAATTATCATGCCTTGAAATGACTCAAATAGACTTTGTCCCCGGTTTGTGTGTGACAGCTTGTCTTTCCACCGGAGACACGCACGTGTTCTTTGAGTCCAAGAATTTTTACAATGTGCTCAACTGGATCGCGGCGGAACCTTCATCCACCGACCAAAAGGTCCTCTACAGCGTCCAGTACAAGAGGTACAGAACCAGGGGTATAAATATTGCGAAACAGCCACAGGTCACAAAAACTACGGCAGTATCAACTTCATTTGGTCCGCCAAACTCATTGCAGGTACGATTCGGAACATCGTTTCCGGATCAAGAACGAGTGTCAGAACATCACGGCTCTTCACTGCGACCTGACGACAGAAACCCCGTCGCTCCCCGACGTTTATTACGTGGCGCAGGTATTCGCCAACGGTCGGTTCCACGGACGCACCACCAGGCTCAACCCCGTCGCACACAGTAAGTCAGCACGTCGGTACACGGGAGTCATTTTTGAGCCGTGTTGGATGTTATTCCGTGTCCCCTACAGCTACTCTGGGCAAAGCCATCTTGTTTACAGACGTGACACCGGTGTCCTTGTTTGTTAGTGCCACGCTTCCGTTGGGGCCAAATGATGTTTCCGTGGCGGACATCATCAGGAAGAGCAAAACGGGTCCCGTCAATACGTCCATTGAATATACCTTTAAGATCACCTCTCCAAAGTCGGCTGTACAGGTAAAAACACAATTTTGCATAATTCACTTACTGGATTGTGCAATGGCTGATCAATTTCTGTTCCTATGTGTGTCTAGTATTACCGCAGCTTGTCAGCTCAGTTTGAGTTCCACTTGAAATTCAGCGAACGTGAATACTGCGGCTATGTGGTCTACAAGCCTTTGTGCGAGTGGGGTCGCAATGAGAGTGAGAAGGCCGACTTCTGCGCAAACCTACCAAGTAGGCACTCATCACTTACTTTGGTTGACGGCTTGCGAGATTTCAGACCACAGAAGGTTCTGGGTCCAAGTGTCCTTTCAGACATTTTTGGCATGCATGTTATGGTTAAATAAATAAAATCAATAAATTAAATACATAAAAAATTAAATACATTTTAATCTAAATAAATAAATAAAATAAAATAAATAAAGGTAAATAAATAAAATTCTTGATTCTTGAGGTTATTTTGTCAGGAACTGCTTTAAATCGTGTCTCTGTTAAAACGGGAGAATGTGAAAGTGCTTGTGACCTTTTCTTCCTTCTTTGTCCCATTGTTGATCCCAAACCTTGCGTGAAAAATAATCTCCTGCTCGATTGTCACTAACTCCAAGACGATAACAGCGTTACATCATGCACACTTCTTTCTCCACCTTACTCTGTCAAAATAGGCTTGTTTACTTTATTCAGTCCCCGCAAGACAACATGCCATCAATAGAGACCAGTAGATTGAGATCTAGATTGAGAGTCTGAAAATTTAGGAAGTTGTGGCGTACATTCACAACAAACTTCTGCTTAACTCCCCCAGGTGACCTCGCCAAGATTCTACCATGGCCGCTTACGGCCGCCACCCTTCTGGTTATCATTGCCATAGTGCTGCTTGGAGCTGTGCGTATCTACGTGAAGGGCGGGATGTACAAGAAGCCACCTCGGTCACTGGTGAGTTACCACATTCTTCTCATATTCTTCTTTTGCCGACTAAACACATAGATCTGGAAAGGTGGTCGAACTGGAAAATCTGCCTCCTGTAGCACAGAAGGTCAGAAGGTTGAAGGCATTGAATGACTGTAAATATTGACGTGTGGTAATTGCAACAGTAGTTTAGAGTCTCACTGAACATCATTTTGTGGCGACATATTTGTGTGTAGACAGAACAATGAAAACGTGTTTCTCTGTTGTACTATGTCAACAAGAAATTACAGACCTCAAGCAGGGCCAGCGTTCATTGGTAGCTCAACTTACAAGTGAACTTAAGAGTTTCTCACGATGGTGTCATGTTCTTCCTGTATTTTGTATGTCTATATTAAACTTGAAGAGGGTGTAGGCAGACGCTTGATGATGAATCGCTAGCTTGGTAGCAATCTAGATCGTTTTTACGAGGTAACGTCATTTCCCCGAATGTGTCGTTTGCCTTTCACAATAGGAATTACGTACTGCCAGAGAAGTGCCAAATGTCCACCAACACCCAGAGAGGAATCTGCTGATTTGCAGAGCGATGGTCTCTGCTCAAACTGAACCAATCTATGTCTACAAGTATGCTTCTGCCAGGCTCAATCCAAGCGGGGTTTGCGTAAGACCTCCTGGAGGCTATTCCCCGCAGGACGACCTTTGTCAACCCTGGCTGGGTGCGACTGACTCATCGGTGGGCAGACCAAAAGACCAGGGCTCCAGTAGGCAGTCCTCTGTCGTTTACAGCTCCCTGGGGGGGGCGGTTCCGACAGAACCAAACGAGTTTCCGAGGACCCTTGCGGAAAACACATCCGGCCTGGACGTGGTTCCGTCCGAACAGCTGCAGTTGAACACGGTCCGAGATGCCAACGGACAACTGAAGTTGGCATCTGTGGCTTTCCAGGTAGAGAGAAAGCCTCTGCAATCCGACCGCTTGGAATCTGGGGGGAACGTTTCAGTTTTGGCTCTTGTCAATCGCTTGGATAGCTTCGACTCATCAGACTCTGGGTGTGTCGACGGGACGCCGGTACTGATGGACTGCGACCAAATTCCGTCGGCGCCGCTTGGAATTTACATAACCAATAGTATGCCAGCCGGTGATGCCAACCCGGCATCGCCGTACAAACAAAACTGGTTGGCTCTTGATACCACACCCAACAATGATCAGGACTTCATGAGAAGTAACCGTGACTGGACTTTCACGAGTTCGACAGAAACGGAGGATGGGGAGTTCAATCACAATGCAGAATCGCCAGGAATATTTCTTGAAGATTGGGTACTACAAATACAAGATTAATACTTGGTCTTTTTAAGCTATTTTTGTGTACTGTATTTTTCAGCGACATTTGACTCCGCAAGGACTTTCAATTTTAGCTCCACCAGAAAAAATGTGTCTTATAGTGATTTGCCAAAGACTTTGGGATCTTATCGCGAATTAGTGGAGGCATTTGGCCTTTAAGATTGATTTCCGTTCCACAGTCTATGCCTAACCAATGCTTACGCAGAAGGAAAGTCAGAATTACTGTGAATATTTGTAAGCACTGGTTGCTAAAATATTTCAGAGTGTACGTAAGGTGGTAACAGGGTGTGCTCTGCTTCATACGATTGGAGGGCAGATGGTTGACGTCAAGTTTGTTCAACAGGAGGCAAAGTTGTCGCAAGACACTCATTTGCAATGTCATAAATCAACGTTATCTCCTTCAACCCTGTTGACTTGTCATTGTTTGTGAAGATGTACATATGTTTTCAAGTGTGATTTATTTATTTTTTGCAATATTGTTTTTACAAATTTCTATTCACTGTTAACTCTGTGGTCTGGTTTGTTCGCTTCAGTGTTTGCTAGTTCCGCACCTGTGTGTAAATAAAGCGGTCAACATACTCAAAAGCCTACGGGCAAGGTTCAAGTGACACTGATAACAGATTTAGGTCACATTTTTGTTGATATACAAGCTGTAAAGTAATGACGAGAGAGTGTTCTGGATAAAACAGAGATGTGACTTATGGGAAATGAGCAAACCACAAAAGTTTGGACTTTGGCTACATTGAAAATGTTCGACCTTTCAAGGAATTTTAATTAAGTCTGAATGAAGGAGCAAAATCCCCCCCCCCCCTTTTTTTATCCACCTTGGGGAGGGGCGGCCATTTTACCACTTGCGTTTGACTGAAAATGACATCACAGTTGCGCAGGACTCTGGGAACGACCAATCACGGCTCAGCTTGTGGTTGCCCGGTTCAAAGGTGTTTGTGTATACAGGTCACTAGATCCGAGATTACAGGTCAATGACAAACAGGTACGGTCCACACTTTGAAGAGCCCAAACTCGAACTGTGTAGCTCCTGGTTGAGAGGGCTTTCATTTCATTTTCATTTTTGTTCCGAACCTGATTACGTTTTACTGTTCTGCTGAAATGAACTTTACACGGTGACATCTGAGTGGATCCCGGCAACGCGGACATTTACGATGTTTTTCATTTGCCTCTATGGTAAATTAAAAAAAGAAAACACCTATAGCCTGCCTTTAATTTCCCATGAGTGCAGATGTAATTAGTGCTGGTCAGTTAGAGATGTGTATCGTGGAATATGGTGAGGCGTTACAGCTCATTCAGATAGTCGTGGGAATACAGATCTGATAAAGTCACTCCGATTTTTGTCTAATAAAATTGAGACATTTGCTTTTGGCTGTGATATAGATTTAAAGGAGACATTTTGTGCATATCACTTCACTGGTTCTTTTATCTCAAACAAGATATTTTAGGTTGCATTACCTGACATGTTTCAGCTTGTACTTCCGCCTCCATCAGAGTATTTTTGTCCAGGGGAAAATACTCTGATGAAGGCGGAAGTACAAACCAAAACATTACCTGACAAACAAAATGAACTTAGTACAACTACATTGTGTGCATGATCCTTTACACCATTTTAATAAGAAGGTAACCGTTCTGCAGCTCTGCTTACATTTTAGATTGCACAACATGCCCCTGCATCAAACCAAATCATGCTCAAATTAGCTGGAAGCCATCGCTTTGCCGAAAACTTCTGTTGTCTTGCTTTGTAATCGGCCCATTGATGGGGACAAGAGAGGGAAAGTAAGCGAAGGTTTGCCAGCGAATAGATTGAAGCTGCCTGGACTCTTTAGCGGTTTGGATTTGGTTGTTTCTAGCCACTCCAAAGAGATGTTTCTTAACATCTTGATCAGACAAAATGGCTACATCACAGTGTTAGCGCTTTCATTTGAGAAGACGGGGGAATAAATGTTTGCGGGGCGCACGGGCCAAACGCCGTCTTCTATTCATAATACATAAGCGTGTGTAGGGAACAACATGAAATATTAATAGAGCATTTTCAACATTATGCCCTCCGCATCGCAGCCAGACAAACTCATTACATATTTCGTACCTCGGGCAGGCTCTGCAAGCGGACACGTGATGTCAGTGAATATCTGGGGGAACTGCAGACAAATTGTTTTTTCAAGCAACGCCTCTATTTGCATCACTGTTGCACAAAATTCCGCAAGTCTTTTCAACTATAGTTTTTCTGAATTACAAGATTAATGGCACATACAGAACTGGACAGCACACTACGTAGTCGATGTTAGCTTGCAGGGTAGCCATTATCTTTTGCTAAATGACTCAAAGACAACCCAACCAAATCTTTTTTACGTATATACCTGAGAGGAACATGTCTTCCACAAATGTGTTGGTGACAATTTTGTTATTCAAATATGTCATCATTTTCAGTAGTAGTCACTTTCTGCCACCAGGAAGTCCCCTGGCAACGCCTATTTTCCGCAAGAAGACAAAAAGGTCAACAGAGATGTTCAACTTTTTCCACTCAACTCAAAGTTTCAAAATAACTAGTTTTGGTTGCTTGTTGGACTTTAGCACACCATTTCCACCAAGTCTACTCAAGTTTAATGGAAATCCCCTACGAGTAATTAAAGCCCTGAGCCGATCCCCGGCGGACGAGGAAGTCTCACTAATAAAAGGTAGCCAGCCTCTCTCTCAGCTGCTTTGTCCCACCGGTTATTCTTAGTCTGATAGTCATGGCTGGTGTCACGATGAGACGGGCAGGCTTGGAAAGCCAAGCTCATATTGTGCTGCATATATTCCACAGCCCACTTAAGAGCTTATAAATAACGCTCCAACCTCCCATATGATGATGTCTGCTTGAGTGGAAAAGTCATATTTTCAGAGAGAAACAACAACAATTCAGGATGTTCAGGATGAAATGCTGAAGGATTTTTTTTTTTTAACAATGTTTCTTTTCTGACGTCATTCATGTGGACAAAAAGCAAGTTGATCCTTTGACACTTGATGAATCGAGGCCTGGTGAGGACCAGAGGTCTTTTGGTCAAATTCCAAATACAACTAACTAGACTTTAGACAGTCTTCACTGCATTAAAGAAGCATATCTTTCTCTCAGTCAAAGTTATCAAGACAAGACGCGAAGGCCGTTGTTCTCCCGAAAGCATTCCGGCTGTTCCCATCAGCTGCTCTGGTCATTCATCATATCCCGTAGCCAGCGAAAGGCTTTTAATTCGACCTGACTACTGTTTGTGTATGTGCGTGCGCGGGACTGCAGGCATGGGGAGGTGGTCATGAATCTATATTTGACGACTTTACAGTGTCGGAGCTTTGCGTCGCTTCATCCGGACGGACCACAAAGGGATGAGACAGAAACAGAACGACAGAGAGCTGTTGATTTGGGGAAACATTGCGATCCGGCGGATTCGACTTGTTTGCTTGAGAAAAAGTGTGAGTGACATCCAAAAATTTTCAAAACGGAATTTTCTTTTTTATTGTTTATCCACATGCAATTGTAGCTTTTAGCACTTAATAACAAAATGGTTTCAGAGTCCGGCTGTATTCATATCTTTAGCTTCAATGAAGCAGGTGACCATTATCATTTAAATCTGTGATGAATTAATAATGCAAGTGTTAGCTTTGAGCCGTGTTTTCCAAACTTTTGGGGATCTAGGTTGATTGTAAGAAGGTGTCCGCGGTTCAATACAAAGTCTTCAAAGACTTCATTATCCTTTCATAAAAAGACAATTAACTGCCAACATCCAGGTTAAAACTTTTGCCTCTACAAACAATTTCAAACCATTCTGTTACGTATTTAAAAATGTACTGTTATTTCTTTACTTTAAAATGCTTTTATCTGTTAATGAGATAAAATGTTAGGCTTCATCTTACCCGTGATGCCAGTTAGGCTACGTGCTAGAAAAAAAAAGAATGAAATATTTGAAAATGCTAACACTTTTTTTAATGATGGCGCTGACAAATGTCCACAGACGTGATTTAGCGCAGGTGGCGTGCAGACTTCCCGTCTTGTGCTGTAAAGGTTACGCACACTTTATAGCACACGGCTAGCCTCGTTGACATAAAACCAACAGCGCCTCAAAGACTGCATCTGCACCACGCTGATGAGCCAGCGTGTGTTGCCAGCTCGATTTTTCTCGTTCCTTTACGTCAGACAGAGGTTTTTTTTGTCCTGGTCTTTTATTTTAAAGGCCACAATGTATACAGGATTTAATAACACTCGGCGGGGGGGGGGGGGGGGGGGGGGGGGGGACAAGAGAGCGAGTTTGTTCTCAATTGGGATGAAGTGTTTCCCCCCTAACAATAACAACAGGAAATACTTTGTATTCATTGGTCATCTGTTGACAGTATAATTTTATATTTTACAAGTAGCGGCCTTCTCTCTAATAGACGCCACGAGGCGTCATCCACTTAAGTGGCCTTGGAACAACCTCCCCGAGGAGATCAGTTTTACTTTGGGATACTCTGAGAATTAGGATGGAATTTTAATGACCAATTTTCAAATATGATCTTTACTGCTGGGACTATTTACTATAAAGAAAAAGTGCAGTTGTGTTTGGATACAGGTTTATTTCCAATTAATTGGAAATAAAGATGTCCGTTAATTAAAAACAAAAAAAAACTTGTCTTAACACCGCAGAGACAATAAGAGGCCAACAAGGGAGGTACGTAAGCCTACGTGCTCCCAACAACGACTTAATTGAAAGAGACGCATTACATTTGTTTAAATGGCCGCCGTTTGTACAAGTGGGCGAATGAAGCAATAACTCAACGGCAACCTGAATTTGTTTGGTTGGTCGCATAAGACCATTCGCTTAGCGGGAACAGCTGTCATGATTAATGGCGACCAAGAGAGCACCGGAGCTCGACGGGGCAGTCATTAGCGGCAAAACAAAAAGGGTGATTCATTTAATAAGGTCGGAAAGAACGTGTTTACTAGGCCGAAAACACCTCAGCCCGTTCACATTGACTCAGCAACGACTTAAAAAGCGGAACATTTCAAACGGACATTTTCCCCACAGAATTTAACTGAATTTTTCCCCGTTTAGAAAAAACTGTTTATGTTTGAATATTGTTGCTTAGCTTCAGAACAAAGAATCGCTCTGAACTACTTTCCTCCCACGTACCTACAGGTGCCTATTGGGAGTTACCATGGAAACCAGGACGGCGATGCATCGAGAGCTGGAGGAAGAGTCATCCAGGATGTCTCACAGCATGAAGGTGTCATCGCGCAGTAACAAGAAGACCTTCACCTCGAGGTGCGACACCAAGTGTTTGTACACACCAGATTCCCAGGGACATGCGTGCTTCCACACACACACATCTGCAAGATCTTTTGAACTGAATGCTAATAATTCTAAACAAAAATGGTCTTTTGGGGGGGCTGGATCTGATCAATCTTATTTTCATTTATTTCTGAATTATTGTTTAGTTTAATTATTTCATTATCTTAATTTTTTATTTTTATAACATTCGTAGATACAAACCAAGCACTGGCAGAGCTGGGGGGGGTGGGGGTGGGGCACTGCCATCCCCTGAAATATGCATGCCAGACCAGATAAAATACTTTTGGATATTTTCAGATTTTTCTGGAAATTTCTTTGACTGACAAATAATTTGACCCACAAAACAGCCTTTCGGAACTCATCGTGGTCATAAGTCGAAGGCTATCTTAACTCCACCATGTAGGGACAGGGGCATCAAGTTTAGCTCCGGCAACTTTTCCCATTTTCATACACTGATGTTGCCAAGCAACATCTGATTTTGGGAGTTGCTGTGTTCTTTCTAAACAGCTCCGATATACCAATTTTGCAGGATCTCTGCGTGAAACCCGAGAGTTTTATGACTAGACAAATCCTCACGCATCACTCCACAAAATGTTAATGCAAAATTCAAAGACAGAGCCCGAAGGCTTGCCTGAGATGAGCCTCAAACGGGGAATGTGACGGACAGGCGAAGAACCCGCACGACAACGTGCCTCCAGTCAGAAACTATAAAGCAGACGCGATAGCGGGAGGTAGCACTGTGAAATTTCCTCCTCGGTGGAAGCCTTTCAGGTTTGATTTAAGAACTGAGCGCTTGTCGGACTCGTCTCGCTGTTTACTCGCGCTGCCTGCAATGTTTTTCCCCTTTTTTATTTCCCCTTACTGCGGGAAATTGAGGAAGCTGTTATTAATGTTGGCAAAGCGCAAACAATGCAAGGTGGCGTGCACCTCGTGTGTTTGTCAGTCGTTTATATGCATGTGACGGCGTCTGCGTGCCGGAGCGATACTGCACGCTACATAATTCAACGGCCTCGGCCTTTCAGCTCGTTCTCAAAGGGACTCTATACAAAGAAGAAAGAAACAAAAATAAGACCTAAAAAAAAAAGCAGAAGTTGTTCCGTGCGATGAAACACATGGAGAATTTCCACAGCTTGCAAACAAAAAAGAAAAACAAGGAGTGGTGCGAGGATTTGCATAGCCATTTGTAAAACGAGGGGCTCGGTTGAAAACGACGCCTCGGGGCTTGCGAGCTCGCAACGGAAGCTAGCTTCTGGCACCTGAGCAAATAGATAAGACGCCGCGCGTTTGACGATCAAATAACAGCATGCTTTTCAACGACACGTTTGCGCCTCGCTGGAATCTTCAGTCGACTACTTGTCAAAAATATAAACAAAAATTTGCAACAAAACACAAGCGGACAAATCTCCAACCAACGATTGCTAGCTAAGTCAGCCTCTGCTTACAAATTCAAATGCTGAGAGTGCATCAGTCATCAATGGATTAAAAACCCTACCCCCTTCTCCCGTTACAAAGATGCCTCAAGTGACCTTGATGTTGGACTAGCCAACGTCTCTCTTGTTCAGAGGCCCGCTAAAGGTCAGCTAACTCCATTGTTGCATGCTTTAAATGGACACGCCGCTACTTTGGCGTAGACTTACACGCATCAATTACAAATATTTTGTGATTGTATTCAAGTCGCCTTGTCAGGTATCTGTACTTAATTTTAGTGTAGAGATAGAATCTCAAGCAAAACAACGGCTGCATAGCATACATAAAGGACTTGTCACTATGATCGAAATACCCGATGAGCTTTATTGTCTTAACCGTCTCATGATCACATCAGAGGCCCCTGTTCTACCTTATTATATAAGCTCCCGATAGACCATGCGTGTGTGTGTGCGTGCCTGTGTGTGTACGAGCGCAATGTGCTCATCAGCTTTATCTCACTTAAGCGAAAACAGGTCATGCGGCGGATTCGATTTTGTGCCACAAGAGGAGAGGAGGCCTCTCGTGGAAGAGAAAGGCCAACCCAAACATGCCATGTGACGCGGCGAGGCCTCCGCTAGCCTTATTAACACCAACCTCTTGAGAAGGATGGCTTAATGGGCCGTTTATATATAAAGAAAACGCTGATTGTCAAGCTCCGTCTTGGTAAAAAACAAACAACAGCAAATAAACACCTACAAGTGGCAAAGAAGCTCACTCGCCGGCTTATCCGCTAGCGTCACGCTGACATGGGGTATTAGCGCTATTGACATTTCAAAGAGCGGCCGCCTGTCAAGACGCTCTTACCGAGACTTTGCTGTTTTGTTTGTCTTTGTTGACTTTTGCACCTTTGTCACAAGAGTTTCCACATCCCTTTAAGCTCCTTACTGTCTGCGGAGATAGGAGCTGTCATTTTTTTCTACCAAGGTATATGTGAGGAAATTCAACTTTGAGATGTTTTACCCTTAATAGGGAATCAGCTAAAGCCTTCCAGCATCGGCGAATGAATACAAAGACACTGAAATGCCGAGTACTGTTTTTCAATTGTTTTGCAGTCTCTCAGAGTGGAGTTGAAGTCAAAAAAATGAAATAAAATAAAATAAATTGAAAAAAATTACAGATGTTTACTCAGTCCATGCTGATGTCAACTAATTATCTGTTCACGATTCTAGATCTTTGGTTACAGCTGTGATGTAGAAAGAAACTCAAGTGTCAAGTTTAGATCAACTTTCATTTTCTCTCTTTGACAGCGAGGAGGAAGTCGTCCCATACTCTACTCTTGTTCCCATCATCCCCGCTGACGTGATGTCCGTTAAGGAGATCCTCAACACGGAAAACGTCCCCCGTCACCGAACATGGTGAGATACAATCGAGTCGAGTGTCGCAGATGCTGGGCATTTTTTCCACGTTCTTTGACAATTATGAACTGCTGCTAAAACATTTCGACGGCGCAGTGGGAGTGGAATCAAATAAATAACAGCAGGCAACATATTTGGGATCTTAAAAGACAAGTGGCGCAGACAAATAAGATAAATAAGAACTGCCGGCACCACTGGTTGGAAATGTGACTTTGGTGGCAGGCACAAACATTTGGCAATCGTCTTGGCAGCTGTTTCAATCGCAAAATCAATCAAAGCCACGGGGCGCTATTGTATTCCGAATCTAATTTTATGAAGGCTTTTGTCAACGCCAAATGGAAACAGTTGAGAACTTGATGACTTTCTTCCTGGGTTATCACCGCAAGCTCTCCGCTCCGTATTTAGTTGGAGTGGATTCAAATGTTCGGCTCTGTGAACTAAAAGCTAGATTCTCATTTTTTGACAAAGGTCGGAAATCTGGGCTCCTCTTCTCCCCCATTTATCTACGGAAGGCCGGATAGCGGACACGTGTCCTTTTTCACCAAAAGGACCCTCGAAGGAGTCATTGAATGCAGCCGTTTTCATTTATGCTAACGGCTGCTGCGATTCATCCTTCCATAAATACGTTTCCGAAAAGACCGAATAGTCGCATTTGAATAAAAACTCCACACAGGAAGGATGGCGCTGCCATCGGAACCTTCGAACTGTACGGCGGACATGCCAGCCACAATTTCACAACGCTCCCCTTGCCCCTATTCAATTTCATTTTAGAAGAAAATGTGTTGTTTAAACCTGAGCTAAAAAAAAAATTAGAGAAGAAAGTTCCAGGTGCCAAAACAACACCTAGTTATTTATTTCTACTTGTACTTTTTGTTCCACTTGAGAAGTTTCAACCATTTTTGGGTCATTCCCTCTCTGGTTAGTTCATCATTTGGTACAGCTGTCTTATTGATCTTGACTTTTTTATGCTCCCTGCCTTGCGTTTCAACTTCTTTCCGCACTGAGAGTCTTTATAATTTGAAAGATGGAGAATAGGTTGATTTATTTATCGTTCCGGGGATGAGATAACATGTCTTGTCACCTTTTACATGTCGCACATCTCATTATCATGGAAAGGAGGGCAAGAAATCCTCCTCGGCTGTCATGTATGGATCTAAAAATAATCCCAGACAAGAAACACTGCCTCTTTGTAAAATGTACTTATAAGAATGTCTGCTGTCCTGTTTGCATGTGTCTGAGTGTGCCATCTTAGCATGTATAGGCCATTACCGACCCTTTTGTGATCCATCAGGGCCACTGTAGTTCCAGTCCATAGAGGAGGCCAAACCCTGAAAAGTAAAATGCAAAATACATTTGTTTTATTTTGAGCTCCAGAGTAATATTTTTGTTTTTTACTAGGAGCACAGTTGCCTCTAACTTAAAACTGAAAAATCTGAAAAACTCAGATATTATGTTCCAAGTGGGACATTTAATTAGCCCCAGCAATTTGGAATTCAGCCTTGGCCTTAAGTTACTACTTTTCACATTCTTGACATTTGACTTGTCCATCTTGGGAACACAGCTTCCCCTTTTTGGCCTTTCAAAATGTGTAGTTACTTAGGAATCCAATAATTAGCCCAATGGGACATGTCAAAGTGCACGGTACCTGTCGGGACAGGAACTCCTGACTGAACAATGAGTGTGGCTCAATTCTATAAGCAGTCAAGCTGCCACACTCCAAGTGAAGAAGATAAGCAGTTATTTTGGACTTTCAGAGGGCGAGCGAAGGGTATAGAGGATGACATCTGATGCGCCCTGAAAGACAAAACGTGACAGTAATGAACCTCAGCAGCAGGAATCGTCTGCGGGGCAACTTTTTTCGACAGTCATCAACCAATCCCAACCCAGTCTCCTTACTGCTAATGTGCTTGGCTCTCACCTTTGGATTTCTCCATCTGGTAAGACCTCTTGAGGATTGACACCTCTCAGAAAAAGGAAGGAAAGGTAGCAGGTGTGAGTCATTTTTTTTCCCAAGCTTGTCAGACTAAAAAAAGTACTATTTCAATGAATCCTTTGAAACCAACTTTCTAAAATGCTTGTAAACACATAAAAGACGATCAAAAATATAAATGAAAAATATATTTAATACTAAGCAACTAAGAAACTGAAATAAATGTGAAATAAATATAAATGATTCATGGAAATGATAGATAAACATGAAACATCTCTTAGCAGTGTAGACAGTCTCCTGACAAGGGTGAGGAGAGTTTGTTTGGAAGGGTAATCCTCCATTTTCCCACTTTGCTTCATTCTGGAAGCTGACACCATGTCTCCTGATGACATCCCCAGGCAGAAGCATATAAAGATGAAAAGGTATTGGGCCTAAAATCGAACCTTGGGGTGCCCCACATTTAATTTTATGTTTTTATACTTGCAAAGAAATCAGTTAAAAGTAAATACAGACAGAGGAGTCACAGAGAAAGAGCAGTAGAATTAAATGATTAAAATTATGTGATGGAACATTTGAACAAAAACTAGAAGATACAATTTCAGCGAATGAAAATTTAACTCAGTTAAACTTCACAGAGGAGCGGGAAGAAGTGAGGGCAGAGAAACGTGTCAAGCGCAAGATTAATTCGTGCGTGTGTCTCCAAATGGCTTCTTCAGCAGCACATCCTCTGAAGCGTAACGTTGGATTGACAGATGGATGCGTGAATGTTTTGTCTTGACAGGAGCTGTCCTCTACATTGCTAATAAATATTAAAAATGTCCTCCAGTGTAGAAATTAAGCCATAAACAATCTCACTCCTGCTGGCTGGATGAGTTCTCTGCCCTTTTGCTTTAGGACCAGCTGTCTGATCCCTGATTTTTAAAAAGAGATTGTGACAGGAAAGGTCACAAACAGTATTAAAGGAGCCGCAGCTTTCTGGAGAGTGGTTTTGCACGCATGAGAATACGTGTGGATTTATGCTGTTTGTACATTTCGCTGCCAATTATCCCAGCTATTTGATCAGCCCTCCGTGCCAGAGCGTTCGTCATAGATCAGAGCTGCGTTTGTGAATATTTAATCACAAAAGGCACGCCCCTGGCGACGAGTGTCATATTAAAACGTTCTACTTATGCAATTTTTAGTGTGCGTGCTTAGGTAGCTAGCTGTAGACGACAACGGAGATGGCGAGGCACATTAAAAAAAAACATGACATATATTTGGGAAGTGTCATCACGGGCCACTGGAATCGCTTATTCCTGCTTCATGATTAAATATCAAGGCCTTTAAGTTTGTCTGGGAACGTTTTTCTTTATATAGTTGTAAGAATTTTTAAAATGGCATCGCCTGCAATGCACTCTGGCATAGATTCTACAAGCCTTTAATGCTTGACTGGGGAAAAGTTAATTAGTTTGCGGTTAGTTCATTAGCCAGTTAGATAATTAGCTAGCTAGTCAAATGCATGCCAGATGTTTTCTTTTTAGATGAACGAGCAATCAAAGCGTAGTCAGTCTACCTATTGGGGAAGTTGCAAAAAATTTTAGACGTCTCCTGGGCCCAGATTTTGGTCATGTTTTATGACACAATCAACCTAATTCTTCATCGTCGTTTAATTGATTATTACGTTATCCAGGGAAATCTTAAGGGAAACTCGAGTGGCCGACAAAAGCTACCATCGAGACGAGTGGACGATGTTTGGAAACGAGTATGAGAAATTTGATGTGAGGATGATGCGGAACCAGCGTTTGCTACGCACACGTGTGGACAAGATGGCCCTTCGTAACGAGGTAAATATTGTGAGACATCATTTGGACTTAAAAAGACCTACCGTAATTTTTGGACTATAAGTCGCACCGGAGTATAAGTCGCACCAGCCATAAAATGCCCAAAAAAGTGAAAAAAAACATGTATATGTATATAAGTCGCTCCTGAGTATAAGTCGCCCCCCCACCCAAACTATGAAAAAAAACGCGACTTATAGTCCGAAAATTACGGTAATTGAATTTGTGTTTTGCAACACTTCAGACACAAAGGAAGGCGTCCGAGTACTTGGAGTATCGGAAGCGTCTAAGTCAGAAGGTGCCAGTCTTCGCTGTGCCCCTTAGGGCTCACACGATCTGGGAGGGCATGACGGTGCAGTTTGCCTGCGTGGTCCAAGGCTGCCCAGCTCCTCAGGTCACATGGTAAGATGTTTCAGATGTGGATCTGCTAACCAGTCTTTCTGCACCAGGTAGTCTTGTGTCAAACTGCCGGTCAGCAAATTTGCAACGCAGTTCTAAGGTTCCTGGTACAAATCTCCGTTGCAGCCTGATTTTTTATTTCAAAACTACGCAGGTTAGGGTCTTTGAAAAGGTTCACGCAAGTCGTTGAAACTCACCTCTTGCCTAGTCAGTTGGAAAAGGCTCCAGCTCACACGAGATTCTAATGAGGACAAGCGCTAGAAAAGATGGATGGATGGAAGGTAGAGGTCTTATTAATAAATATTCGCCATAATGACGGAACGGCATTAAAATTGCATTTATGCAAAGATATCAAAAAACCCTCAGGTCAAATTCCCACTCCAACTGATTAACACCAAATATATTGAAATATTTTTTCTTCAAAAGTCGCACTTTCTTTGTTAAAAATGAAATCTTAGGCTACTGGATGGAATGAATCAACGATCACAAGGGTATAATAATATTTTGTTAGCTTCCTTTCGTGCCGTCGCGAATTTGTGTTCTGTATAAGTTCAATTTATGCAATCAATTGTTGATTGATTGTGTCTTGAAGGTACAAAGACGGTAAGGTGCTGAAAAAGCCTGACATGCCGTGGAATTACGGGCTTCAGCAAGAATTTGGTCTCAATTACCTGGAGATCAGACGGTATGGAACTAGAAATGTACTTTTGGTAACAGTCCAGAAATGTGCCTTATACCTTTAACTTTGTCCCATTAGATGCTCTCCTGATGACGCCGGCGTGTACAAAGTGGTGGCCAAAAGTCCTCTGGGTGAAGCTATGACCTTTGCCACACTGGTGGTGAACTGTGAGTAATTCTCGACACAGGGCAAGATATAGGTCAGTATTTTACGTACGTGGTATCAACGATTGGCCCCATAATCTCCATTTCTGATTTGACACACTCTAGATACCATTTTCACATATTGCACAGGCAAGTAGTGTCCGTCACATAAACGATCTTGCAGTACTCATGCATAATGAATTCAAAAGGTAGATGGAGAAGAGTCGGTGTGCCACGGCAATGACTTTGAACTAGTGTGTCCTCTCATTCTCTTAAATAAAAACTTTTTTTTTTCTGTATCTCCATTTTGGATGGGTGCTGCTTCGCCACGCAGCGTATAAAGGAGCCATGGCTGGTTCCGATGATTCCCGGACTCGTGGTAAGCTCCCGCTAATGAGTGTTTACATGTATTTTACCCTATGAATGTTCCGCAAGATTCTGTCACAGTATGTCAATAGTCACTGTTTGGTACATAGTACAGTCATTTGTTTTTAAGGTCAGAGTTCAGTTTGCATTGGTTCAACTTAAGAATGCGCACCACCCATGCGCATTACTTTATAAGTATATATGGAACATAAAATAGAGATTTTTTTGGGGAGGGGGCTACCTTCTTTCAGAAATGAATGATGCAGACAAGTGCAACAGTAACGGGTGAAACAGAGTGAATTATTAAGCTATAAAAAAAGGCCATGGGCATTTTTATTGCTTTGGCTCCATCTGAAAGGAGAGGCAGTTTAATTGCCGCGAGAAATTGTGTTTGCGTGGCGCTAGTTTCTTTTTGATATGCGTTGATATAATAGCATTGGCATGATGTCGTCTTCAAATCTGTCAACAAGTTTGACATACCGTTAAAAAATTTTTGGCTGAGCTGAACTATGGTCACTGATACCAGTACCAAGTACTGACATACTATATGTACCGTAATTTTCGGACTATAAATCGCACCGGAGTATAAATTGCACCGTCCATAAAATGCCCAAAAAAGTGAAAAAAAACATATATATGTATATAAGTCGCTCCTGAGTATAAATCGCCCCCCCACCCAAACTATGAAAAAACTCGCAATTTATAGTCCGAAAATTACGGTATATCCCAATCTAGCAATATTCTGGGAAGGTTCTGTTCCTCTAATGTCTAAAACAACAGCGCAAGCTCTGATATCTTAAAATGAGGCTGGTATCGATATCGATACCGGTACCGAGTATCGATATTCACCCAACTCTAATTTTAATCTCTAATGACGCAAGAACGCAGAGGAAACCTTTTTTGTTCTCTGGATTTTTTCCCCGGATACAATTTTTTTCTATGACACAATTGCGAGTACCATTTGCACAAAGCCTGATTGATAGATATGTAAGGCAAACGCTTGATACGCCAAAGCAAGCAAAGTTGGCCCTGATAAAACAAAGTAAAGAAAGTCTAGGGCACGGTGCCGTCCAGAATGATTTATTGTTGTTTGCACTGCTCTCCATGCGCCGGGTCTCTTTCTTGTTCTCCACGATTGCTTAGGTGTGCCCAAACCGCCGAGGTATTCCCTAATCATAGCCATTGTCGTCCACTCATGACTCATGTGATGTCATCTCTATTTCTTGCTCTGGGTCAACATCAGTGCGAAAGAAATACGTCCCGCTACCGTCATGGAGCTTTGATTAGCACTTTGTCAGCATATTATGGGACAATGTTACTTGAACGTCGGGTAGTCGTATGCAAAGGCGAGTCAGTCAATCAGCAAAAGTGCAACCGCGCCACATTTATCCCAGCGGTGACGCAAAGGTCGAGACTTTGAATGATAGCGCGCGACGATCCAACCGGGGTGAATTAAAACAGCGTGTATCCTTGTGATAGTCGAGAACACAAATAAATTATGCCAGATTTTTTCTGATTCTTTCCTGCCACCGAGTTTTGACAAGACCTCACAGCACCCGAAGCTTCTGTTTTTTGCAAGATGGTACCGCCTCAGTGCCTTTGACAAGTGCTAGCTGAAGTAATAGCGTGTCAGGAACGGTTCACTATCCGCGAGCTGTCACATCTTTGGCTTTTGCATCGTGCTTTGCTTGAGGGAATGCCTCACTCGTGTTCCTTGGAGTTCGATTTTTCTGCAACCCTGAAGAAGTGTTTCACTTCAGAGACACAAATTTGATTCCAAGCTACAATTCCTGATAAATTCATGCTATAGAGACTATATTGAAACAAACAAACAAACTATTAACACTATGACAGGTGCTTTGTTAGGGACCTTCTCTGCCTCTAATTATTTTGGATCTTCATATGTTTGTGAACTGCTCTTTCCAGCCTCGCAGCAAGCCGGCTTTGCTACGACTTTTTCGCCAACCTGGGTGAAAGAAGGCGAGAGTCTCACCCTGAACTGTTCCTTCACCTCACCTCTGCTGCCCTTCCAACAGGAAGTCACCTGGTTAAGAGATGGTAAGGTTCTAGACTGAGCTGGACCCTTTGCCATAGACGCCAACTTAAGGGTCCATTTATGTCGCCGTTTCAGGTACGCCACTGCTTCAATCTGGTGCTGTGGACATGAAGACCACAAACAATGAAGCTTCAATTACAATAAACACTGTGTACAAGGAGCATGAAGGAGTTTACACGGTCCGCCTGAAGACCTTGGATGGAATCCTGGAATCTAGTGCCTATGTCTACGTTGAAGGTATACATGGGTTCGGGACTCGTGTAGTTCTTTGATCTAACATTCATCCATTTTTATTATTATCATTATTATTATAGTGCCATTTTTTTGGGGGGGATTAGCCGGATATTTACAATTTAGCAGCTTTTATTTTTCTGTAATTACTTCAATATTATTCATAAATAGGCTTTTAATTGAGTCGCAGCTGATTTAAAGGGGCAGGCAGGCCAAATGGTATGAAATCCTCTGCCAGCTCCCGTGAGACCAAATCGCTGCCACATCGCATTAGATAGTTCTCAAAACAAGCTCGCGCATTGCATTCTGAAAAATGTGTTTGCATACAAAATATGATCGTGCGCCAGTTCTCATCTCTCGTCAATTGTGTTTTGCACTCCCAAATAGTTTATCTTTCTACCAGACTTTGATTTGCTTTCATTTCCTGCTGGCGCATTCATTCAGTTGGGAAAATTGCATCATCGGTCACGTGAAACTATGTGTATTTTTCCACAGCCGAGTGCATTTGCGAATAATCACACGAGCACTCACATTAGAACTCTTGTCATATCGTCTCAAACCTTTGACAGCATTACGCGCAGTAGAGCAAAGCGACTGGCAACAAAAGGATGAGGAACCGCTCCCGGATGATGCCTCAAAAGTGTGTCTGGGTTGCGGTCTCGCCGTCTCCCTCGTCACAAAGCCTGTTCTTTTGCGAGAGCTGGAGGTATTAATTAGTCCATCTGAATGGAGTCACATCTGCATTACAAATACAAGGTTGGTGTTGGTGAGAGCAAAAACAAACATGGGAGCCGCAGGAAAATAAATGAAAAGATGTGTTGGATGTTTTTTATTAGGGGAGAAGAAAAATATTATCCCCCTCGTAGCCTCAAGACAAGGTTTGGAGCATGTCAGATTCCATTACAATCCGCTTTGCATAAATGAGAAACATTAATTATTGTTTTTTTTGGTGTCTCATTCAATCTAGCAGCTGTTTTAATATAGTTTGGAACATAACGTGGGCAGGCATTCGTGTCCTCTTTCCTCACCCATATGCCTTAAGTGCCATCTGCCATGTCTTAAAGTAACAATAAAATACATCTCCAAAACATAGAAAAAAATCGCAAAACAACAGAAAATAACACTGGCAATTATACAAACACTATAACTACCTCTCCATATGCCTTATTTTAAATATAGTAGTGTATCACATGCAGATATCACTCCTTCGAGAAATTTCACAGCCAAAACGCTGGGAAAGTCCAAAAAAAGGGTCCACATATTTCAACAAAAAAAAAACAACAACTACCAAATAACAAAAACATCAAAAAACAACCAACATCCTCTTCCTCAATTCTTATGGTTCCTCAGATGCGCCGGTGACAGTGGTTGGAGCACCTGCGTCTCCCCTTTTGGTCCAGGTGTCCGACATCAACAAAGACTACGTCTTCCTCACTTGGCAGCCACCTAGTGCCGACGGATCGTCGCCCATAGACGGCTACTACATCGAGAGGTAAGACAGGCAGCCTGAGATTCCAATTTTGACACAACCCAAGTGCTACTTTTTGGCTTCTTCAAACACAGTTTATACACCTAAGCCAAATCAAGATTTAATTACCGTACTGAGGATATTAAAAAAAGATATATTTGGAATGAATTACCCAGAGAGGCCCTGAGTTACACATTAACAAAAGCACGATTGTAAAGTGGGAGTCTCATCTTCTCGGGAAAATTGATTAGCGGCTGATAAAACTGCAAGCGGGGAACGCGGGGTAGCAGGTGAGATAGTTTTCATGAGATGAATGTTAGGCGTGATAATTATCAGCCCTGCAAATACAGGAATCAAAGACTCCTGCTGGAGGAACAGGTGCTGCTCTCAAGTAACAACAATCCACTTTTTTACTTTGTAATTTGTCTTTGTCGTTTTTGTTTTTTTTAGTATTGTGCTAATGCCCTCATTCATCTGTGCATGATGATGCTGCTGTGTATGTTTGTGTTTTATGGCTTTTAATTGGAGCGCTGGATGGAATTCCTAAACATGGCTGTTTTCAAGATGGACCACCTCGCTAGCTATCCAGTTCCCTAGCAACGGCCGTATCGTTAGCGCAAACTCCGCTCATCTCTCTTTGTTCTCCAGAATGTGGCAATAGATTGCTATTGAAGTTGCCGGGCCGCACATTTATCTTTGAAAATAAGTTTCTAATGTGTTTGGGAGGCCCTTTGTTTGAGGGTGGTGGTTATTACGGGCCTTAGCGGGGTGTTTACTGCTTTAGATTTGTCGCGCAGTCTCGCCATTATGTTATAAAAGGGGAACTTGGAAAGTAATGTGCTCGTTTATGATTGCGGGGAGCCATCAATCTGTCCTTCTGTTTTTTACAGGTGTGACCTCAGTCAGGGCCAGTGGCTGCGCTGCAATGAGAATCCTCAGAAAGCATGCCACTTCCCGGTGTTTGGTCTGAAAGAAGGAGCCACGTACCAGTTTAGAGTTCGGGCGGTCAATGGAGCCGGCGTGGGGCGGCCCTCCAAGGCGACTGAGCCTGTTGTCACTGAGGACCCCCTCCGACATGCCAGGACCATGGGTGAGGTGCTGCCGTTGAAAGGGAGACAGGGAGGGAGGTGAGAAAGAGGGTGGTTCCGGGACGTAACCCTGCGGTACTCCCAACACATGATAGCCATAGTTCTTGTGACTACGAAAAGTGATTACACGTCATAAAACCAGTTTATTAATTTTTATCATGTTGCATTATGTTTTTATACGGTGTGGACCCGTGGCCACACTTTCATAAGAAAACAGCGTTACGTTTTTTTTATTATTAAAAATGTTACAAAAGGAGGGAGTCATTGCAATCTATTTCATGAGTAATATTTTTTTTTTACTTTTTTTGTACTGTACTTGCCATCCTAAAAAGAATTTCATCAAGTCAAGGTCACACTGTCTATCCATCTATTGAGATCTATTTAATTTTACTGTGTTACTACTTTGTTATGTACTGTGTAAAAGAAATATTTCCTTCGGGGTGTACTGTAATGGACTATGGCTGTGTTCCACCAGGGTTTGAAATGTGCACTGAGCTGTAGCATGTGTGTGTGTGTGGGTGTTTTCCTCTCAATACATAATAGGTAGGGCAGATGGGCTTTGGTCCAGCGTTGTGCATCATTAAACACAGATGAAGGACAAGACATAAGGTTGACCGCCTTGCGGCCCACTCTCCATCCATCCATGTTGCTCCCCCTCACCTATTTGTGTCTCTCTTTCTCTAGTTGTCACGCCAACCTATGGCCGCCATTTTGACATACTCATGCTTTCATTATGACTTCATTAGAGCTCAAATCTAACGGTCTTTGTCTCTCGTGCTCCCTTAGTGGTCACGGTGCACGGAGGGACCGTCGTCATCGTAAAAGATGAACTGGAAGGTGAGAATTCTGTTCCATTGTTACAGTGAAGGCATTGACACTGTCTTCATGGCAGCCTCCTCCACACGCATGCATGAAGGTGAAAGCGTGCGTGTTATGTGCGGCTTCATTCATCGCAGGCAAACTCTCTTTCCGGCTAATGAAATATTCATAAACGAAAACGGCACTCAGTGGAACAATCCTCATTTGGACCCAATTGCATACTGCTTTGAAATTCCTGTGAGGAACTGTCACATGAAGGAGTATTTTGCACCACACACACACACAATTGGATTTACAAGAAATGAATGTTATGATATAATGTTTAGAGAATTTAGTCATCAAATCATAAAAGTTGTTTTTAGCGGTCACTAGCTGGAAGATGACGCAACTTCAGTTGGTGGGGCTGTCTCTTCCCTGCCCCTAATACTAAATCAAACTCCTCTTCATCTTCTCCTCACGTCACAGGCCAGATCCGAACTCCTCTCCCGCCCACCGACGTCCACGCCTGCGAGCTCAGCGACACGTATGTGGTGCTGAGCTGGAGCGAGCCAGAACCCCGAGGGAAGGAGCCGCTCACCTTCTACGTGGAGCGGGTGGGTCAAACTCAGCATTATTGTCTTTTGAAAGGCTGGATTTTATTGGATCACATTCTCATCTCATCATCTTTCCCGAATGTGCTGAAATGGAGGATCAATGTGTCATCATCACACGTTGGTTGGTTTTAGGCCGCCCGGCGCTGAAACGTGGCAAATTAAATGCACGGGCTCCCCACTGCCCTCTAATCTAACGAGACAGGTGCAAGTGAACACGCGGGCAAGAATATCTGTGATTTCAAGGTTGGGTGCAGTTTAAGGTCAGCGCTCCTATCACATCCTTTACTGAACATGAGGGGAAAGAAATCCGCACCACCTTTTCATTCTTTCAACCCTGAGAATCATCAAAAGTTCAAATAAGATGAATCCCTCCACCTTGTGGGTGCCTACCCGCCTCATCTTCTCAGCAATAAAGGCCCCCGGGCTGTGCAATATCAAGCCCAGACACCCCAACATTTTCCAGCTCTATCAGGAATGTGCCGCAGGAAATATAATTTTTTATTGGACTGTTATACGTTACTGGAGTAATAAAAGTGTCAGAGCTGTCAAAAGCACATGTGAAATACAAAAGTTTGCTACTTGCCGTCCACTTATTTAATGAAGGCCGCATTCAAATATATCTCTCGCCCTTGAGACAGCTTTGTATAATCGGTGGTGCCTTTGACGGTCTTTTTCTGGCTCGCGTTCCACCCCTGGCAAAAGTGCATCGGAAAGTCAAATAATCCTTCAAGAAAAAGGGGAGTCATAATGAAGGCTGGGCTTTGGAGCGAAACACGACGTCGACGTTAAAGCTGAGCTTTGAAAGGGAAAAATGGTGTTGGTGTTGTAAACATTGAGTACAGACAGACCGTACCGATACCAATACCGACACCGGTGCCTGTGTCAATACATTCCTAATGATTTTGCAGTCTGACTCACATTTTGGGCTGACTTTTAGTCGGAAGAAGGGAAGAGCAGCTGGGAAATGGTCAGTCTGGATGCTGTGGTCAACTCTCCGAGGTTTCCTGTCTTTGACCTGGTCAAGGGAATGCGCTACCACTTCAGAGTGCGTGCAGTCAACAAATATGGCGTCAGTGAGCCGTCGGAGCCGAGCGGTCCAATCTGCTTAGGAAAATCACAAAGTAAGTATGTCTGTGTGCACGCGTGACCGACTGACCAAACGACCAACCAACCGACCAATTGCCTGAAAACGACGAACCAATCAAACCAACCAACCGGTGGACGGACCAACTAGCTGCCCAAACGACCAAAGGAAATAAAGTGTGTAGTCATTATCTATTAGCCAACCATTTTTGTTTTTTTATAGGCGTCCCCGCCCCACCTTCCTCCATCCTGGTCTTCCCAGACACAGACACCTCGGTGTCTCTTCAGTGGCAGGAACCCAAAGACAACAAGGACGTCCTGGGATATTACCTGTACTGCAGCCAAAACGGCCAAGGGGACTGGAAGGTCATCAACAACAAACCCGTTACGGAGCCCAGGTGACAACGGACACAAAAGGCTTTTCTCCCACACATACTTTTTATTCATTTTTATTTATTTATTTACGCTCCAGGTTTACAGTCCACGGCCTCCAGAACCGTAAGGAATATGTGTTCAGGATAAAAACAGTGAGTCGAGCGGGAAACAGTGACTACTCAGAGGAGTCTCCGCCCATCCTGGTCAAAGCCGCCATTCGTAAGCTCATTTCTTACTGTGAAAGTCAAATATGTATGGACGTTAAGATCTTTCCACTGCCATTTGTTGGACCTTTTAACGACTGGCAAAACAATCAACTGATTGACTAACCAACCGACTGACCACTGATGGTCCAAACAAACAAAACAGCTGACTGATAAAACCAAGCAAACAAAGGTTTACCCAATGTGGCTTCCAGTGGCTGTATTTCAGCTCAAGTTCCAAAGATGTCAGCTATTATGATGTACTGTTGCGGTGTTGTGTTTCTTGACAGATAATAATGTGGCTGTTAGCGAGCCACTGGGCTTTTCTCGTGACTCTCTGTCAGATAATGTGACTCATTTGCTTGCCGTTCCGTCCTTTGGCCTCCCTAGTGAGCCTCTGCACGAGGATGAACGGCCTTCAACTTGAATGTGGTCTCATTTGAATGCCGATTGTAAGTCTTACGAGCTGCGGCTCGGCTCCCCTGCTGGGATTTTCCATTTTCTGTATTTCATCGACTCCAGACGTCCCCTCGGCTCCTTCGGCCATCGCTTTGCTGATGTGCACCGGCTCTGAGATGGTTTTGGGCTGGAGGAGGCCTCGCCGTGATGGCGGCGACCCCGTGAGGGGGTATTACCTGGATATGAGGGAGGCGGGCACCGAATCGTGGCAGGAGGTCAACGTGAAGGCGGTCAGAGAGCGGCGGGAAACGGTCAGTAGAAATTCCCAAACCTTTTTGATGTCTTTCTTTTTAAAGCTTGGTTTTGAATGAGAATCTTGCAGAATGACATTTTTGCACTTTTTACATAATTATACAAATCTCCCTTATTCCTTGAGTTAATCTGAAAGTAATGAAAATATTGATTTAAGGTTCACATTGGCCATGTCACTAGGCAACAAGCCGGGAAAGTTCTTTAGTCCGTCTCAAGGAGATTGATTATACAAGATCCCTAATAACACCAGTGGATGTCTTTTTGAGTGTTTAAATGTTACAAGTGTAAAATTACACATCTGGGTAAATGTAAAAGAAGAGCGCCGTTGAGTTTTGTTGGATGCGGAGAATTCCCTGAATCGCGTCTATCTCCTGCCAAAGCAGAAGTGCCTAGGGGGGTCTCAAAAGAAAACGCTGAAATGCTGGAAAAAGCTCCTGTGCGACCTGGGAGTAATAAATCTAAATAAACGTGAAAGAGAGAACACAAGTTGAATGCCGAGTCCAGCTCATTCAACATTTTTTCAGGCTCAATGCTCGACCGAATACGGTTTTTTTGCCATTGTTAGCTTCTCAAGTCTTTTTTTGTTTTAGGTTTCCAACCTGAACAGTGGCCTTTGGTACCAGTTCCGCGTGTTTGCTGCCAACATGGTTGGCGTGGGGAAGCCGTCGGATGCCAGTCAGGCTTTCCTGTGTGAGGAGTGGACCATGCCGGAGCCTGGTGAGTGCCAAAACGGTGGGAAAAATGGACGAGGGGAAATCGCCCAACAATTTGGGGCACATGGGAAATAATGGGAAACGGTGAAACCATTGCCCCCCCAAGATAAAACTGCAATATGGCTTTAAAATAAAATCTTTTGATTTATATTTTGCTGAAATGTTTTCTTTATCATAGGATAAAATCCACCTCTTTGGAACCAAATTATTTTGGCGTAACCAATCTTTTACCCTTCATGCTCCCTTTTTATCTAATACGTAGCATTTTTGTTTCCATCCTGATGGCGTGTCTCATCATGCTAGTGTGTTCATTGCAGCTCAGCCTTCAAGTAGTGTTGCCATGGCAACGTAAAAGCCGCAGTGAAACAAAAGCCCTTGGGGAGCCATGTATCTTCCGAGACATGGACGCACACCGCCTATGACATTCATATTGGAAATGGAAGGAGGCCGCTTTTTGTTTTTTAAACCAGCCTCAGTAATCATGCCGAATGGGCTTCCCTGGTTGGGGTTAATAATTCTCAAGTGAGCCCCAAAAATCATTAAGAAAATGAACCGCCGTAGTCAACCAGGGGCGGATCAAGGGAACGTCGCCGTTTTGCGGTTATCGATAGATCAACGGTCACTCTCTTTGCAGGTTGTCCTTTCGACGTGGAGGTACGTGAGGTGAGCGACCATTCACTGGTGCTCCTGTGGGCCGCGCCGCTCTACGAAGGCCAGGGTCCCATCACGGGATACTTACTGGAAATCAGCCAGGGCGATGATTCCGACACATGGACTGCTGTGAATGACAAGCCGGTCACGGACACGTTTTATAAGGTGGGGTGGGGGGGAAAATGGCAGGCAGGTTTGGCTTTTTCTGTCATGTGGCGGCCATTTTTGATTTCCAAAGCAATCCGAGTCATGTGTTCTCTGACAGTCCACTGCTCTGACATATTAATAGAAACTTTGAATAACGACACGGCTGCTAAATGTTTTATGCGTTTCTTATGACATGCAGGTTCCAGGTCTTCAGGCGGGTCAAATCTACCGTCTGCGTGTGTCGGCTGTCAATGAGGCGGGAGCGGGAGCCCCCTCCCTCCCTTCGGAGCCAGTCACAGCGCAGACCTCACCAGGTCGACCCTTGTACACCGCTAGAAATCTGACTTAAAGCGACTGTTTGAAAATATTGTATAACGTAACAAAAACATTTGATTGTATCATCATCAGATACCAAAAGCATCGAGGTGGGCGTGGACGATGACGGCTTCATCTACCTGGCATACGAGTGCGATCACGTCTGCGACGGCAGCGTGGGTCTCTGGAACAAAAACTACACGGAGCCCATCGACGGCGCGAGAGCTCAGGCGGACAACAAGGACGGCAGGTGGGGACCGCCATCCATTGTGGCAGTTCCGCGCAGGGTGCGAACACGGGGTGATATCACGGGGTCAGGAACTCTGCGAAAAGGACGCCAGATGGAGCCAAGTTGGATTTCCGTGGCTGAAACTCAAGTCTCCAAAGTCGCTGACCTCTTCACACTCTTTAAGTGCCTTCTCGTGTTCGTTCGCAAGCGATGTTCCGTCCTACCCCGCTGCGCTCGTAAAACCATTTCATCGTCACAAGGGTACATGAAATGAGGATAAATGACTTATGTCCTGCTTAAAATATGAGCTAATAGAGCGACCATTCTTGTAAATGAGGCACGAACAAGACAGTGAAACGAATACAGGACTTTAATTCCTGATCCTACGGGTATTTTGCTGAAAGTTATTAGGAAACCTGGGAACTGTTTTAAAGTTAAAAAAAAAAGTCAAAGCACAGCCCAGTGTCTTCAGGCCTTTGAAAAGGAGAAAATGACAAAAATTGTGCACTTGGTGCAACAATCCATCTTTGCCTCCATTAGGTCTGTCCTCACCTTCAACGACCCCTGCGAGCAAGACCTGGCTCTCTACACTGTGGAGATGAGCGACGATCCCAGCCTGTCATCCAGCTACCTCCTCACCGCCGAAGGTCGTGTAAAATTACGCTCCGACCCTTCACTATCTCCTAACTGTTGACGTTCTACACCCGTTTAAAAAAACAACCTGAAAAACCCCAATTTTCAAAGAGTTTATAAAAGAAAAATATTTGTAAAATGGATTTTTAATGTTGTGGATTAATTCAGTGAACGAGACTCCCAATCACCTCCAGCGGCATCACAAAGTCGGGCTCAGTGAATTGAGCAATCTAATTTTGCGTATTGCCTTCTCAAGGTCACAACACCAATCAGCCGTCATGTTCTCCCATCAACATTTCCAAACGTGATCAATCAATTCAAATGTTTAATGAACCTCTTCTCGCTCTTGCAGACCTTGAACGCCTCAAAGAACTCAGCCGACAAGTCCAAAATCCACGTATGCCTCCTCATGTTATATTTGAATTTATTCTATATGTGTAATAATTCAATGGTTGAAGAAAAGAAAATTCTCCTTCGGCAGTTATCGAACTGAAGTCAGGCTGGCATGTGGAAGTTTCGGAGACGGGCGGCGTGCGTCTGTGGCTTCACACGGAAAGTCTGAGCGACGATGCCGAGCTGCGTCTGGTTTTCAACGACAAAGAAATCTCCAGCACTCCCGTAAGAGCTGCCGAAAAGCTTCTTCTGCTCCGACAATACTTGGGAGAAAAAATCTCTTGAATATAACCTCATCGGATAAAAACAGATCAAATTAGGACCTGTCCGTATTTTATGTTTCAGGATTATATTTTTTCTGCAGATAAGTAAATAGCAGGAGAATAATGTTAATTAAAACTGCAAAGCGAGCCATTAATAACAGAGTGTGTGAAAGTGTCAGAGCGACGCCCACTGAGTTAAAAAAAAAAATAGCAACAGGCTAACAAAGGTGAAATGAAATGACAATTTTGCATTCTGTAGATTTAACATCCGCAGGAGGAAATTACCCTTGTGACACGGGAAAAGAAATTGACAAATAACATTACAGGGCAGTGTAACACAAACTCAAAACAGATGCTGCGAATTTTATTACATTCCCTGTCCATGTAATGAAGTCAGACAAGTGGAGGGCCGTACGAGGATGACCTCCCCCAAGGCCAATCTGTTTACAAAAGTGAAGAATTGATGACGCTCTAAATAGAAAGTCTGCAGCCGTTTTGTTTGGGGAGGTTGGAAAGAAAAATTCTGAATCTGCGTTTGTTTTAAACAGCCAATTCTCCACTCAGCTTGAGTTTACTATGGATGCTGAAAATAAGTAAAGCATAAGGATTTATTAACTGTAACCTAAAAACATTCAACTGTGGAGTCGACAGAACACAAATCCAACATAGTGTCGCCATCCACTTGGCTTATTTCCATCGACTCTCTCAGCGCCAGCAGCTGCCGCTCACGCGGACAGCGCCGGCGTCTCATTTTCATTCGCTCCATTATCTGCCCGCTATCCCGAGTTCCATCCGAGGAACGCTGATTACGCATCGTTTCTGAATGATCACAGCTGAGGTTTGCGAATCCAAAAGCCCATTTAGCTGATTAGCGCTGCCGGGTTCGCCGTACATCACATGGTCGCACGCCGAGCCATCACGCAATCGTATGAGCTCAACGTAATGAACATAAAAACCTGGCAAATGAGCTCAAATGATGTTTGTTGCCGCTTTTGAGTGGGCCCCGCGCGAATTGCAGAAATATTTCATCATGCACTTGGGTGAGTAGCTCTCCAAGCGACAGCGCCTTCATACCTTGTATCTTTTTGCCCGCGCAAATGCAGAACCGCAGAATCCACTTCGACAAGGCCGCCGGTCTGGTGGAGGTGCTGATAGATCGGATGAGCCACGAGGATGAAGGCTCGTACACGGCCCAGCTGCGGGATGGACGGGCCAAGAACCAGTTCACGTTGGTTTTGGTGGATCACAGTGAGTCACATAACAGATTATGTTATATTAGATATTTCCAAAATGTAACACATTCTGTATTAAAAGGCATAAATTAAAACCCTAACCCAAGAATCATACTTTCGACAGAAAAAAAACAATGGAAAGAAAAAAAACATCCGTCTAATTGTGAGGAAATCTAACGCGGGAAAAACTCATTGACCTTGACCTTTTTCAATCTACCACTCATGAAAATAATGAATATAAGTAAATGTATAAATAAGCAGCAGTAGTGCGAAATGAAAGGCCTCCCAAATTGACGACAGCCACAAAAATGAGTAAACACATAAAACAAAATTGCATAACAAAACATCCAAATTCCTTTTGCTGTTGCTCTTTCCATCTAATGTAATCAGATTGTGTCAGTGTATCTAGGAAACACATAAACCAAAACTGCATAACAAAACATCCAAATTCCTTTTTCAGTTGCTCTTTCCATCAAATGTAATCAGACTGTGTCAGTGGATCTAATGAACCAATTATCTGTGCCCCCCGCCACCATCCAGAATTCCGTGAGGTGATGGCCCTGGCAAACGCCAAGCGACGCGACCATGAGAGAAAAAGCGGTGAGGCATCGGTCAGCGCGTCTCTCTGTAAACATGCCACGTGCGCCGTTGGCTCGCACGTTCAAACGCGGCCGCCTCATTACGATAACAAATGGCTGCCGGTGACCTTTAAGAGGCGCAGATGCACAACGAGCTCCGCATACATCATCATGACATTGTCATCGTTTGCTTGTCCTCCCAAAGGACCCTACTTCGAGGAGTTCTTGTCTTGGAACGTTAACGAGGAATGCCAAGTGATCATAAAGTGCAAGGTACTTAATTGTAGCAATGAATATAATGGCGCTGTTTTGGTCTTTGCGTGACAGTCATTAATGCAAACGACCAAAGAGGAATTATTAGAAAATACGCTAAGAGCATTAAAATGCTCCTTTTTGTGGAGATATTACTTTCCAATAGTTTCATGATGTTATGCACACGTTGAGGATGGCCATACCTGCTTTAGTGTTTGTTATGGATCAAATTGATCACTTTTAAAGTTTCAAAATACTATATTTTGGGAAATTATTTAAATATGTGTTGTCTGCGCTTAGTAGTTGTGTTTCTTGGCCTTGTTTGTTTGTTTGTTTGTTTGTTTGTTTGTTTGTTTGTTTGTTTGTTTTGGACTGCTTATTCCCTGGATTTGTGCTCAGGCCAGAGCAATAACAATGTTGATTTAGCGCCCTCTAGTGGTTTCTTGCTGCTACAGTCGTTAAGAGCGTCATTTTGACATCAACAGTTTTTGGGGAGTGCGTCGATTACGTGAAGATTTTTTTCCTTCCCATACCCCAATCTTTCCTCATGATTCTCAAATCCTTTCCATATGCTGTGTTATTGTATGAAATGTCCCGGCTTGTATTTGGTGGAATGTATCTGTGATGCCACAGGTGACAAACACAACTAAAGACTCCACCCTCAAGTGGTTCAAGGACGGAGTGGCGGTATCACAGACCGATTATGACCACCCGTCTGGAGTCAGCGCGCTCACCATCACACAGGTAGTCAAACATTAATCATAATGTGTGTCAGTTTTCAATGTCTAATTATTTGAGTTGTGTCCCCTCTCAGGTTGACAAAAAGCAGGCGGGCTCTTATAAAGCGGTAGTGTCAGATGCCAGAGGAGAGGACGTCAGCACTTTGGCTTTGCAGGGTGAAGGTGATGTGGCGAGAGCTCATTTGTTGATACATACAGTGGTACCTCTACTTACGAACTTAATTGGTTCCACGGTCGGGTTTGTAAGTAGAAACGTTTGTAAGTGGAAGCAACGTTTCCCTTAGGAATCAATGTATAAGCAAATAATGCGTGCCAGACTATCCCGAAAGTCACACTTATTGCCCTATTTTTCCATGTAAAACATACAGAAAACCAAAACAACACTTTTATTTTTGCTTTTTCAAACCTTTATAACAAAAAATAAATGTAACTTTATTCTTGACCGCCTAACTTTGCTTAGGGAGTTTCTAATTTTCTACAATTGCTAAAATACCCCCAAGAAGACACAGAAAAAGTCAGGCTAATAAATTATTGCATGATTCCACATACTCGTTGCAATGTGGTCATGTACTCGTCAGTACTAATTATGAATTGAACCCACTATTTATAAGTTGTGAGACTATCACGATACGACTGAACCACGTGAAAAAGTCATTAGGCAGTCAGGAATCGCCATTGGCTAAAACGGGAGGAGGCGTACTTATTCTCACAGGTTGACCAATAGGGCCACTGTCAGAATTAGTAACTTTGCTTGTAGAGGGGAGCACCTATTTAAATTTGCTACACTTGGTGAAAATATTCCCAAGAAGACAGAACAGTAAAGTGATGCTGGCATGAATGCCATGAATGGCATGAACGGCGCTTCCAGGCCCTACTGGGAGCAAAATAATTCAATGTTCAATGTCTTGTGTCTGGCGCGTTGGGTCGGAAGTCGAAAATTGGTTCGTAAGTAGATGTAGAAAAATCGTGAGGCTCCGGTTCGTATCTCTAAAAGTCGGTAAGTATAGGCGTTATACGTAGAGGTACCACTCTATTTAGAACATATTTACATATTTCATTTATAAGATATATGACAAATTGGACTGGAACAACTATGTTTATGTTTTTTCGCAGAGTACGACAAGCTTCTCCAGCAGCTGAGCAAACAATGCGGTGAGCGAGTCAGTCGCACACCAAACTGCTTTGTTGACATGACACAACATTTATGCATCCCTCCATCCCTGTCTACAGGATTGTCGGCCGGTCCGCTGCGGGTTCAGAGCACCGCAGAAGGTTTCAGGCTCTACTGCTGTCTCACCTACTATATCAGCTACCTGAAGACCACCTGGAGCTTCAAGTAAGACTTGACAGGACTGCCGTACAGGTCATGCATAAATAATAAGCAGAGGGGAACTTTAGTCAGACGTGCATGTTAGGTTCAATGAAGACAAAAATGGCCATAGGCGTGACTGTGTGTGTGCTTGACCCGGCAACCAGAATGGAACCCGGCAACCTCTCGTCCAATTTCGGCCAGGATTGGCACCTGACCAGCTCCTACTGAGATCCTAATGAGGAACACTGATGTTTGGCAACGATTTGAGTCGACCGGAGCCAAGAAAGGCTCAAAAGAGAAATGGGCTGTCAAACCAAATGTTGAATTAATTTTTCACTTTGATTCCATAAGCGCATCCCATCATTATTCATGTTTGCTTTGAATAATGTCCAATTTGGCTTTTTTAAGAAAACAATTACAATTACATTTCATTGGTGATTTAACTGAAGTAGACAGACGAAACACCTAACTTTGGCATAAAGCTGTGCGCATTGGACAAAGAAAAGGTGGATTTAAACGTCATCGACGATTATGACAAATGCTGATGGATTTTAAAAGTGAGCCTGTAGCACCATCTGCTGGATGTAAAGGTAACACCCCGGAAAACTGAACAAATCTGTCCGCAGCTGAAGTTCTGCACCAGAAACTCACCTATTTTTTTGCAGGTTCTCAAGCTCCCACATTCCAAAAACATGTTAGTTTTGTTGAAGACTTCAAACTAAAAAAAACTCTTCCACGAACCCACTGTGCTCACTATCCATTGACAAATGCTAAGAAGTCGGATGTGGTCGGGATTGGTTTTGTTTGTCTCCCAGGGGCAAACAGATGGAACCCCAGTCCAGGATCAGGATGGGCAGCAACGTGCACACAGTTTGGATGGACATCTTCAACCCCACAGAGAACGACAAAGGCAAATACTCCCTGGACATGTTTGACGGCGTCGAGACACACCAGCGCCACCTGGACCTGTCAGGACAAGGTGAGGGCACGTTTGGGATGCACAGCAAGTGTGGGGTAACTTTGTTATGAAATTGACATTTTTTGCAGCATTTGCAGACGCTTTGCGGGAGCACCAGAGGCTTAAGTAAGTTGTCTTTAGTTTCAACTTGGTCCGTATTGTTGACTGACCACTGATTAGACATTTTTCATCTCTGCAGGCAAGAGGGCGTCATTGAGAAAAGTGAGTCACAAAGTTGTCCCTGAGAAGAAACGACTCGGGTGGTTGTCATCGACTGACTTGAGTTTGTTTCAGACCGAGCCAAGGTGACAAAAGGTCTTCCGGATGTGGTGGCCATCATGGAGGGCAAGGTGAGACACCTCGATTCATTCCAGCGTCAAATCGCCACCATGATGTATGAAATAATTATTTACGATTTTTAATGGCAGTGCAACTTTCGACTTTCCAATCACACAATGTTCTCCCGCTCACAGTCTCTGTGCCTGACGTGCTTCATCGAGGGCGAGCCGACCCCGGACGTCTTCTGGCTGCGTAACGAGCGGGTGATTGCCGGCGACGACCAATTCTTCATCACCCGCGAGCCCGGCTGCAGTACCATCACCATAAACAACGTCCACACGGACAACTCGGGCAAATACTCCATACTGGTGCGTAACCGCTGCGGCTCCGAGTCGGTGGACGTTACCGTAAGTGTGTACAAGCGAGGCGAGCTGCCGCCAAGCAACGCCATGGAGATGGGCTTGTGAATGGAGGTGGCACAGGGGCACTGGTCCCCCTGAAATATGGTCGCACCCTCCAGTCGCCAGGCCAGATAATTGACCTTTGGGTAGCTTCCAATATTTGGTGCAATATATCATATATTTAAAGTGCACATGGCGTGGCTTGGTGTTTGTTAATTAGCAGATTACTTCCTGATTCACGGACAGTGATGAAAGATGCGTGATTCGGTACGTGCTGTCGTTTTAAAGTCACAGGTTGGTAGACACTGGGTACAATAAGGGAACAAGATTTGAAAATTAAAGGAGCCGGTTTGTACTTTAAAAGTGCAAACAGTCCATGGGGTTGATCACCCCAACGGTTGGCTACTGGAGTCATGTGAGGAGGTTCAACGGCACCGCGGGGAGGAGAAAAGTTACAGACAGCTAAGTCCAAATGATGCGTTTCCACAAATAGTGCCGTTTATTTACTCAACTGCACAAATGAGAGTGGCGTACTTGTGCACTTTTTTTTTTTTAATAAATAATCCAACCATCCATTTTTTTTTCTTTATGGGGGCACTCTGTCTTCATTGGGGTCACATTGGGTGAGGCGGTGCTTCAGCTGGTGCTAATGGTTTTGTTAGCAAATGTCACATTTGTATGGGAAGTGTTCATTTGTGTTCAGCACTGTCTGGGGATGGCCAGAAGTTGAGGGAATACGTTTTGAAATTAAATGCTTTTGATGCTAACAGTGTGAGCTTTGTGATTCTCATTAATTCAGTTTGATCTCATCAGGTGACAGAAGTGACAAAGGTCCTCTCACTCATACAGAAATATAATTAGTTGAGAAAAAAAATAGTCAGGTAAAAGTAGACCTACTAATTCACACGCTGTCATGTTCTTGTCACTGCTTCATGTATCTGAACCTCTTGAGTCAAAGTAGCCGCCATCTTTGTTTCGCGCCAATTCATGGAGCAAATGAACTCGGGGTTGTTCAAACAACGTCCGATGGGGTTACTAATTAAACGCTTCGTCCGGGGAGAGGATAAAAGCGAGCAGGCTCGGGCAGACTTTCCCCACACGGTTGAGCTTCACCCACCTCATAGCCCGTCTCAGCCTCCTTTTGGTCAACATGGACTTCAACGGCACGTGGCAGGTCTACGCCCAGGAGAACTACGAGGCCTTTCTCAAGGCCATGGGTGAGAAAAAATAATTGATGGGACTGGTCGTATCTTTATAATATGTAAATGGGTTTTTTTTCACACACCAGAACTCCCTGATGAAGTCATCAAGATGGCCAAGGACATTAAACCGGTAACGGAGATCACGCAGAAGGGCAAGGACTTTGTGGTGACCTCCAAGACCCCTGGAAAGACTGTGACCAACTCCTTTACCATTGGCAAGGAGGCTGACATTACCACCATGGACGGCAAGAAGCTCAAGGTAAATTGTTTATGAGGAAAGCTGAGATATTTGTTGTTATTGTTGGGGTTTTTTTTGCAACAAGCCATAGTACCCTGAAAAATGAATATTTTCTTGAAATTGATGCAAGTGTGAATTGGTGCAGTGCTGTGTACTGGAAAAGTTTAAAGAATGAATGGAGGAGAGTGCAGTCGATGGATTTTTAGCATCAACTCTGTTACCCAGTGCGTTGTCAACTTGGAGGGCGGCAAGCTGGTCTGCAACACTGGCAAGTTCTGCCACATCCAAGAGCTCAAAGGAGGCGAAATGATCGAGGTACCCTGAACTCATCACTTATCACACACACACACACACACACACACTAAATGTACTTTATCGTTAAAATGTCCTCTCTTCTGTCGTTTTAGACTTTAAGCATGGGCTCCGTAACTCTCGTCAGGAAGAGCAAGAAAATGTGAAAAGCTGGGCAGTGACAATTGAAATAAATGGCTATTTAAATACAATACATACGTTTGTTCATTGATCCTCCGTTTTTATCTACGAACCCTAAACGCAATTATTTTTTCTCCACTGCGCACGCGCACAAATTGCAGCGAGGAAGACAAGCATGCGCATTGCTTGCTTCTTGTTCGTCACGTACCTTGCTTGCTAGACTTCAGGCTCGGTTTTGCTGCAGACAGTTGGGGTTCGCCTAACGGCGGATTGTTTAAAAAAAAAAAAGCCCCCCCAAAAAAGCAAACACCTGCCACGAATTATCGTCGTCGCAAATGGCGAGGTACCTCCGACCACCAAACTCCTCTCTCTTTGTTCGGAATATCTCCGAGGAGTCCAGGTAAGTCCTCATAGCCAAATAAATGCTAATGTAGCTAGAGCTAACCTCTCAAAAATGGCTAACAGAGATATTGCAGAAAGAAAAGACTAATTTCTTTAGAAGGAGAATAGTAACGTTGGTTACGAACCGCTGGTAAAATATCACCAGCTGCTTTATGCATTAGTTTTTTTGTTTGACATTTATTAGACAAACCAGCAAAAGTAATATTTAAACTAATTTAGAAAGCAATTTGTCTTTATTGTTCCATTTTGAAAGTAGAAAGCTTAAAGCCAATAAAAAGACTACGTAACGTCCTAATACATGTCCTACATTTGCAGCCTATGCAGATTGCAACGTGCACACTGCATAGTAAAAACTCCTAAAGTACATTATTTATTTGGAGAAATTTACCCTCGTTGCTTTTATATGTTTGTGCAAATATTCCAAAATGTGTCTACCTACCTGTTTTTTAATTGTATGATTATATGATGAAATGTTTATTTAAATATTCAATATATATGGATGTTTTGTTTTGTTTATTTACACGAATTGTCATGCGGGTATCTCACTGTGACCAGAGAATGACTGTAAGGAACTAAGCCAAAAGCCAAACAAAAGTTGCCATTTTGGACATTGAGTACTATTTATTAATTTTGTCAAGATTTGTCAGTTATTAAATATCGGCTGGTGCAAATTACACATTTACTCGTCTACCAAATGACCTATAATTAATAACAATCAGATAACAGTAATAATAACAGTTATGATCTAATCCACACGGCAGCCGTTTGCAGCTATGTGTGTGTGTGTGTGTGTGTGTGTGTGTGTGTGTGTGTGTGTGTGTGTGTGTGTGTGTGTGTGTGTGTGTGTGTGTGTGTGTGTGTGTGTGTGTGTATGTGTGTATGTGTGTATGTGTGTATGTGTGTGTGTGTGTGTGTGTGTGTGTTTAGTTTTACATCCAAACCTCTAACTGTAATTACTTCCACTCACTGCGCCCATTAGGATCACTATTGTTCGTTCGCACAGTGTGCTCCAGTTCAGGTGGACTTATAAAATCAAAACAAAATAAAAATGTGATCATTTCATTATTTCACGACACTATAGGCCAGAAGATTTGCGGCACGAGTTTGGTCGTTACGGGCCTATTGTAGACGTCTACATTCCACTTGACTTCTATACGCGGCGACCAAGAGGATTTGCTTACATTCAATATCCTTTCTTCTTGTTTTCTGTTTCCACTGTGGTGTGTTCTCGTTTGTAACTATTATCTCTTCTGTTGTTGCCTCAGAATGGTAAAGATACAGTTCTGGAGAGCCAGCCCCCCCCCCTACCACTACACACAGAAAAGTTACCAGGTAGAGTAGCCAAAGCCAAAGACCAAGCGCTAGCAAAACAAAACAAAAAACAAAGCAAAAGCATCAAGATACAAAGAGGGGTGCGATCAAGCGAGAGAGCGGCCATTTTGACTGCCAAAGGGAGCGCCTCCATTTTATGGGCCAAAGGGAGGAAAAGCGGGCGAAGCGTGTTTATTGGGCAAAGACAAGTGCTCCGTTCCTCTGCCAAGGCAATAAAGAGCAAGCTCAAGTTCAAAGATCAAGCATGTTAAAAGGTAAACAAGACATTTTATATGTATCCTCCTCAAATCTGATCACATTTTATTGATGCGTCTTGTCCGCAGTCTCCAATCACTGAACTCTTCGGTGTCGTGTATTGTACTTGATTATTTCATGATATGCCAGCACTGATCTGCAAGTGAATGTGTCCTTGAGAACATGACGGATAACGGCAGGTTTGTGTGATGCATGTGGTTCGGTTTGTCGGCTTTACAACTCCAGTGACTAGTTGCTAATCGCTAATCATTTAACTTGGACTTCATCAGTCTGAAAGTTTGATCAACCTAGATCTTATGGGTGGGCGTACGTGGGTGCATGTGGCCTTGCGTCCTGAAATGAAAACCTTAACCACGTCAGAACATTCGAAGATGTTCGGGATGCTGAAGACGCCCTCCACAACCTGGACCACAAGTGGATGTGTGGGCGCCAGATCGAGATCCAGTTCGCCCAGGGAGACCGCAAGAGTAAGACCATCTTTTACTTCATGGACCCATTTGTGTCAAATTGCATTTTGAGGTGTTGGCAAATTTGATGTAAATTTTGAGGTAATGATAGCAAATTCGACGTTATTGTTTAGGCTACATTGTGCCAATTCAATGATTGTTACGTTGTCCCGAAAAAGCTCCTAACCAGATGAAGTCCAAAGAGCGCCATTCCCCTCGCAGTTTCTCGCGCTACGACGATGATGACGACCGCGACGGGCGCCGCAGACGATCACGTAGCCGCAGCTATGAACGGCGCCGTTCGCGCAGCCCCTCATACGAACGGCGACCGCGGCGGTCGGTCAGCCCCAGAGAGTACGTATTGTCTTCTACACTCTGCGTTGCACATATTCAAACTGTTTAGTGTTTATTTTGGCGCCCCCTTATGGTTATTTCCTGCTCCAGCTCACGCCCCTCCGGCCGACACAGACGCAGCAAGAGCCGGGAAAATGACAAGTAAGATCTTTTACAACTTATATGTGGGGAAGTCGATGTTTGAGAAGGTGTTTTAAGAATTGTGTTCCGTTGTGGTCAGGCACAAAAGCGGCCAGCACGAGCGCCACAGGGCCCCGCGTGAGGCCGGATCCCGGAACCGCTCGGCATCCCGCTCGCCCTCGCCCTGCCGTTCCAGGCCCAGGGGCAGAAAGAGCCGGTCCCGCTCACACAGCCCCGCCGCCCAGGAAGAAGACTTGCGCCTGGCCCCAGGTTCCCACAAGCGCTCTTTTGGGCGCTCTCCATCACGCTCGGCGTCCCGCTCCGCATCCCGCTCGCGTTCACGCTCCCGATCCTGGGCAGAGTACAAATCTGGAGGGCGCTAAACAACAGTTAAGTTTGACATTTAGTCACTTAAAAAACAAATTTTGTTTTTCTGCAATTTCTTGTTCATTGATGTTTTTCCATGTAGACTATGAAAATGTCTTTGAAGACATTGGCCATAATTTCCTTCCGTTGGATTGGTATGTCGGACTTTTCACTTCTCTGTCAACTCCCACATCCAACAAGGGACTGTTTTGCTTTTTCTTTGGTTTTGGGTGATGACTGTAGCAGGTTGCGCAATAACAACATGAACATAAGTACCTTTTTGTACTTGCTACTGAATTTCAGCAATACCTCTATTTCACCACAAGGAGACAGTGGACCTTTTCCATTCCATGTCAAGCGTTCAGGGTGAGTACTGAAATGTACTGTGAATATTGTTTAAAATATGCTAGTACAGTAAAGATGAAAACGTTTTGAGCCGCCTGCCGTTATATCCATTGGTAACATTTTTAGTTAAAGATTCTCATCTGAGGTTGTACTGTAATTTGCGCATCAGTATGTTGCTATTTGTACTGTGGGCCACTATTCTCAAATTCTGTCGTTCAATAAAGTAATTTACCGCTGACAAAATTGAACTGGTTGGACAATAAACATTGAATGAATAATCAAGAATCAAACAGTTTAGGGGGGGGGAAGGGATTATTTATTAATTTCATGTCAAATTTAACTTTAATCAATGCATTTTTCCATATTTTTTTAAACTAATTGTTACCAATAAACAGGGCATTTCTTCTTTCCAAAGAAAATGAGTGGGGACAAATTCAAATCCAATTTATGACAATACAAGTTCTAATTTAGCATGAGGAGACTGCAATGCATGACTTAACTGGATCAACAGTATATTAACATAAAAATAATCAGCTGGCGGAAGATCAGCTGAGCGGTAAGGGTGCTTCTAAAATTGTTTTTAGGACAAAAAATTGGTTTTCTAAGGGGCTCAAATTTAGGAAGAGTTACAAATTCATCCAGATAAATGTCACGCAAATACAAATCTCCCCGGTTCCAATCGGCGACACATTTCTTTCACTCTACACTGCATCGTACAAAATCATAAAAAACATGTGCAAGATCTCCCAAAAGACTTCAGTGCAGGGCTCACTCATTCTGGCAAATGCTTGGTTTTCTTTCTTTTTCTTAACAAAAATATTCTTCAGCATCAACGAAGTCGAGACGGTGCCCGTCCCATACATTCAGTGTTATAATTAGTACTAAAAATACTTTTGTCTGCAAGCCTCCGCCGTACTCTGTGCTTGCAAATGTACAATATGCTACAAGAACTTTATACATGCCATCATTCTTATTAGTATTTACATGGCTCCTGAAAGACATGATCATCGAATGAGGTTTTGCCGTCTTTAGTCTGGCTATGAAGCAGATTCAATTCTGCACAGGGAAAGCAACAACGAATCAAAAGCAGAAAATGGCTCACGTGAGGAGGAAAACAAGATAGTCGATCACGCATCTGATTCTAAACCGTCACAGCCTGTAACACATCTGGAGCAAGTGCAGTGCAAAATGGGCTCAAACTCATGATGGAACAGAAACAAACAGCGCACCACGCTCATAATGTCACAAAATGGCAACGCAGTCTCATCTTTTAAACACAAACTTGTGCCGTAGACAGGACCAATTTTATTGGCCCTCTTCCGCGTGTTACGGCGGGACGAGTGGGCGTCAAAAGATGAGATTGAGTAACAGAAGCATGGGGGGGGGCAGCTTTGGTTAACGCACGACACCACCGAAGCACAACAAGACAACCTGGACACACTACAAACACCAAGACTCAACATTTGTCCGCCTTTCACGTGGGGCACTGACACTTTCAGAGTGAATGTCACATCTGTAATTTTACACACGCAGGTGTCGCCCCCTTTGTGATACTCCCTCCAATAAGGAGGACAATAGCAAGAGCAACGGCAGACAAATGTCTTTGAGAGGCAGTGTGAACACAAGTGCCAACCGGGCCTTTGAGCAGCACGTCCCCAGTAGTGCATGTGCGCACAGCGCAATAAAAAAAGGTACGTACACAGGAGTCGACTGCCAGAGGCCCGTGTGCCATGATATCAACTTTCATCAAAACGCCATTAAAAAAGAATGTACACATGATTTCCCTGCAAAATCGCAGTTGAGCGTCCTACTGTTTGAAAAACAGGAAAGCCAGAGGGGCTTCTCATTTTTAAATGTGCTGCAAAAAAGGAGACTGGACTGTGCTGGCAACCCGTTAAGAGTATAAAAATAAAATCGGCTGTATATGTCCACAGAAGCGGACGGGAATTAAGTAACGTGTGGAAAAATAAGTGCACCCAATCTGCTTTGATAGCCATAATAAAAAGAACAAAACCAGATGCAAAAAAAGGTGTTGTGTGGGTGGGTGTGTGTGTTGGATGGGGTATCCATTTTGTCGTCACCAGCGAGGCAAGAGGACTGTAATATCTGATTTGTTAAAAAAAACAGCTCATTAAAAAGTGTATTACAGCCATTTTCCTCTTCAGGCCTGCACCTTCAAGAGGCTCTTGAGCTGGAAGGTCATCATCTCCCTACTCTCGCCGGCACTCATGGGGAAGGACACCCAGTGGCTGGGTGGCTTGGGCAGCACGCTGGGCGAGGGCGGCTCACTGAACTTGGGCCCAGCATAGCTGGGGCTGCCCCGGGCGCTCAGCAGTGTGTTGAGGTGGGACACGGCCCCCTCCCAGTCCTGCTGGTAGGCGGCGGCCAGACGGGCGATGGAAGCGGCCGCCTCGGCCTGCCGCGCTTCCGGAGAGCATTGGAACCCCAGAACGCCCTTGTCGCTGCTGCGGCGATGTTGGTGGAGGACACCGGCCCCCGCAGCCGACACCACCGTCATGTTGCCGTTCTGGTCGCGGCCCCTCTGCTTGCTTCGGCCCAGATGCTGGTTCTTCTTCTTGGGGCGCTCATGGTGGGCGCCTGGAATGTTGCTGCACCGCTCTCCGCCTCCACCTCCACCTCCCATGATACTTCACCTTGACTGTCACCTAAACAAATAGGTATGGGTGCATTAGTTTTATGTGCTTTCATTCTTTCTCCACCCTCAACAAAAACAAAATGCCATCTTCCTAAATTTGATGTCAAGAAAAAAAGTGGACTAAGACTTTTTTTTAAAAGGTCCTGTTTTTGTTGCGTCGACTTACCCCAAAAAATATTGGTTCATGTCCCATACAGCTTAAAATTGCAGCAAGTTATTTGATCACATTCTTAACATATGCAATGGCATTCCATGACTGTAGCATAACTTCCTGTTGATAACGTCATACATTAGTGTACTTACACGGTAAAGTAATAATTTTATTATTGACTTGTCAGTATTGCCCCCCAGTAAAGGACCGTTATAGGTCTGTCATAATAAGGCTATTGATTATTATTATCAATCGGATACAATTTTATTTAAATTACTGTGTTAACCCCCCCCCGAAAACTGTTTACCCAATTATCTATGGTGTTGTTTAGTTCTTACGGTAGATGTTTACTGGTCAATTAAAAAAAATATTTATTATAATCTCATTTTAAAATTATTGTCTACTAGCTTTCAGTTTCTGTCCGCGGAAATGCAGTCGTTTGCCTACGTGCAGAAGCGCCAGCCAGCCACCCCTCCCCCATCGCCTCCACAAGACGAAAACAAGCTCGAGGCACGCACCTCTTTGTTGCCACAAAGTTACGCAGGAAGAGAGCCCTCTTCTTCGTCCTTTTCGCCTGTCTTCCGCCTTGAAACAGCTTTCTCCGTCCCCGAGAACAGTCGATGTTGGTGTTGTCGCGTCTCCTTCTGCTGGTATCGAGCGTTCTTCGTCCCGTCGAGTGTGCCGGGCTGGCGGTCGTCGAGTGCCAATGGGCGTCGCTTGATCGCGGAACCCAGTAGAACATGAATTCACCTAGGCGCACACGATCCACCACGAAGCCGCAAGACCTAGAATAATAATGATGATGATATAATAATTACAATAATAAACGCTATCGCACATTCGATTTAATAATTTGTCAACGTACACTTCCTGTAGTGACGCAGTTTCGCTCGTTTAAAGTCCACTTCTCACCGGTAATTATGTGTTATTTGCGTTGTTACGTGATAATTAATCTAGTAAAGCGTTGGAGTGGTTCAATTGGCCGTCTCCGTTGTAGGTCAGTGTACTTTAGCGGAGAACAAAACAAAGAAGCTTTAGCTCTGTAATGGCGACCAGGGAAAACAAAAATAACCAGTCTCTTACCGACTTCTTAAGGCTTGATCGTCGAAGCCTTTCGTCCGGATTGATGTTTTTGCAAAACAGAGATCCTTCGTTAGTGTTTCCCACTAATTCGGTTGATGGTCACCTAGTAGATGGGAAAACAAAACTCGGGGAAGCAGTCTGCACCTATCTCTCCCTCGTCGTCTTTTCCGACTGTGTCTGAATTGCTACAAAATGTCGCCCTCATCTCGCCTATGTAGCTTGTGGCAGGCACCCTCCGACCAATTACATCGCGAGTTTGAAGGGCCCCGGCCAATCAGCGGCGAGTAAAACGGACGCATTCTTGCTTGTTGCCAGACGAGTGACGTCAGTGACCGACTTGTCTTTGTGTTTGTGCTTTCCGCAATTTCTCATGGTGAGGAGAGAAAACAAAAAAATACACCACATGTCGAGTGTACAAAGCTGTTTCGCTGTTTGACATTTTTGTTAGGTAACGCAATGTAATTACACAACACATACGCTACGGACAGACCACCGTAAGGAGCGGATTAAACGTTATGTAATGTCGATCCGTTATCGAAATCAAACGCAGTTTTTAAGAAATCATTTGATGAAATAAGACGTTTTAATCTCTTGGGTTTTTTTCCTTTTTGTGTCGAAACAGCTGCAGCAGGCTGGAAATGAAACCCTTCACCCACCCATCAACCCCCACCCCCATTCCTCAACTCACTAAAACATTGTGTTTCGACCCATGGGAGACTTAACTATTTTCCGAGGTGGTGGTGCTGTTATATTTACGCCAAACAAAACTCCAATAACTAACCTGTAATTGCTACAAATAAATCACTGCTGTCAGATAATCAAATGGCACAACATGACCAAGTTTTCCTTTATCACTTTCAGAGCAACATATTTGAGTCTCCAGTAATCCTAACTTGCATTGTTTTGGAGTATGGAAAGAAGACAGAGTACCCGGTATTCAGGTAAACAAGGAAAAACGTTTTGTTTTTCTTTAGTTTGTTGTGTCTTGTGAAACTGGTAAGTAGGTAAGGGACAGAAAGTCATACGTAACAGCCATAACATAACTTCCAGACTAACAACAATTGGGGCACCTCACGTTCTGGCCTTTGTACCACTTAATCTCCGCCATACGTCAGCTAGTACAATTTTGGCCAAGTTTGCACATAAAAGGTAAAAAACAATTATCAGAACTCGGGAGAGCAGGATCAGTCAGTCAAGAGTGGCTTTCCTTCGCTGGAGAGTGTGTGGACTTTTAAAAGTTGCAAAACAGGCAGGGGGGAGGGGTGGAGTCGTTAATCACAAATCCCATACTAAGGAAAGTAGATCAGCAGCAAGGCCTTTTGCGGGTCGCATCGACCTGGCATGAAGGCCACGTCACCATATTTGTCGATGTAAACATGACACCCATAGTAAAAAAAAAAAAAAAATGAACACGTCCATGCAATTTGATTCTTCAAGCAAAAAACCTGGCACACTAACTCAGTTTTTCCTCCCCAAGTTCACTCGAGGCCTGCATTGTTTACGGAATGATCCCTTTGACTGTGCGAACCTGAAGTACGTTTGAAACTGTTTTCACATGTTGAGATTTCATAAGATTCAGATAGACTTGCTCAGGGACAACTGCTTTAAATAAACAAATCAGGGTCCTTCTGTAGAGTAGTTTGCTTTGTTCCTTATCTCAGTTTCAAGGTCTTGGTTCAGTCCACATTTGTGCAAAACAATTGTTTTTCATTTGTCAAAACGGAACCCATTTAATTAAAAATTTAAAATAGGGAAAAAAAAGTTAGCCGCAAATTTTTAATCAAAATAAAAATAACACCTCACGGCAAAAAAAGTTTTTCTTTTAGGAAACATTTGTGGCTTTTGTTTGGCTCTGAAGAAAGAGGCAGGGAGAGGTTGTTGAAACGAAAGCCTAAGTGGTTTGCGTCACTAGAATTATTTTCTTGTTACACCGGTTTCATTGCCAATTCACCTGCTGCCAGACACTTATTGCCAGTCATGACGACAAAGGTGGAGCTGCACTGTGATTTTCCGTGGAACCAATGCGATTAGCGAGCGGGGCTTTTATTTCTGACTAGCTTCTTGACCTTCACTTAAACGGGTGCGCCAACTTGTTCCACTGTTCTTCCTCATTCCAAATGTTTCATATCAAAAGTAATACAAGTCCTGTGGCAGTATTACTTTACGTGCTTCAACATGGTTTTGAAAAATGCCTGAAGGTGTCGTGATATATTCCAGGCCGGAGGTTGATGACGATACCGTCTTAAAGTATGTCAAGAAATACCACACAACTGCGTAGGGAGTTAATTGACCGGAGTAGCGTTAACTGCGCAAATTGGTGTCATTTCACATTGAGACCAAGTTTTGCGCATTAAGCTCGAAAAAAACCACACAAGTTTTTTTTGGTGTGTAATGCTGACTTTAGTCTAACATTTTTGAAAATATCTGTGTAATAACTACTTTATTAAACCAGCCATTGTGCTTCCACTGCAGGGAAAACAATGTGAATTTATATGGTGTGATGTTCCCTACCGCCGTCTAGTGGTGGGGGTCTGAAGTGCACTTGTATCTCAATGCCGGGTTTTACAGGATCTCCAAGTGAAATTATTGCCTCTTTTCTTCAATTTTTCCTATAATAGTGAAATGAAACGTTCCATTTAGATGACCGGGCAACAGACCGCATTCAGGTTGATGCTTCCTTATGTTATTTCATCCTCTCATCATCATCGTCATCATCATTTGCTCCCTCCCTCGCGCTCTGTCCAATTGGTCTTATTTGCTCTCCTCTTGTGCTCACATCACTAAAAGTGGCGAGCACAGACAGCAACAGGTAAGCAACCTGCCGTGAGCTTCTTCACATGTCAATGGTGAAATATGCTAATGCAAGCTGTCATATTGTTGGGCAATACTTTGGGGAATCGTCATAATTTGTGATGATGAATTTCTGCTGAACTTAGTGCATGTGGAAAAAGTGACTCAACGTCACATTTCAGTTGTGAAAAAGGGGATGTGCTATGTATTTGTTTAAGTGATTAATAGCAAAAGGGGAAAATCAACTTTCCCAAATGATAGCACTTCTTCATTCTACAGTTTGTTTTCACAATCATCGTAATTTTAAAATGATATTACATGTATATGTATTCTATACATGTACATGTATATACATGTATCATATAACAATGGATTTTGATTGATAGCATGACTTTATATTTAAGTGTATTTTAGAGATTTCTAATTCACGCTAGTTTGATAGTTTAGGATTACTTACATGTTGTATTTGAATGTGTAATATGAACATTATAGGCTACTTGAATCATCATATTTTATTCTTTTCATTAAGGTGGCTATTTAATCATGTTATTGGGAATACATCGTTTGGTATAATCTATACAATTATATTTTCACGTTAGATGTTTTGTGTGTATATTTTGACATGTTTTATTTGATGCTTTATATATGTATCAAACTGTTACCTAATAGTGTAAATATTTAGTATAAACAATGTTACAGTATCTTAAGGCCTCTCTTGACAACAGGTAGCTTGTAGTAGAATGGATTTATTGTTCCTAAAAATAAGACTCTAATGGTCCACCCTCATTAACGGCTCCATTATTTAATACCTCGGCCCAATCCTCTTACATTACTTCAATCTATTGATTGCATATAGGGGAAAGGATTGATAAAAGCTGACCGACCTTCACTTTCTGATTACAAGTCCGCTACCTCATGTGTCCATCAGGGGGCGATGCATCGTGCATCCTCATTGTCAGGAAATTAACTGGAGCCTTTTGAAAAATAGTCCAAAAAGTGAGTTTGGTGATAAATGTATGTATTTTTTGCGCTGTATATCAACTGAAGACAAGTTTTACAAATACATTCAAGCCGATTTCTCGTCTTTATGGCCGACATGTTCGAAGCCGTAATGATCATTACATTTGTTTGCTTTGAGCTCCAAATGACTTTCCACTTTCCCTTAAAAATGTCAATGTTCCCTCTTAGCTCGAAGTTCAATATTGACAGAGAGGACTCGTAATTACATTTTGTGCTTATTATTGTTGCTGTTTTTGTCGTCCCCTCCCTTGGCAGGAAACGTCGGCCCTTAATTTGTGTTGGAGTGGGAAAGGTTGTGCTGGTTGGCGCCCATGAGGTTTGACATTTAGCTCATTGTATATGACAGTCACAATGTGATTACGTATAACATATTTTATTGTCATGAAGGCGCTACAAAACCGAAGGGCTAAAATGGAGGAACTGGAGAATCCTTCTTTAGTGCTCACCCAAGTCAAAGAAAACCCGTCGGCTTCAACGGGTAAGTGAAGATGGTTGAGTGGGTGATCTTTGACTCAAATGGCACGAGGCAAAACAAGGATCTATGCGTTTGGTATGCCTTATCAATAGATACGATGCGCTTCTCGGTTTTAGACCATCTGAAGGCTTTCTCCCAGTCAACAGGTCCTGCGAGAACCTGGAATTCTACATGGTCCTAATCGCGGCAGAGAAGACGGCCATCGGTTCCATCTGTTTCCTAGCCGGGCCCATCACGCTGCTGGAGAATGCCGTCATCCTCGGATTGATCGCCGCCACGAGCTCGCTGCGCCAGCGTCCCTCCTACATCTTCATCGGCAATCTGGCGCTGGCCGACGTCTTTGCCAGCTGCTTCTTTACCACCAGCTTCCTGGACTTCCACCTGTTCCGCCGCTGCGACGGCCCTACCGCTTACCTCTTCAAGCTGGGCGGAGTCACCATGGCCTTCACCAACTCGGTGGGCAGCCTGCTGCTGACCGCCCTGGACCGCTACCTATGCATCCACCGGCCGGCCGGCTACAAGGCACTGCTGACTCGGCGTCGAGCTCTACTGGGGTTACTCGCCCTCTGGAGCGCCACTGTCTTCATCTCGACGCTGCCGTTGATGGGCTGGACGTGCCCCACTGGATTGGCATCGCCGTGCTCCCACCTCTTCCCCTACATCAGTCGGGGCTACCTGGCCTGCTGGACCAGTTTCATTCTGGTCCTCCTGGTGCTCATCCTGGGTGCTTACGTCCTGATCCTGTGGAAAGCCCACCGCCACGAGGCCTCCTTAAGCAACCTCCAGGGGGCGATGGGGCCAGGCCACGCCCGCATGAGGATGGATATCCGGCTGGCGCGCACCTTCGGCCTGATCCTGCTCACCCTGGTGGGCTGCTGGCTCCCAGCGCTCTCCTTCATGCTGGCCGACGTGGCTGTGGAACTGAGCCGCACCCAGCAGCGGGCGTTCGCCTTCTGCAGCACCCTGTGTCTCCTCAACTCGGCCGTCAATCCCCTACTCTATGCCCTGCGCTGCCGGGAGCTCAGACTGGCCCTGCTGCACCAAGTTAAGGTCCTCAGCCAGGCCGCTCGGTGTAAGAAGGCCACTGCGGGGGATTCAGACCAAAGAGCACCATCAATGGAGAACTGTAGCACACAGGAACTACCCGGAAACTCTCAATTTTGCTCAGTATTGGAACTAACAGACAAGCAGTAGCAACTGGATATTAGGACACTAAAACGCAGGGCTCGGTAGTAGTTCTCAAAGAATAAAAAAAGAGATCCAAAGTCAAACGCTGCTTGCGGCGTAAGGGTCACAATCTTAAGTCGCTAACGTTAGCTTAAACTGAACTAATGAATTTAGAAATGTGAGGGTGAGGGGGAATCCAGCTTCATACTGAGAGAAACAGAGTAGATTTTCAGGTAGTTCAGTGTCTTCTGGGTCACAAATGGATTTTGGTGGTGCCGAAATGGAGCAGATTGAACCCCAGCGAGTTTCACTGTGATTAAGTGTTATATTGTCATGTATGACTTTGTAATTGTCGTGGAGTACAATGTTTTGTTTTCTAGGTATGTGATGACATGATGGTATGCTTGTGTGTATAAGAGCTTGGGGGTGTGGTGTGTGTATTTTAGGCGGGGGCAGTTATACAAACTGCAAGTGAAGGCCACAAAGGCTCCTATGCAGAGGGGGATTTAAATGGGGCACATGCCAGAAGAAAAGACTGCTGGGGGTGGAGGGTGGGGGCAATACACCACTAGAGCATTCTTTTGTTTTGAATAAAGGGGGGGGGGGGTCTACTGCTAAACGCTCCCATTGACACTGATGTGGGAAGCACCATAAATTACTGGATTTAACCCCCTCGCATCTAATCATTAAAACTATACTGCTGGTTGATTTCAAATATCAAAACGGTCTCGCCGGACGGACCTTAGCTTCTGCTGCTTCATCAGAAGATGGCTTTTTTTGGGTCACTGGTCACGTTAGTTAGACAAAAACTCTCGCTGTGTGTATTTTTTTTTTTTAGAACTTGTCCATTTTCATTTGATGACTCAATATAGCATGAGAATATTTGAGTTTCACGTTGGCTGTTTTTATTGTATTGATTATTCTTGTGTTTAGATGTTTATCTACAACACTTTTTCAGGGTGATGATTTGAAGGTGCTCAATAAATCAAATTAAATTGAGGATAATATCGAGAATTAAAAAATAAACCATTGTGTTTAAAGATTCATAACCATTTCTCTACACAAATTTAGTCCATGTACTTGCTAGCGATTAACAGGTGAAATGGTTGTTTTCACGAGTCATATCCACGGTGAAATGACGTCGGCTAGCCTGTTAGAGGGTGCTGACTTAAAAGGCGTCATTTTGACTAACCCTAAGGTGAAAAATACACAATTAGACGATGGCTAAAATAATTAAGTTTGACGTTCAGCTTTTGTTAGCTTACGTTTACCTGAACACCAAAGACTTTAGTTGGAGTTCAACTCAAACCATTATTCTAACAGCAGGGGAGGGTCCGTAACAACACGTTATGAAAACAGAGTTAGAAGTAATAACAACATGTTTATTTTTTTAATGGGTTAATAAGAATGTCTAGAAAAACGTATGACTCAAATATACCGGTGAATAAGAAAGGACAACAAGCAAGAAGTCGCTACATTACGACAACACCCCGCTCTCTGTTGCTCATTGGTACGCTCTGCCATTGTGACGTTTGAAAAATTCAGTAAGCCCAGTCGGTTCTTGGCCCTCAGAGAGAAAAAGCCGTTGTCGTGGGAAGGAAGATAGACGCCTCGAAGCCCGGAAAAGAACAGCCGGCACCGGCATCAACACTCACTGAATTTCCTTTCTATCGGCTTGACGTTCCATTTTTCCGCCGAAGATGGCCTGCGGGGCGACGCTAAAGCGCTCGATGGAGTTTGAGGCCCTCCTCAGCCCCCAGTCTCCCAAGCGGAGACGGTGCAACCCCCTACCGGGGACTCCCGGCACTCCGTCCCCGCAAAGATGCAACAACCTCCGCACCGCCGGCGACGGCCCGACGCACTCCATGTCGCCGCAAAGCGTGGCGGGCGAAAACAGACTCACGCCAGGTACGATTTAACATGACCTGATTGCTGTTTTTGTTGCCTTTACTGGGGTGGGTGTCATGGGGAGGAGGGGATTTGGGTGGAGTGGTTAGCTTGAATGGGGGTTGGAAGCTAGCGCTTAGCTCGCTAGGCTAACATCCGAGAGGGGAATGTCGTCGTTGGGTTGTTGCTGATTAATGACTTATATTTCCTCACGTTTTCATTTAAATGCACCATTAATGGCATCCACTGTACAACACGTAACCACGAAATCGAATGTGAATTCATTTTGTTGGCCTCCAATGTTGAAATCAAAGTTGTACATTTCACTCATTAATGTGGAGGGACGTCACGTCTTCCTTCCGTAGCCGTGATGTCTACCTCATGTGTCGTCATATAAGATGTTGCAAAATGATAGGGAAAGGTTGAACAAATGATAGCAGGCTGATAGGATTGCAGGCTGCTAAGTAGGAGCTGGCACAATTATCTTGGATTGAGGTGGTGCTTGGGTGGCGGGGTTTCCATTATTCCTTTCCTCCTGAGGGTGGGAGGGCATTGTTCATTTCCTTGATGCCTTTGCCTCACTCCTCTTTGATAAATTGAGATGCAGAAGCAGGAATCAAAGCGAGATCAAAGAGATTCTGCATCATCATCGCAGCAAACCCTTGAAATGCTTGACCAACTTTGATGCCATGCTTAACCTATGCTTGTCACTTAATTCAGCGTTGTCCGATTGTCCAGCGTAATGATTTCCAACCACATTAGCATGCTGCAAGGAATGATCGGTTTACCATGGACATGATTCTTAATACTGCTGTTTTGGTCTTTTGGTGACACCTGGGAGCTAAAAAATGAAAGGAAGTCAAGAGTTTGGTTCTAGAGCATCAATTACACATGGAATTTGGGTATTTGCGGTCCCATTGCCCGTGAATAGCTGCTGTCAATTGTATAGTGAAATCACAAACACAAAATTCAAACTGTCGGCGACATTAAACCTTTAACCACGCAACCGAACATTTGAATATTGTTACTAGACAACAGATGTAAAAATAACTATGACGCCTAAAGATGATTGATTGAATATTTATTGATCCCCAGGGCTGGGGAAATCCAGGCCCCAGCAGTATCCATACCACAGAGTGGGTATACAAAAGACACACAGATGGCATGAGCGCAACTCAATAGACTCTCATAAGGCTGCCACACAACGGCGCCCAATGGACAGTGGTCGTGAATCGGTGAAAACATCACAAAGCAGGCAAACGTGTGAGCAGCGTCCCGGGCACCCAGCCGGGGCACGTGCAGATGGTCACCACGGGGGCTAGCATGGTGAAAGTTGTTGGTTCCGACGATTGAGTTTCCTGGAAAGGGAAATCTCTTCACGAGACCGAATGCATGCCCCTTTGTCACTTGATCAACCGATCAGCCATTTTGTACTACATAACCTTCTCCTGTGTCGCTGTAGCAATAAAAAGCCAAAGAAAGAGCCATATGGTTTATTTCGACCTGCCAGACCAGGAACCTTGTTGAGCACGTGCATGAAGGCCGACACAGGGAGTGGTGCTGATCTATTACGCAGCATGCTCATCGAGCTTGATGGAACTCTCACACACACACGCGCAGCTGTTTTCTGACAAATACATCAGGTACTTCTGCTCAGTCACAACTGTGTCATTCCGGTTTGACATTTTGTTTCTCTCCCAGGAAGCGTTCACTAGAAGTTCATGCAAATGGCCTCTTCCTCATTTTACAAAATGGTTGACTTCATTTGATAAAATAGCTAGACTTGGTACAGTGCGTCACTTAGCTGTTAAAAACATCAGTGCTCTAGTGCACTTTAATCTGATGCTGAAATTTCCTCGTTTCCTGTAAACTCACAGTGGCCTTCAGCTACTAGCATCATGCCAACGCCAAGTGATGAAAAGACAAGAGACACCAGCCAACAAACAGCACAATTTTCACGTGCTAGGAAAAACAAACTCTTCTTGTATTGCACATTTTCCAATGCAGAAGTTTCCTGGAACGCTAACAGTAGCATGTGGCCCCTAGCATTATGCTAATGTTTAGTTTGAAAACGACCAGTGAGGGTGATGGCGGGGTGGGAACAAAACAAAACAGTGTTCCATTTTCCCTTTTTTTGAACAGAGACATGCATTGCTTCAATGCAGTGCAGCCCCTGAAGCAAATGGTCTCCTTTTGTTGATCTACTGTAACTTGAACTGAGCCATCATAGGCTTCAAGCGCTCCCCCACACATGCTGGTTTTTCTCACAGCCCAGCCACTCGAGTCCAATCTATGTGCTGGATCTCGTGTCTGCTTCATTGTTTGGTCAGCGTCTGAGCCTTTGAGCTCTGGATTTTTCGCCATGTTTCTCCCTCTCCGAACTCCCGGAAGGAAGTGTCTGTGATTGATTGCTCAGCCTGGCCCATTGTTACCGAGCAAAACCCCAGAGTCGAGTCGGTACTACTGATGAGGACGTAGGCAAATGTGGACGGGGACATCTTTGAACAATCGTCGCTGGGCACGTGACTTCTAGCAGTACACCTTGCTTCCACTAATGCTTCCCTTGCTTGTCAGCAGCTGATGGGCAGCTTCGGACCCTCCACCCAAGATAAATGAGAGTTTGCTGTTGCCTTTTCTGTTGGCTGCTACTTGAGCCTGCTAAATTGAAAGGTTCTACTTTGTGATCCAGCCAGTGAAATGGCCACTTTCCAGAGGGGCTTTAGATGCTGTGTTCACATTTGCTTATCAGCTGGTTTGTTTTCACAGGAGCTTTTGTTAAACTTTGAACCTTTAACGATAAATGTGAAGCATCGCACGATTACTGCTGCGGCTGTTGTGAAATGCGTTACGTAGGTAATTAGCATGCTAGCAGTGGTTTGCACATCCAAAAGTTGACAATGACCAAAATGCTCCAAGTCATCATCAGTAATGCGTGCTCGAATTGATACATTGTTGTTTGTCGTTCTACAGAACAGATCTTCAAAAACCTGCGCCAGGAGTACAGCCGGATCCAGAGGAGGCGGCAGCTGGAGGGTGCCTTCAACCAGACGGAGGCATGTGGACACTCGGACGTCCCCAGCCCCTCTTCATCCCTGCACGCCCCCAGCTCCCCACCAGGTAGCTGAAGACCAGCACTTGTGCTGATTGGAGGAAATTGCTAGCTTGCGCACGACTGGCAGCCATTGGTTGAATTTGTGGGAAACGTTTGTGAATTTGAAACAAAAATGTCCTTTCGTTTTAAAAAAAAAATAATCTTTTTTGGGTTTGTCAGGCGCCTCGAGACGGGACCAGCCCTCGTTCACGCTGAAGCAGGTGAGCTACCTGTGCGAGCGCTTGCTCAAAGACCATGAGGAGAAGATCCGCGAGGAGTATGAACAGATCCTCAGCACAAAACTTTCAGGTAAGTGTAACAATTACATTCTCTATGCTATGGAAATCAGATGGACTACCGTGATTGGTCGATAGAAATGAACCCATTTGATCATTTGGGCTTTTCTCCACAGAACAATATGAATCCTTTGTGAAATTCACGCAAGATCAGATCATGCGAAGATACGGCGCCCGGCCTGCTAGTTGTAAGCATCCCAACTTATATTTGTGAAACATCTTTTTGTGTTTAGGATTTATTTTAAATGTTTTATTGGACTTTTTAGTTTGATGAAAATAGTCTTCAAAGATGCCTACGCACTGCCCTTGGCTTCTTTTCAGATGTCTCTTGAATGCGCCGCCACGAGTTCCAAGCTTCTTCCCCTCGCACACAAGATGGCTGCTCTTCTAAGGCCCTCTACCACTTTTTTTTTTAACCCCACCACCTACACACGCGCACACACACACGCATGCACACGTGCACACAGTGCCATGGTTTAAGTTAAAACTGTTCCCGCTGGCCAAAAAGCTCGACGAAATCTTGAGAAGATGACCTTTTTCCTGTTTCCCCTGCCCACCCTCCTGTTATTTGTCTTTATTTTTATTTTTTTTTGTTTCTCATCACTGCTCTCGCTGTCTCTCTCTACCTGAAAATGTGGACTGAAGCCGATCCCAGTTGTCCTAACTCGGCTGGCGCTGTAGACTACAAAGCTTATGCTTCTTGGCTCATGTGATAGAAGCTCTTTGGAGTGAGCAGCTGTATTTAACGCCTCTCATGTCGTCCCTCCTTGCTCACTCTTTCTCTTTCAACATGAGAATGTGCTTTTTTTTTCCTCCCTTTTGAAAAAAAATAAACAAAAGTTCTGCAATAAAATTTGCCAGTTTGATTCTGTCTTGATTTCTAACAATTTTCTATATTTTACATTGTATGTTTCACATGCGGGCGGCTCGGGTGGCAGTTCGATTCCACCTCCGGCCATCCCTTTGTGGAGTTTGTATGTTCTCCCCGTGACTGTGTGGGTTTTCTCCGGGCACTCTGGTTTCCTCCCACATCCCAACAACGTGCTTGGTAGGCCAATTGTGCACTCCAAATTACCCCTAGGTGCTAGTGCGCTTGGTTGTTCTTCTCTTTGTGCCCTGCAATTCGCTGGCATCCGGTTCAGGGTGTCCCCTGCCTACTGCCCGATGACTGCTGGGATAGGTTCCAGCACGCCAGTGGCCACCGTAGGGACAAGCGGTACAGAAAATGGATGGATGGATGGAATGCTGTTGAGTAGAGTGAATGATTGAAAATTCCAAACTTTTATTAAAACCGTACGTTCATTATTACTTTTCAAGTGAAGTACGGTTTCTGATGAAAGTCCAGTGGTTTACTCAAAAATACGGTATATTTAAAATACTTCAAACTGTTACATTATACGGACTTGAGCGCCTCTGTGTGGTATATTAACGTAATAACACCTTTGTGCTGACTAGACAGTGTAGTACGTCCTTAAAAATCAGGCTGGATTCACATGACCCAGTACCGGTGGCCTTAATAATTTACTGCTTATATATTTTAAATTTGTTATGAATGTTAGGGCAAATCAAGCTTAGCCGTCTCGTTCTAGTTTACGGGCGTGGCATGCAGGGAGAGGCGGGAGCTAACAGGTAGGTAGACTCAGGTAGCTAACAGAAGCTGACAGGTAAGCAGGTAAGCTAGCCGCCCTCCTCCTCCTCCTCCTCCTCTTGGACAACTCGGAACTCTGCAGTAAGACGGTCAAATATTCCGAATTACGTGCGTCTTTGTTTGTTTAGTCGCTGGGAGGAAGGAAGGGGAAAAAACTCATGGGACTATAATTATCTTTAAGCCATTTTTCTCCCCTCCTCCTCTTCCAGTTTTCATTCGAGACGAGAGACGAGAGACGACGACGCCGGCTAGCAACAGAGGCTGCACACAAATGAAACAATTCTAAAAACTGCCGAAACTAAACAACGGACGAGCTGCCCCTCATCGATCCTAACCAAGCACCGGATCGACAGTGTTTTTTGGCTCGCCTCCCGGTCAAGTTTGAAGTGAGTTTGCAAAGTTAAATTACGCTCCTTTCTGTCACTATTTAGAGTTGTGATCGTGTTTGTTGTTGGGTTAATAACGCAAAGATGAGCGGCATGATCTGTGTGTGTGTGTGGGAAAAAAAAGTTAGTTCCGTGCATGCCTTGAGGAGGGAGCGCAATGACATTTAACTGGACATTTGATTAGGTACACCCCCTGAGTGTAAACCAGTGTTTCCAAGTGTTTATTTAGCCAAGGCCCATTTTTTATATTATAAAAAAAAAATAACAATCACCATTTATATCAACTGCACATACAGTTGAAAACATAAATAATTTTTGTCCAATGTCAGACTGGTTGCGTGTCACGTATGTTTTTCCGCCGCAGCTGTGGCGATGGGCGATGTGGACCTGGAACAACAGGAGCCGTTCCCCGTGGAGCGGCAAGAGCAGAAACAGGACTCCCAGGCCAGAGACGATCTCCCAGACGGGAGGCGGAAGTTGGGATGCTGCGAGAAGTTCCAGCAGAGCATCTCTCGGTGGATGCTTCCAGAAGACTCCCGCAGCACCTACCTGCAGAGGGCCAACTGCTGCCCACCGCCCATCTTCATCATCATCATCAGTGTTGTAGAGGTATGACATCCGCTTGAGCCATCTTGAATACACATTTTGGACTTCAAGCATCACTTCCTTCCTTTTTTGTGGTTAATGATTCATCACATGAGCTCAAAAGAGAATAGGAACATCCCAAAAAAACATGTCCACTTGAAAGACTGTTGCAATGCGTAAATCTTTTGCGGGATGGTGAACGCTTTAAATATAAATCTCGTGATCTCATACTGTGGCAACACCCAGTTGAAGGCACCAATCAATTCGTGTTCAAGCTAAAAACTAAGTATGACAAAAAAGTCAGCATTACGGGAGTAATGAGTAAGGGTGGTCATTTATGGGGAAGTCATAATCTTAAGAGGAGAATGGGTAATTATGCACAAAGAAATTTAATAATGAATAGGATATTGAAGAAAATGAATGGAGTGAAAATAATTTGACATGAAACAAAGTTATAGACAAAAATAAAATTGAAAGAATAAAGGATTAATCCAAAAAGTGTCAGACTCTGGTATAGTCGGATTTTTAATGATTATTGCAGATGTTCGTCAGTGCAGGAAGTAGCAGTGATAAACCCCAACCCCTCAAAATAAACCAATCCATAATAAAAATAATGGTCACAGTGAATTTAACGCATTTTGTCTCCAGCTGTGCATGTTCATCTACTACGCCGTGTGGAAGCCTCAGAAGCAGTGGGTGACTTTGGATGAAGGCATCTGGAACAGCCGCCTCACCTACCGGGCTGAGTACAGGCAGGAAGCGTGGCGCTTTCTCTCCTACATGTTTGTCCACGCTGGGTGAGTGCGGCCTAACGTCCGTGGGAAAGACACAGAAAACAAACGCCACGTTTTCATGATCGCATTACAAGCTGCTTTAGGTTTGAAGTCTCACATTCGACCACCTCAACTGCGCTAAAATGCCTCACATAGCTTTAGGATAAGGAAGTTAGTTCAAACTACTAATGGTGCCTGAATTCCATCAAGTGTGGAGCACATCGTGGGCAACTTGTTCATGCAACTGCTGCTGGGCATCCCCTTGGAGCTGGTCCACAAAGGCTTTGAAGTGGGAATGGTTTACATGGCTGGAGTCTTGGCAGGTGAGGAGCGCTCTCGACGGGAACGTTCAAAGATCATTTTTAACACGTTTGCATTGTCTTACATCCAGGCTCACTGGCGAGCTCCATCTTTGATCCTCTCAGTGCCCTGGTGGGGGCTTCTGGGGGGGTCTACGCCCTCATCGGAGGCTACTTTATGAATGCTGTGGTGGTGAGGCTCTTTATGTACTACGCGATACCGTTGTAATTGTTTACAAGCACAAAGTAATAATTTTGTCAAGCAAAAACAAATCGCAATTGTTAAAAAATGAAGTTACAATTGTGATTTATTTTATGACATTACAGGAAGGGACAAAAATTGAACAAAGAAAGTTGTAATTGTACCCTAAAACGTTCTTAGGTTTAATTTTCTCAGAATGAGTTTGTAATAATTCAAGAAAGAAAATTGTTATAAAGTTGCAATATAAGACAAATAATATTTTTTAAATCATTTTCAGGAGTCAAATTGTATATAATACATTATTTTTACTTTTCTTGTTGCAGAATTTCCGAGAGATGATCCCGCTCCTCGGTGTGTTTCGCATCCTTGTCATCGTGCTGATTGGTAGGCAGACATCTTTTATTTTAATTGACACTTTTTTAAAAAAACATTCTATTCAACTATTGAGATGTATGCTACATGTTGCAGTGGGCGTGGACTTTGGCTTCGCCTTCTACAGAAGATTTGCCGGCGACGAGGGAGGTATGAAGGTACGTGCGCCTGCTTGCTGTGTCCTCGCTAGAAATCCAACTTGCGTGCCTGCAGCGTGGCACATAAGATCAGGAGGTGCTTCTTTTGCTTTTTCTCGTAGTCCATCAGCCGATCGTGTTATAACTTGCTTCTTGTAGCTTTAAACCCTGCCACAAAAATAGCTAACTTTACTAAGTGAAGTAACTAGCTGACTCAGTAACGAACCAACCTATTTAGTACTAACATGCCTGCCCACTATCTGACTAAAAATAAACTAGTAACCAACTAACTAGCTAGCTATCCCAGTAACAACTGTTCTAACCGGTAGCTAGGCCACTAAGTAAGTAACTAACGAATACTTCAATGATTTATTGTAAAAGGCGCGTAAGAAAACTTTAACCCAGAATTTCCTGTGATGGCCAGGTGTCGTTCGTGGCTCATTTTGGGGGCATCGTTGCGGGCATGACTGTGGGCTACGTGTTCTTTAGCGATTACAACAAGAAGCTGCTGAAGGACCCTCGCTTCTGGATGTGTATCGTGGGCTACCTGGTCTTCTTCCTCTTTGCCGTGATCTTCAACATTTTTATTTCGCCCGCGCCGTCCTAGCATAGCCATTCAGTATTTGTTAGTTTCAGTTTTCGCTTAATGTTCTGCAAAGTTTTTACCTTGTATTTTATTGTCATTTAATGCATGTTGTCATATTAAAAACATGTCCGTTTTCAGTTTGTCTATGTTGTTCTGACTATTTTAGTTTAGTTTTAGTATTAACCACTTAGTAGCTAAAAGTAAATATAAAAGCAAGTTGAAAAGCTTCATGTTTACTTATTAACGCTCATTCAGTGTTGCGATAGTAGCGTGTGAAAGAAGAAGTGGTCTTCGCAGGTTCTAGTGGCCTTTGAAACACCATTGATCCTTTTAACATAACAATGCGCTATAGATTGAACCAGGCCTGTGTGGACAATAATGTATTGATGACGATGCCCGCGGTCTCACTTTTTCCTCATATGACACATGCCCATTCAGTGTTAAGTCATGTTATTTACATGCGTTTGCTCAATAGGTGTGTGATCGTACATGGTCGCCAACTTGGCATGTACGTCTTAAGCAGACACGCTTTGGTGTGATGATCAATATTTGATGTTTCCAAACAATCCCTCCCTGCAGAGATTGACGTCGATAAAGCCGTGACCTAAATGCACATTTCCCGGACTTCCTGTGGAATTGATGTTGTTGCCGCGCTTCCCTGAACAACAGCTTTATACCGCATTAGCTCGATGAACGATGGGGATCGTTCAGAAGGCGAGGTGATCCCAACCCATTTGTTAGTTCACTTTTGTTTTGCTGCACTGTTTTTTTGCGGGGAAGACAGCATGACCCACGGAGATTTGAGTCACCATCGTCCATCTGTCCATGCCGGAAGGTAAACAACTTATTACATTACATTGCAAATGTGTGAAATTTGAGGTTTTTTATTTTGTTAAGTTGAAGCAAAATGGACCATGAATGTAGTTGCATTATTTTCTTGTACATAAAAACATGAATTGACTTAATTTGTTAAAACTCATTTTACTTTTCTAACATGTCTTAACTATAACTACTCTTAACTTCTAACATTAACTAACAACTATCAAAAGAAGCTTAATAGTCCTGTATAATCCTCAACATTGTTTTGAAATGATTATTTAAGCTTTTAGAATTGTACTTAATTTGTATGAATGTTTTGCCAGTTGCATAATTCAGATTCTCCCATCTTGTACTTTTACAGTCACAATGGCAAGATGGACGACTGGAACGTTCTGGGTGGCATCTTGGAGGAGCTACACGCGCACTCCACAATGGTGGGAAAAATGTGGCTGACGCTGCTGCTCGTGTTTCGAATGTTGGTGCTGGGCGTGGCGGCCGAGGACGTCTGGACTGACGAGCAGGACCACTTTGCGTGCAACACGCAGCAGCCGGGCTGCCGCAACGCCTGCTACGACCTGGCCTTTCCCGTGTCACTCGTGCGTTTCTGGGTGCTGCAGGTGGTCTCCGTGGCGTCCCCCTCACTGGTCTACGCCAGTCATGCTCTCTACAGGCTTCGGGCTCTGAAAAAAGCGCGGCATCTTAGGAAGGTCTCGCTCAGGAGACGGCTGGAGGAAGTGGAGTTGGATGAATCCAAGCAGCGAATTGAGCTGGCGCTGAAGCGGCTCGAGCGTGGGAGGTCTAACAAGGCACCCCTCAGGGGGACGCTGCTGCGCACCTACGTGGTCCACGTGCTCACACGCTCCGCCGTAGAGGTGGGCTTCATGGCCGGGCAGTATCTCCTGTATGGCGTGCGGCTGTACCCGCTGTTCAAATGTCAGTGTTACCCTTGTCCCGACACCATCGACTGCTATGTGTCCAAGCCTACGGAGAAGAGCATCTTCATGGTCTTTATGCAGTTCATGGCCGCACTGTCCCTCATCCTCAATGTCCTGGAGATCCTAAACCTGGCCTCCAAGGTCGTGAGGAGGGACATCATTCTTATCACAGAGAGGCAGCAAGAAAGCGCCTTGGCTATGGCGGAGTTCAGTTAAGCCAGGGCGGGGCAATTTGTCGATACTCCGTGACTTCAACCTGAAGCCGCAAGGTTAGTCCAGTAACCCTATATAGTTTCCTAGAAATGTGTTTTATTCTTTTAAAAAAGATACTGTAAACCACTGGATAGCATTTGCAAAATATTTTTAATCATTCAAATAAACTCACAAAACTCACCTGCTACTAATGTGTGCATTTAAATCAAACACAACAAAAATATACAGGACTTACTGTGTCTAGACATCGTACAAGTATCGTACTGAAATGGCTTTCGTTTTGATGTTTCCTCTGCAGTGTTTTCATTGATTTCTACACAATTACAATCAGTTTAACGTGACAAGACTAAGTGAAGATGTGACGTTACAACCTCAATATACGTCTGAGCAGCAATTATGAATATAAAAGCTGTAGGTATGGTTACGTGTCAGTAAATATATTCTCAGCTGTCCTATTCATAATGTGAATTTTAGATGACTTGTGTGGTGATAGAAAAAGGCACGTTTTATTTCTTTTTTTCCTTCAAAGTCGCACTAACCAAACAAAACATCAAAACTTAAAGCAGTCAAACATCCCTGGAGTTGAGCTGAAGTCTATTCCGCAACAGCAGGCTCTTCGGGTGGTGGCTCGTGGATTTCAAGCTAGAGGAAGGGGACATTAGGTTAACTACTAGAAAATACAATGTAAAACTATGGAATGTATCACTCACTTTTTTTTTTTTTTTTGAAAGGAGGGGGAAAAAAAACGAAGACCGGTCAAATGGTGACACTCACTCTGGCTTTGAGGTCGAGGTTCTCTTCCTCCAGACGGGCACACCTTTGCCTCAGGTCCACCACTTCCTGCTGCAGAGCCTCCGTGTCAGATTCTGTAAGGCCGGGTGTGCCAAGATGCTGCTTGACAAATCTGGACAGTTTGGGTTTAAGGCATGTAACTTTATTCTGAACAAGGATATTTAATTTATTTTAGAAATGAGGATACTCCAGAGCGTTGTTAGGCTTATCTGGTTGCTCATACAGCGCTACTAAAACTGAAATAGAGACACAAACGTGTTAATTAAAATGTGGACAACATATGCACCATTCCTCATAGTGGCTGTTGATTTTCTTCATTATACATATTGGCCAGTAAGGACTACTTGTACAATTTTATTGAATCATGTTTTTTATTTTTCCAAAGCCATTAAAATAATTAATTTTGTGTTATCAATTATAGTTATCTTACCACTGGTCAAACTGTCAACAACACCAGCTTTCTCCAAATACCTCCGAAATTGCTCTCTCTTGTGGTCTGGAGCCTGCAGAAATAGTTGGTTTTTCAATTGAATGCATACATTTCAGCGAAAACGAAACAGACGCGCGTTTCCCCATAACTTTACTTTACTTAACAAAATTGAAATATCACATAAATTTAACAAATGTTTGTGTCTTTTTGCGGTCAAACGAACGTAATAACATTTTTGCAACAAGTGCAGGTGCGCGACAAACTCTTAATTGCAAACATTAACCCGTACGATGCGAGGGTACTTATGAAAAATAAGTCCTTGACAACTGTTTGAATAAAACAAATTAAGCTTACCTTATAATGCGACATGTTGACAAAAAGATTGTCGAACGCTATAAATACAAATACGGTGTTTTTGGTGTTTTGTTTTTGTCTTGCTTGGTAACGAAGCTCTTCGCCGCTGGTTTGGAGTCAGCCACGACAACCTCCGACACACACCGGAAATAGAATTTTTAAAAAATATATTAATTCAATTTCCTAATTTGTTTCCTTTTTTGTTTGTTTGTAGTGTCTTTTTCTATATATTATTATGGTGACAAAAACCTCTAAGTATAATCCTACCTATGTTTCTAAATTCGTGTAGTGTCGTGTTCAGGACGTCCCTGATGTTCGACTTGATTCTCACTTTGAAACGCTGTTGTGTCGTCACAATATTTTGCTTGATCATCAGTATAAATGACGGCGGCGTGCGTTGTTTTAAGTCTGTATGATTATGTGGTTATAAAACGAACAATGTCAACACAATCAGTAACGTCCGGGACTGACGTTTTACGCTACTAGTCTGTCAGGATTCCAGTCGTTTAAAATCGCTGTATTGTCTCAATTATTGTTTGGAAAAGCTGATGATCATAGAAACACCATATGTGCTGCCAAATGTTTTTAATTTGAGGATATTTTGTATTGCATTGTATTTTATATTGTGAATTTACTCAACTTTTTCTTTGCTGGTAAAAAAAAAAGTTTTTATTTCCGATATTTTTGAGAGTCATGGAACGTCTCCCGTGTTGTCATCTGTCGATGCCACTCAACATTGCCTACTATTTTAGGGTCTGTTTTGTATCAGAACATAATTGTTCCATGTTTATTAAATAATGATGAAATGGTGAATATTCTTCAAGGTAAGAAGATGACAACAAGTGTGGAAGAATACTTCTTTTGAGGTTTGCTTGCCAGGTCACGAAACAAGTCAGGTGACAGCGACGAGTACTTCTTCAAATGACAAGTACTCTGGACCAATCGCATTTCGAATCCGTGGTCGATCATCCAATCAGAATTAAGGAGGGCGGGATGAAATGCATTATTTTGTTCAAGAGCGAAGAAATCCGAAGGAAACGTGTGGGTCCGAGCAGTGTGTCCGACAGTCAAATGGAGCATTAACGGCACAGTAGTCGCACTTTTTTGCGGCTACACGAGGAGAATCCCGTGGGTAAAATCACGGCGTGGTGGTCGACAAGTGAAGGTTGGCGCGTGGCCCGGGAGGAGGAGGCGGAGGCGGTGATATCAGTGGGATACCACCCGAGGGATAAGGCGACTGTCGCTTTTGGCCCAAAATGTCGATCCAATACGAGGTGGAGCAGCTTGCGGGTAGCTACGGGGTGGCCGACTCGTTCCCTAAAGACTTCGGCTACGGGGACGAAGAGGCGGACATCGAGGACCCGGCGCCGTCCGACAGCAAGCCCAGAATCCTGCTCATGGGGCTGAGGAGAAGTGGCAAGTCATCCATACAGAAGGTGTGTTAGCCCACAGCTAGCTTCGTGATAACATGCAGCTACAAGTATCACATGCAGTAACTAAAGTACAGTACTATTAGCAACTAGCCCCAAATGCTAAGCTAAATAATTGTCTCCTAGTCGAAAGTGAGCCTGTGAATTATTAACTAGTCTTCCAGAGACTCCTAATGGATCTCCCTGATTATGTGGACATAACGTCCTGTGACTTTTTAAATGGTATCTAACAGTGTCCCCGCGGGCCACAGCAAAACAACCACCTCCCCTTTCCCGTAAGCTAGTGGTTCAGGTAGTTTTGACAATCCTAATTTGCTTTTCAAATGTTGCCACCATGAGTGACATTAAAATACAATACAATACAGTAGTGTAGTAGGCCCAAGGGTTCATCAGAAACAAGCTCGTTATTGTAAGCCATTCTAACACGCTGCATAGTTTGAACTTTAAAAGTGCTAAAATACACTGTAATTAAAAAAAAAGTCCCTAATAGTTTGGAAAAAAAAAAAAACTTCAATGATAAAATGCAAATTTACTTGAAAGTTAAATGTAACTAGATATTATTAAAGCAGAGGTACCTGGCGATTTATTGTGGCAACAAATCTCCAAAAGAGCTGACTCTTACTTTTTAGACGATGTGCTAATTTCACTTATCGCTTGTTTGATGCACATCTGCTATTTTGAAGAAAGGTTGTAGTTTGGTTAGTTAGGACAATGTTTTTAAATCCCATCCAGTAAATAATTGGGCCACTGCCACTATTCCAGGAATTGTGTTTGAATTTTTTATTTTTTAATGGCCTTTATCTGTCGCATTCGTGACTTGACTGAAGTGTCTTTGAATAACAAATGAATGTGGCTTGTTGAATTTCCATATTGGTGGTCAAATTCAGCGTGCAATTTCTTTGCGCTAATCAGCTTTGAGTAGGCCCAGCAAACATGTGATGTGGCTTTTTGCTGCTTCACCGCCCCTGTGACTTGAAGAGCTCACGCAGCGCTGCCAACATTTTCTTTTGTTTTGTTCTTCTGGATGTGGGATGACAGTGCTGATAGTGGGCTCACTTAATGTTGTTTGACCTGCACTCTTGCCTTAAGGTTTCAAAGTGAAGCTTTCAAATTCTGAGGCAGAATGTAAAGAAAGGTCAACTGTTGTATTTTCCAGGTGGTGTTCCACAAAATGTCGCCTAACGAGACATTATTCCTGGAGAGCACCAATAAAATCTACAAGGACGACATCTCCAGCAGCTCCTTTGTCAACTTCCAGATCTGGGACTTCCCGGGCCAAGTGGACTTCTTCGACCCCACCTTTGACTACGAAATGATCTTCAGGGGAACCGGAGCCCTCATATTTGTCATCGACGCTCAGGTGAAGCACGAGGCATTGTGCTCATCAGGAACACCTCGGAGACCATGTCTGAAAGTGTAGGATTGCTCATATGCATAGGATGACTACGTGGAGGCCCTGGGGCGACTCCACCTGACCGTGTCGCGGGCGTACCGGGTCAACCCGGAGATCAACTTCGAGGTGTTCATCCACAAGGTGGACGGCCTCTCGGACGACCACAAGATCGAGACCCAGCGGGACATTCACCAGAGGGCCAATGACGACCTGGCCGACGCCAGCCTGGAGAAGCTTCATCTCAGGTACGCCGCCTTTATTGCTAGACAAATAAAGATGGAATTATATCTCAAAAAGAAAACTAAACAGCTATACAATCTATACCCCAAAGAGGGATTGTAGTGACATCTAGCTGCCACAAGATGGCAGCAAAGTAAATCAGAGGACCATAAAGCACCAATACCTTGCATCATCAACTAGTTTGGAGTTGAATCATTCAACAGAAAGCAACCACCTTCACGTTATCAGTAGTGTTAGCTAACATCCTAGCCCAAACATGCTAGCACAAACTGACACGATGTCACCCAGTGTGCTGTAATATGACACGTCTCTGCGACATACCACTTGTTCCTTCGAATGGAAAACAAGTCGATGCCAGGAGTGATCTTTTAGCGCCACGTATTCACAGTCAACCCCTTTTCCGTGGCTTAGCTTCTACTTGACGAGCATCTACGACCACTCCATCTTTGAGGCCTTCAGCAAGGTGGTGCAGAAGCTCATCCCGCAGCTGCCCACGCTGGAGAACCTTCTCAACATCTTCATTTCCGTGAGAACATGTTTGCTATGTCGCTTGCCCTTTGTCGCTGCTTCGCTGGAAATTGCCGTTTTCCTTGCCTTGCAGAATTCCGGGATCGAGAAGGCCTTCCTGTTCGACGTGGTGAGCAAGATCTACATCGCCACCGACAGCTCCCCCGTGGACATGCAGTCGTACGAGCTGTGCTGTGACATGATTGACGTGGTCATTGACGTTTCCTGCATCTACGGGTGAGCCAGATTTTTGCGTCAGGCCTTCAAAGCAATCCAATATTGATAGCCTTTTTTTTTTTTTTCCCCCGACGACGGTACAGTCTGAGAGAGGATGGCAGCGGCAGCGCTTACGACAAGGAGTCCATGGCCATCATCAAGCTCAACAACACCACTGTGCTCTACCTGAAGGAGGTCACCAAGTTCTTGGCGCTCGTATGCATCCTGAGGGAAGAAAGCTTCGAGCGCAAAGGTAAAAGACCTCCCGCGTTGAGTAATAAGACCAATGGCGGACCTCTGAGTGCTCTAAACTGCTCTCAATCGAACACTATTAAATGAACTCAATGTTCTAATTTGAATCCAGTTTTGTGTCTCTTTCGCTTTTCTCTCGTCAGGCTTGATCGACTACAACTTCCACTGTTTCCGCAAGGCCATCCACGAAGTATTCGAGGTGGGCGTGTCGGCACAGCGCCCGCTCGGGACGCTGCCCATGGGCTCGCCGGCGCGCGGCAAGGCCATGGCGCTCAACGGCACGCCGCGCAACACCGTCTAATATGCTTGACGCCCGCAAAAGACGCTAAGGAGCAGCCCGAAAGCGGCCAAAGGAAGAGACGAAGGCTCACGCAGACAGGCGGGCCTAAAATGGCCACCCGCAGAGGACAAGGACTTCTTTCTTTGGCGTGTGAAGACGAACGACCCACGGGAGGGACCAATGGTCGCTGCGTCGGCAGGATTGCGATGCGGCCACTTGTTGAGAAAATAAAAAATTAAATACCGAAGGTAAGGCACGCAGGAAAGACGGCCTTGCCAAAGCAGCACGAGCACCTCGCACTTGAGTCGCACACGTCACTTCCTGTGACGGCACGCGTCCATAGAGCGCACTCGAAAGGGATTGATTGATTGATTGATTGATTGTATGTATGCTTGCGTGTGTCCGTGTGTGAATGCACGTGTGAATGCGCGTTTGTGTGTCGGGTTGAGCCAATGACACTTCTCAATAAAGACATCAAATTCAATGCACGCAATCGAGTAGGATTGTCATTGGTAAACGCAACCCATAAAAATGTGCTCTGGTGAACGATTACAGAATTGTGTACTCAACTATTCACTTTTTTTTATCATAAATATTTTTACTATGGGAGTAGCTAACCCTAATTTTTTTATGGAAAACACTGGTGATTTAGCAGCATTTTCAAGAAATCCTGTGATGTTTACTTCCTGAATTTATTTTTAAACAACTACATGGCGCCATCCCTGCCTTAATAGTGTGTATCATTATGCAAAACAACCACGTTTGTAAATTTAGAAGCACACGTATTCCCTCTTATTCACTTAATTTATTTAGAAAAACACAGCCTCGCTTTCATCCTCTCTCACTCAAACGAGTGCTCAGTTCAGCTAAATTAAACATCCGCATGCAGCCAGGACATGCCAGGGGGATAGAAAGTGTGACATTGGAGGAGGGATGGAGACACTGATGAGGTGAGGATGATCACAATGGTGATGGTACACAATTCTATCACCAGGATTTGTTAGTTCAAAAGCCATCCTGAGAGGGGTTGAACTCTTTCCTCAAGAGATGTATCCTGACTGTCTTGGATGTTCCCCTTGTCTAACACGTAATATAAAAATAAAAAAAGTAAAAGAGAGATGCAGTTTATCATCTTGTTATTTGCTGAAATATAAGTCTATTCACTGTTTGTGTGCTTAGAAACAAAAAAGTATTACTCTGTCGCCATCTAGCGGAAATCTGTCGTTAGGTTTCATTATTATTTCATTATATTTATGAACCAAATGATCTCGATAAATGCCCATTTTAAGTTGAATAGTTTTAAGTGCTAGTTCAACTATTTCTTTACGCACGTATGATGTGACGTCAGTTTGTGCTGATGAGATATTTAACCCAATATGCAACCTGAAGGTTTTTCTCCAAGCTACTGGCTAACTTTATTGCAAGACAGGATGCGCCGTTATGCAACAGTGGGGAGATCATGCTTCTCTTTTGGTAATCCAAGGGGGGCGCGCCTCACTATTTGAGAAGCACTGGCCTAGGTGACTGATTCACAATTTGTTTTTGTCTGATATCAGAGATTAAATAAAGAAAACCAACTGGCTGATTGATTTGTTTTAATTGAGAGGGAAAAAAAACAGCAAAAGCATTTCACTAGCTGACCAGGAGATGGCGACAGCGTGGCATCTGAAGACCATGGATTGTTTGTTCTGCTATAGCCTAGGTGACTGATTCACAATTTGGTTTTGTCTGATATCAGATATTAAATATAGAAAACCAACTGGCTGATTGATTTGTTTTAATTGAGAGGGAAAAAAACAGCAAAAGCATTTCACTAGCTGACCAGGAGATGGCGACAGCGTGGCATCTGAAGACCATGGATTGTTTGTTCTGCTATAGCCTAGGTGACTGATTCACAATTTGGTTTTGTCTGATAATAGATATTAAATAAAGAAAACCAACTGGCTAATTGATTTGTTTTAATTGAGAGAAATAAAAACATCAGCAAAAGCATTTCACTAACTGACCAGGAGATGGCGACAGCGCGGCATCTGAAGACCATGGATCGTTCTGCTATGCCGGTTTAAAAAAAAAAAAAAAAAAAACGTAATTAGCTAGGGGTCAAAGGTCAAAGTTTACGGTTCAAAGTTCACCCAGGGGTCAAAGGTCGGTTCAAAGTTCACGGGGTCATGTGCACATTTTCGATTTTTAACTAGAGTTGAAAGTTCAGGGTTCAAAGGTCACCCAGGGGTCACCACGGGGTCACCGCGGGGTCACCGCGGGTCACCGCGGGTCACCGCGGGGTCACCGCGGGTTCAAAGTTCAGGGTTCACTTTTTTTTTTTTTTTTTTTTTTTTTTTTAGGTTAACCCAGTGCTTCTCAATTATTTTCTGTTACGCCCCCCCTAGCAAGAAGAAAACTATTCGCGCCCCCCCCTCCCCACCGTGACTATCCTAACTTGTCTTGTAAGTCGTAAAATGTTGCACTGTCGCAAACGTGACAGAAGTAACAATGAGAGCGCCACTGCCCCCTGCTGTAGTAAACGCGCAATTACACTTTATTCTAGTACTGCCAAAAAAAAAGCCTGTTCCCCAGGGTCACACGCGCCCCCCCAGGAATAGCACCGCGCCCCCCAAGGGGGGCGCGCCCCACTATTTGAGAAGCACTGGGTTAACCTTTATTTAACCCAGTGCTTCTCAATTATTTTCTGTTACGCCCCCCCCTAGCAAGAAGAAAACTATTCGCGCCCCCCCTCCCCACCGTGACTATCCTAACTTATGTATGTATATGTATGTATATGTATGTATGTATGTATGTATGTATGTATGTATGTATGTATGTATGTATGTATGTATGTATGTATGTATGTATGTATGTATGTATGTATGTATGTATGTATGTATGTATGTATGTATGTATGTATGTATGTATGTATGTATGTATGTATGTATGTATGTATGCATGCAAGCAGTCACGGTGGCCAAAACAAAACAGAGAAAATAAAAATGACAGTGAAGTTTACCTTTTTGACAACCTGTTAACAAAAGATACACAGGATGCTTTTGTACTAAAATGTAGTAGGTTATTGCCTAAAAGTAATGTGTGACCTCATATGAAGTGTCATCAATTAACAAACTTTTTATTTTTTTAAACTTTTTAATCCTGAAATGACATTAAAAAGCATCAGAATGTGTTTTCCATACCACCCCTCATGGCATTAGTTAGCAATATTGAACCCCATTCCAAAACAGTCATTTGCAACAGGTTAAAGATCTTATCACAAGCTGCCTTTCTTATTGAAAGTGGCCATGTATTGAAAGTTTGTACAGTTGAAATGTGTGAAAGTAAAAATAGTGAAAATAAAACTATGTAAAACAGCCTTTAAAATGTCTAATCAACATGATACAATAAGCATGCATGAGTTTTCAACGTAAAAAGATAGCCATGGATGTTAAATAATGTCAACAAAGATAGGTTCCAGAGTGTCAATAAGAGTTAAGTAAGAGCTGGTGGTCAGTGGAGTAGTCAGTCAGTGTGTGTAGAGGGACTGTGAGGAGGCACCGTTGTCTTCTTGGGCTCTGGCCACAAGCTTCTCTCTCAGACATTTGATTTGCTTCATCAGTTGCCTCTCTTTGCTGTCCAAATGTGTCCGGCCTCTGTCCAGTGACACTGGCAGATAGCAGAGTGAGAACAATATGTTTGAGCCATGAAATGACCGATTTTAATGCTCTGTAAACGGGTCATGACGTTGCCCGTGTAGACTCACAGACGGTGGCGGTGCTTTCCGAGGGGGAGCAGCTGTTCAAGCACACCATGCCGTTGCTTCCACCCTGCTTCGGTGTAGCTGGCTTAGTGGTGGCCGTCCTGACGTAAGGGGTGTTGGAACTCTGTCTTGGAGAACCTGGAAACACATGATTGAAAATATGCTAACATCCACCGATTGAGCTCCCATCTTCACTTTCTGTGGTTCATGTGAAATAATTTTCTTTTCTAGGGTTATTATCATTTTTGTTGAGGACTCTTTCACCAGTTGTATTATTAGTTATCTTCATAATCATAATGTAAGTGTGATTGTGTACGAGTGAAGTTACTTGTGTCCGCTGCAGGCCTGGATCGCTGTCGCTCCGCTAAGCGCCTTCGCTGACTCACCACTTCATCCCACTGGAAGCCACACACGGATAATGCCCATTTTTCAGTACTAAATCAATTCATTTAAATTGTTTCTGCGTTTTGTCCCTTCATTTCTTTGTTGTTCTCACCTCCTTTCCAGCAACATCACTCATGGTGCGCGTCAGCCGGTCACCTTCCGCTAATGTTCGCCTTTTCTTCTCCAGCTCCCCATTGTCGTATTGTTGGCACTCAGCGTCCTGTTGCCAGTTGTGATCGGAGCCAGGGTTACGCGACTCTGCCGGGAAGTCTTCCAGTTCCTGTACATGCAAGTGAAACTCTCTCCTGACTTGATTGCTCTTGAGGGGCCCCTCGCGGTTGTTAAGTCCTTATCTGGCTTATGACATCATTCACGCAGCTTTTATCTCCCTACCTTCCAGATACTATTGCATATTTCTGACCTTACCTTCTCTCCCTCTGTGCTTTTCATCCTCATGTCGGCAACCTGTCGTTCGATGCGAAGCTGCTCCTTGCACAGTTGCTGACAAAAAGAAGAGGATGATGACATGGCTACCAGTGGCATTGGATTCAAAACTACGTATTTCCTTTGAATACTAAGGATGGATGACAACGTGCTAAGTAAATATAGAGCAAATCCGAACAGAGATGGAGGAGATAAATGGGGAGTCTACGCTAGTCCTCTCTAGCATTGTTCACAACGGCAAGAGGGGAGCAGGAAAAGAGAGCAGAGAAGGTGAACGAGAAGGAAAGAAGAAAGGTGTCACCTGTTGAAGCTGCTTCCGCTCCACCTCCAACTCCATCTGCCTGAGATCCAGAGCCTGGAACGCTGCGGATGTTTCCTCCTCATGGAGCGCCATCTGCAGCCAAACAGTTACAATAAGTCGTTAGTAGCAAATAGTCATTTGACCTCTTAAATGAGACAAAGTGCCTCATTTAAGGGGCTCGTGAACCACGCCCATGTTTGGACTTTCTGAACAGAGCAATCCGCTTGTCGTTTGCCAGTGGTTTGTGCCAATGTATGGTTCAAACAAAAGTAGAACAACTGAATTTTTAAACCTCGTCCCAGCATAATGCATAATCCTTCTTACTTTTCTTAGGATCTCCTGGTCCAATCTGTGTAATTGTGAGAGTTGGAGGTCCTGCTGGTGTTTGAAAAGACGATTTCTATTTGCATCGAGAAGCTGTAACTCCTTCGCCTTCAGGTCTCTCTTTATGGCTGCCAAACTGTGACAGGACCAGGACAGTTTAATACCAATTTTTCTAACTACTAAATCCAAATATACTTACTTTTTCCTTTGCTGTAAGAGTTTCTCTTCCGCTTGTGCCAGGATAATTTTGCGCTGCTCTTCAGCCTTTTGCAGCAACTCCTGTGAAGTCAAAGGAGTTGAGTCCAAAACGTTTTAAAAAGTGCATTTTTTTCCCTAACACGATTCCTCTCAAAAGCTCTACCTGTTGCACATAATAGGTATCCTCTTCAGCTTGGCGCCGTACCAAATCTGTACGCTGCAACATTATCTCCTGCCTAATGAGACCAAGTGTGCACACTTTTACATTTTTTTTCCCTTCATCTTCTAAAAATGATTTTTCTAAAGTGCATTGTCACCTCTCCTGGAGGTATTCCAGCTCTTGCTGCCGCATTTTTTTCCTCTCCCGGTTCTGATATTCCACTATGAACTCCGGGTAGTGGTTAAACACAGGGTAAGAGCCTTTCGTCAGCGGCGAGAACTCCGAGAGCATCCTCCTCGGATGAACGTCAGCCGGTGTGTTATTCATCAGCCGGTAGGTGTCTTTGATCATGGCTTCCGTGTCCAAGTTGTTCCGATGGTGGAAAAAATACTGATATATGTGGGGGGGGGGAAGAAAACATTTTTCATTTAGTTGATTTAATTTACTTTGTACATATATACACATATAGAGAAAGTGAGTGCTTACCTCAAAGTCCCGTTTCTGCGAGCAGAGCAAGAGGGGCTCCCGACAGGACATCAGGTAGGCCAAGCAGGCCATCAGCAGGAAGGACGGATGATTGGAAAAGACGTTGTCGAAGAGTCGCAGCCATTCGTCACGAGTCAAAACCTCTGAAAATAACGTCTCCAAGAGGGGCCACACGTAGAGCTACCACAAATACACACGGTTCATTTAGAAATAGCACACGTGCGCTTTTCTGACAAAGTGTGTCATCGCGTGGGAATACCTGAGAGGTGATCCCACAGTCCACCAGGTGTTGCAGAAGCTCCTTGTCATGATGCGCCAGAAGGTTCTCGACCATGTTGAGGATGTTTAAAGGAGGGTTGGGGAAGTATTCAAACCAGTGTTGACACCAGCTCACTGCGACACAGCACAACCTAATCAGCTAAAATCTTGGATAGCGTGTGACAAATGCCGTGGTGGTCAAGATGTACCTAAGACAGTGGCCACCACTTCAAAACACAGCAAAGGGTTGTTCTGGAACAACTTGACAAATGGAAAGGCTAATAGCGGGAGATACTCTGCCTCTCCAAAGATGGAAGACCAATGAGACAGTGCAGATAAAACCCTGTGTGAGGATTCAGACAAAATATTGCCGTGAGAACCTTGTGCATGTTTAAATAGAGCATGTCAAGTAGAAGGATGCACACCTCTGCAGCCCTCTCTGAAGTTTTGGACTTTTGATGGGATACTTGTCATGGAGGCTGAGATAAGCTGCGTGGACTCCTTTTTCAGTCAAACTGTTATATGCTATGTAGTTCTCAGGAAGGCACAACAAGGACCGCCACACAAACATCCTAAAAGGTTGCAAAATATTCTAGATCACAAAAAGATGCTCAAACTCCAAACTGAGGAGAGAATGACAGTACCGGTATTTAGCAGGATATTCCCCAAATGCTTTCAGAAGACCCACCAGCCGCGTCTTGTTCAGACCACCGTAGAGTTGGTTCTAGTCAAATAGAAAGACAACCCATTTATTACATCAAAATCTCACATCGATAAAAATTGAGACACCAGATCCATTATAACCAGAGAAGAAAATCAGTTCCCAATTTGCAGCTAAACAAGAACGAGGTTGTTGTTCTCCGTAGATTCGTCAACAATTTCATCCAGTCAGGCCATCTTTATGACTTATAGTTTTCAAAACTTGGGAAAGAAAACTCTCAGGACAGTTTAGTGTTTTTTTTGTGTAGCAAGTGAAAAATATTGTTCTTGTCTGTATGTCTTACCTCTTTATCTTCTATTGCAGACCCAGCAGCAAGCGCACGGATCTTCCGCTGTTTCGACCTAGCTGTGTGATTGGCTGGTTTTTGTATCGTATCAGATTTGACCTTGAGATTTGATGGTGCCTGGCTTGCTGGACTATCAGAGACTACCGCAAGTAGTGGAAGAAGATGCTGTGGAGGAGAGTAGGTTATAAGCTGCAATCGCTGATTTCAAGCCAAATATTTATTTATCAGATGCGGGTTACGTTTAAATCCTCCATGAGACTCTGAGCACTATAGATGCTGATGCTGCCGTCATCAAAGATGGCCACCACATGACGGCCAGTAGGGCTGATGGTCACTGCGTTGATGCCATTATTGTGGGACCCGATGTGGAAGAGCAGCTTGGAGGTGTGAATGTTAATAAAACGCATAATTCCATCTTGCCCTAACACACCCAATGTCTGTGAAGAAATCAAATATTTGAATACTATAAGCGGTATTGGTGGGAAAAACCACAGCAAGTGTACCTGACTGGATTTTCCATCCAAGCTGTCGGGAAGAAACTCCAGCTGCCTGACAAACCGAACTTGAGTGGGCATCTGGATCACCTTGACCAGTTTCTTGCTGTCCAAACACCACAGGTGCAGAAGGTTGGACCGGCCCCCAGCTGCCAGGCTCTTGCTGTCCCTGTCAACAACAGACTCAATGAATCATATATGGGATATAGACAGTGACACAATACGTCTTTATTCAAACATATGCGTGGAACTAATACTTCATTATTTTGCTGAAATAATAGCATCACATTTTTGGTGCATCACTCTTATCAGTTTAGAATCCTTAATAACTTGGCAAATAATGCCCACTCTTTACTACAGTATGTAGTATTTTTTGTGTGCAGCTTATTTATAGTTTAGTTTATTATTTAGTTTAGTTTAGCAACTTTTTATTTTTATTTCATTTTTAAAAATATCAGGAAAAAAAAGCCAATTCAAAAATGAAATGTAACGTGGACTCCTCGTGGACACAGACACATCATAATAATAATTATTATTATTGTTATAACTTATTATTATTACTTTTGCGCAAAATATTTGCTTTTTTACTTTTTTCCTCCCTGATTATTCAGTCTCGTCTTTCTCTTTCTTCTCCTTCTAGTGGACCACTATCCTGTTCAGACTTTGATGAAGATTTAGGAAACATGCCAGAGTAGCACACAGGCATTGGCCAGTGTGCCTAGGAAGTAGGTGACTCACTGCGTTACAGCAAAGGTCTTGTAGGTGTGCCGAGCTCTGTGGTCTGGCACGGGAAGCTGGTATTTACACACCAGGGTTTTGCTCTCCCAGGCAAAGATGGAGTTGTCACTGAAACAGCTGAGGATGGTGTTGCTGAGAGGGAGGAAGAAAACCTGAAACGAGGACCACCATTGTATTACCTATGAAAGTCAAACTTTGCAATTAAACCATCATCGAGTCACATTTGGTAACCTTAACAAGTGTTAAAAAAGGACACATGTGCACCCCACAATTCGACACATGAATCATGTTATTTACCTTCTGAATGCCAATTGACTGATTGACATTGAGCTTCCTCTTCCTCTGGAAGGTGTCCAGGTCCCATAGCTGAGCAGTGTCTGAGGAAGTGGTGATGGCATACCTGCCGGAACTATGGATGGAGATGGACGTAACGGCCCCTTCATGACCCCGCATACAGCTGACCATCTCTTTTGTGTCTGTGAAATAAAAAAAACACATACAATCAAGTGCAAACAAAGTATTCATCTTATTTCTGGTTTGTACTTTGCAGGGTGCTTTAGATAACAAAAATATCAATGCTGGACTTTGCGTGAAAGACAAAAACTAGCATTTAAAATACAATTAGACTCAAAGATGGTGATGCTGTATGTGTAAGTGTTTCTCTTACCTTGGTCAAAACACTTGATGGTATTATCAACAAGAGCCACCAGGTACTCTCTGCTCTGATTGGAGCCTAATGCCAGAGCAGTGCAGGCCTGTCCCGTCTTCTGCACGAGACGAAATCTGTCCAAACATGAGAAGGACAAACGGAGAGGAACATATGTATCTATGTCAGCATCATAAAAGTCAGTTTCATGGGGTGGAGGCGACGGGGTTCTCGTGGGAACAAATAATGACTCACCTGTATTTACTTATGTCAATGGAATAGATGTTACCATGGTGATCACCAGCCAGGAAGGATTCTCCTGTGGTGTTAAAGGCTGCGTGGAGGAAACGCACCTTAACTTGCTGAGCAGTACGTACGACCTTCAACAAAACACTGTGGGAATAAAAACAACACACTAAGAAAGAAAACAGCAAAGAGAGAGATAAAAAAAAAAAGATTGATCATGGCTACTCACTCATGATTATTTGGAATTTAAGAGAAATTACGTCATTAAATATTTACACAGGCAGACAAAATTGTCAGTACCCTTCTGTGAATTCAAAAAAAAAAAAAAAATGGTCACAAAAATAACTTGAATCTGACAAAAGTAATAATAATAATAATAATTAACCACTGAAAATCAGACATTGCCTTTGAATTATGGTTCAACAGATTGAAAACAAACAAACAAAACACACTCATGAAACTGTCCCGAACAAAAATGATGGCACTCTTAATATTGCACAACCATTTGAAACAATCACCATAATCAAACAAATTCTGTAACTTTCAATGAGACTTCTGAACTTCTCAGCAAGTATTTTGGCCCACTTTTCATGAGCTAATTTCTCCAGTTGTCTCAGGTTTGAAGTGTACTTCATCCAAATGACATGTTTCAGCTCCTTCCAAAGATGTTCAATTGAATTTGGATCAGCACATTTTTCTGCAGAATATATTAAAGCCCATATGCCATTGAGCCCGGGGGGTTTGCACACATAGCAAGTGTTGGGATTTTGCCAGGGTTCATAAAAAGTTGCAAATAGGTGCAAACTGTTTTTCTTGTCACAAAGAAATTGTAAACATGTGCAAAATCTCGTTTTCAAAACACGTGATCCATGCAGCATCCATTATCTTGATATGATATACCATTTGACGTGTGTACACTTTAGAAAACTATGACAATGGCCATGTAAACAGTTCAGCTCAGCTAATAATTACCCTTTTCCAGAAGCTGGTTTTCGATAATTGAGCTTCCCTTCTTCTTTGTTTCCGATGTCGGTCACATTCATTTTAAAAGATTTATGAATGAAGCTCCATTTGGAGCAATATGACAAAACTGAAACGCCAACCACTGGTTGATTTAATCTCTTACTCGCTGGGCGGGCAGTCTGGAATGTTTGAAAAGAAAACCGGCGCTTTTTCGTACAAACAAGTACCAAACAGTATCAGTAAAACCTCTGTCATTAGGCCATATTTTAAAAAGGTATTCTCCCACGTTATAAATCGTAAACGAACTAACTTCCTCCAATTTACGTTTTTGCAATGAAATAATTTGTGTCGCCCGGAGTCTACGTCACACGTAAACAGAGAGGTGCATTATGGGAGAAATCTTTTTATAGGACCACCCATTTCGTCAACATTGCAGACATGATAAATATGTTATTAAATATTTTTTGGGGAAAATATTATTTGTACGGGGGGATGGCACATATTTGTTTTGTTTCTTACAAATCCAAGTTGGACGCATGAAAATAAAATTAGCATAAAAAAACACTCGCTTTTGGTAATGGATGCGCCTTCAAAATAAAATGATTTATTATATTATAATATATTTTTTAATATATTATATAATTAATATATATTCAGAATGATATGAGCCAGGTCATGTTATATATTCAAATAAGGATATTTGTTCTTAGTTTTACATAAATCGTGTCTAACCTTTGTTCAATTGGATTTTTTCTGCAAACGATATATTTTGAAAATCCTAGCCGGAGGAGGATGACGTGGTTACAGCTGTAACCAACAAGCATAGCTAGCCGGTTGTGGTTAGCCACGTCATGTAAACTTTTGAAGTGGTATTGATGAAAGGCTTATGGGCGCTGGCGTTATCAGGATAATTCACTTAACTTCTAATCAGACATTGAAATTTATGGTTAGTTTGTTGAAATAATTATATGGAAGATGTCAGACATCGGGGACTGGTTCAAAAGCATCCCCCTCATCACCAGGGGCTGGTTTGCTGCCTCGATTGCTGTTCCCCTCATAGGCAAACTGGGATTGATTGATCCCATGAACCTTGCACTGAGGCCTGAGTTGTTCCTAAGGAGATTTCACGTGAGTGTTTCTTGGGTTTTCCTCGAGGGATCCAAGGTTATGTTGGAATGTTTGTGTTTACCAAAGTGTCAGTGCGTTAGCAGGTGGCTAGCTTGGCTCACCCAATAGGCCTAGCCGAAAAACTTCCGGGTAAAGTGAATAAAAAAAATAAAGATCGAAACAGACAGAATTTGAACAATTGAGTTATTTCTACAGATCCGTACACTTTCAAATAAAATAACAAAACGTAGTGTGTCAAAATGGGCTTTTTGTGTTGTCCTGAAAATCGGATTCACATCAAAGGCTACTTTGCATTTCATTGTTCTAGTTACTCGACGTTCCTGGCGTTGATAGATGAACAAAGACACATTTCAGTGCGACGTGAAATGTTTAACTACTTTTAGACCACTCTCGTCAAAATGGTCATTATACTGCGGCACTCCTGCTGATGTCACAAACCAGTGCCATGGCTAGCTGTACCTCCCCAGTAGATGCAATCAGATGTTTTCATTGTGTTGTTTCTTTTCACTTGACATGCATCAAGTTCTTATTATGCAGGGTTGTATTCCAATAATGCAACCTTTGTGGGTAATTCCAGAATTTATTATCAAGTTTCTTACAGTGTGGCAAACATTGGCGTTTTTGCAGTAGCACTTACCCAGGGAATACTAACTTGGAGATTGTGTCCTCTCAAAGCAGTTTGTTTGGATTATGTTTTTGGATTGTGTTTCAATTAGATTCATTGCTCTATTTTTAGCTGTGGAGACCAGTGACTGCCACCCTGTATTTCCCAGTGTACCCCAATACTGGCTTCCTGTTCCTAGTCAACCTTTATTTTCTCTACAATTACTCAACTCGGTTAGAGACAGGTAAGATCACTCACTCACTCACTCACTCACTCACTCACTCACTCACTCACTCACTCACTCACTCACTCACTCACTCACTCACTCACTCACTCACTCACTCACTCACTCACTCACTCACTCACTCACTCACTCACTCACTCACTCACTCACTCACTCACTCACTCACTCACTCGTGTTTTCTTTATGTATTGTATTTCTTTTTTTTTCTTTTTCAAGGAGCGTTTGATGGGCGACCGGCTGACTATGTTTTCATGCTCCTCTTCAACTGGATCTGCATTGTTGTATCCTTTCCTATACTGTCTTTTTTTCCCATGCAGACAAAGTAGCACCAAACCTCAGCATAGTCATTCTGGTGTAATTTATTTTTTTAATTATTTTTTATTTGCAAGTCTCCAGCTGTGACCAAAGTGCCCTCTGTGGTGGTTGTCCTTGACTTTTGTTCTAGATAACTGGGCTGCTCATGGACATGCAGGTAAGTGGTTGTTAAAAAGCCTCATTATTAAACGTGGATTTGTATGTATGTCGGAAGGCAGCGTGTCACTACCCTGCACTAGTCTCACAAAGTAGTTAAGTCATAGTACGTCGGTCATGAAGTAAATATTTGTATCGAGCCTTAAAATTTAACAGTCCAAAGAAATTTTAACGTGTTCTTAGGCTACAAGTCGAAATTCCATGAAGTCACTAGAATGTTATGATGCTCAGTGTTAGCAGAAAATAATGTTAATGTTTACCTGCATACTTACAGTGTGTTGTTTTTCCTTTAGCTGCTGATGATCCCATTGATCATGTCTGTGCTGTACATTTGGGCGCAGTTCAATAAAGACACAATTGTGTCTTTCTGGTTTGGAACAAGATTCAAGGTAACATCTTGTTTCACCACTCAAATTGCATCAATGTATTTATTCATGAACAGCCTTGTTTAATGTGTCCAGGATATTCATAATATGTTCTATTTAGGCACATTATCTGCCTTGGGTCATCTTGATCTTCAACTTTATCATCGGAGGCTCGTAAGTAACCTCTTCCCTTTGTCACGGCATCTTTTTTTTTATTAGCACTATATTTTGACAACAGACATCGATCAACATGCTTCTCTGCTGTTTTTGGGCAGGTTTGTGAATGAACTCATTGGGAACCTGGTGGGTCACCTCTACTTCTTTCTCATGTTCAAATATCCCATGGACCTAGGAGGACGCTCCTTCCTTTCTACGCCACAGTTCTTGTAAGTTCTATTATTTGCAGAACACAGATTTAAAGAAATATTTTTCCCTTATACACTTCTGTAAGCGAAATGTGTCAACATGTTTTAGATTAGCAAGGGAGTATTGATGAGCAGAATAGGTTAAATTAGTTGCACAATCTATTGAGCTCAAATACAAGAGCTGTGCACAATCCACACGGTGCATTCAGAGTGCTTTCACAATGTAGGAAATTACGCAGTGCCACTTCACATTAATTGATTTTCTTCTATTTTTGTGAGAAGTCAAAATCAGAATCACAGTTGAATTTGGATTAATTCGCTAGCCCTAAACAGGGGTATTAAATTATAAATGTTTTCATTATTTTGTATTGATGTGCGGCGATACAAAACGATACCACATCATAATGAGAGCTATTTTTGATATTTTGGTTAACTGCAGTAGGTGCAACAGAGGTTAAAAAAATAGATTTGGGTCTCAGTATGCTATACAGTTCTGCACAACTGCAATGACAATTTACATGAGAAATGAATTCCCATTGTCTTTGTAAACTAAACATTTTTTGTAATTGTCATACTCGTCCACAGGTATCAGCTCTTTCCTAATCGGAGAGGAGGAGTGTCAGGCTTTGGAGCCCCTCCCACTATGAGAGCAGCACCTCAGGAGCAGGCAGGAGGTGGGGGCGCCCGCGGTGGCGGGCGCCACAACTGGGGTCAAGGCTTTCGTTTGGGGGATTAACAAAAGATGACAAGAGCAACCTATTGCCTACTTTGAGCAACTACACTTGGATTAAAAAAATGGTTACTTCCCTTTCTTCTATTTGAGGAATTCCAAATTAGTTAATTTAAGTCTTAAGTGAAAAGTAAAGGTGGCAAGTATTTTAACTCCAAAAGGAAAATAAGACTGCTGTTTTGATGACTTTCAATGTTTTCTTTTTAAAAAAAAAAAAAAAAATCATTATTCAACCCTTTTTCTTACACTCTGGTTTACTGCCTTATTTCACCCTTTGACAGCAGACTGACAGGTAGAGAAATGCCATAGCTGACTTAGGTTCTTCGTGAGTTTCTCCACCCTTTCAGATAGCATATCATAAGACTGTTGGAATTGTCAACATGAATGCTTCTGTGTAGGGCATACATGTCCAACTGGAAGTAATGTTTTGGTTGTCTGCTACAGACTTCCTAATGCCACAAGTGATTATTGTTTTTGTAAATACAACAGTTACCAAAAAGATGTCTGAGTGTGTTTATTTATCTATTTATACTTACTATATTTTATACTTTTATTTTTTATGTCACTTTATTTTTTTATTTTCTCAAAGCCACAAATTCCTCTGGCGACATAACACACTATTGAGGAGGATTCTCAAAACCGTATTATCTCCATTGCGTGTCCACATTGGATTGCGGGTGAGCCTGAGCCCATCTCAGCTGGCTATGGGCGAGAGGTGGGGTACACTCAAAGCTCAAGGGCAGACGCGTTACTCCAGACACAACGACAGAGGGTTAAAAGCAACACTGACGAAATGGGGAATTTTTCAATGTTCATTCATTTAAATGCGGCCCAGTCCAGTGGCCCCCAGGTAAATTGAGTTTGAGACCCCTGCTTGAAAATAACTAAATTGCTCAACAGCTCAAATTTTCAAACAGCTTGTTTGCTTGAACAGCTTGCGTATTTATTGGGTTAGAGGAGATTTAAAGTAGAAAATGAAAATGCAGGCAGTATTTCTTAGAAGCCAACCAGAAGCCAGAATACGCTCGGACGCTTTAACATGAAACGTAAGCAGCGGAAACATGTTCATTCTGCTTTTCAAACCAGCATTATATAGAAGTGACATTTGAATCTATAGCAGCGTTTGCACAAATGATGCATGACGATGCAATAAGACAAAAACAATAAACGTCCCTTTAAATCTTGAGAACAAGTGAAACAAAAACGTTGATTCTAAGGCAGTTAACACAGGTTTGATCGTACATTTAAAAGAAATTGCCGTTTGAACCAACTGTACACTGTCAATGAGTTTGAAACTAAACTTCCCCGCTGTCCATTGCGAAGACAAACCACAGAAAGGCGAAAGCGGACGAGTTCACAATTCACGGCTGAACAAGATTCATACTTGAAACTGCTTTCGACACTTAATCGCCAATAATGAATCTCCCCAACTTTCTAATTTCAGTCAAAAAAAAGTTGTTTTTCCATTGAAATGAACCATCATCATCATCAGTTGATGCGGAAAGACCTGAAAAGGCAGCATGGTGCGATCAGACAGACTACGTGTTTAAACAGAGAAACATTCTGCACTGTTATTGCCTCAGGTACTGATGCAGGAGCACAACAGCTGATTCAAAAAGTTACAAGTTAGTGCATTCTATCATTCATTGGCCTAATGCAGTTCGTCTTGGTCTGCACATGTGGCTCTTTGTGGCAAACGCGTGGCTCCGTCTCCAGCAGTGAGGCGAGGCGAGGCCAAGCTTGTACTCCCACAATCCATTCCCTCTCCTTGAAGAATATAGTCTGAGGACTAAAGGGCCGACGCTGCAAGAGGAAGTTTCGAGCTGGAGACGAAGTCGCTGAGCACAAGAAAGCCTTACAGTACAAGTTAGTTCCATACAAAAAAGAAAAAAAAAAGCTCTTACCGAGCAGAAAGCAGGTTCAATTTTCCTCCAAAATAGGCTTGATTTTCAGCAAATAAACAGCTATTTTACACTTCAAGCTTTAAAGAACACAAACATTCTAAGTACTGGGCACGCATTTTTAAAAAAAGTAACAAAACATGCCCTTTCAGGAAAAAAAACTGTACAAACTTTCTTTTTTTTAGCAATACAGAAAAAATATTTACAAAGATACTTTTTCCACCACCATGACACCCCAAAAATCCAGCTTTGGCACTCCTTACAGTACATGGGCATCGGCACCACATGACACACGAGCAGATGTCCAATCTGCTTGGTGACCACACGGAGATACATCCCTGTTTCCACGTTTGGCATCTTGTACAGGACCCTTGTGACTCGTGTATGCTTTCACATGAGCTAGAAAAGAAATTAGACATGATTAAGAGGTGGTAGTCCCAGCTATTGTTTGATTAACCTCATTATCTTCTGTTAACGGTCAGTCAGGTTGACATTTTTCCTCAAATAACATTTGAGACATTAAGTACAAGAAGTTACAGATTTGAACAGTGTATTGCCAGAAAAATATGTACAACAAATGTCCTCTTAAACAATGATTGACACTACACAACATCATTATTAAATGAATGCCAGTGCCTCCCTCCAATAATAGCATGCTGTATGTTGATGTATGTGTGTGTATGCACACACTAATGACAGCAAGTTGCAACGACGGCGGCCGTCAAACTGTCCATTATTAGGACCAATCACAGTTAATTAGACACTAATAACTTCCCGGATGGATAGACGGATGAAACTGCAGCTGTGGCATTTTAAAGGCCCAGTCCCCCATTCATGGCCACAGCCAATCACAGACAGACAGACAGATAATCCTTTTGCGGGTCATAGGAGGATAAACCCCTCTCTGTGTGAAATCTAGGGAAAAGGAGGAAAACTCTGAAGCCAAAGATGGCGGCAGTCAATTCTTGTTTCAAAACTTTATAATGCCACCACAGGGTGCTCACAGTAGACTTCTCTAACAAGAGTAAGAAGACTTTAAGGATCACCCCCCACCCCCTAATTGGGTTACTTGAACATGCCATGTTTCATGAACATATTTCAATGACCTATAATTGTTGTTAAACCACTGCGCTGATATGACCAAGTAATCCACTTCAGTTTGAACTTGCCTCATTCATGCGGATTATAATTTGTAAGATGTATACAGATGTGCAATTGCTGCTGCACTGACAAATTCCCAGCTCAGAAGAAATACATTTTTTGTTACAAACGAAGCATTTGTGACAACACTATACACAAAACGGCTTTGCTTTAGCTTCATTAAAGAACACGGCCCAAAATAAATATTATTGGATGACGGCTAGGCTAACAGTGCAAAGTGTGGACAAAATATTTTTGGGAAATTGCTCAGAATATCGGTAATTTTAAAAAAGGCCTACATACAACAAACAATCTACCAAACAAACTATACTAACTAATTTACCAAACTATAATCAAATAAATCTACTTACCATCAGCCAGTAACCCTCCCAGGTTGCTCCATAGTCAAAACATCAGCATCTGCCGCCAGTCTCTGTCTTTGTAATCCTCCCTCGCTCTCTTCGCCCACAGCTACTGTCACCTGAACCCACCTGACAAACGCAGTACATAATGCACCAATTTCAACACAGCATGACACTTTCAACGATATTCAATGTGCATGAAACTGAGCTGATACATGACCTCATTACATCATCGGATAGAACTTTGTATACTGAAAGTGTCATTATTATTTGTAAGGTAGAACTGTCTCATTTGTAAGGTGGAACTGTCCATCCGTCGGATTTCTTTTTAGGATTTCCTTTTTGACATTAAGATACCCACCTCCGCTTTTCAGCAATGCTAGAGCTGGTTTGGTCCAGCCTGGCCTGGCTGAGGTCCGGCACACTGTGAGTAAGTTTTTCAGTCAACCATTGTACTGTGTCTGGATTGGACTGCTTGGAGTTCTCCATAGATGCTGCTGTTGTTGTTTTCTTCTCGCCAGCTTCCTCCACTACAGCAAAGTTTGTGCGGTTAAACTGGGACAACTCCACAAAGCGTGCTGATCCAATGTAATATACCTTTTCCTTCTGGTGATACACTTTGTTGCTGTTTGTCAGAACTGTCTCCATTTTGCTCTTGCCCAGATTTCTGTTGTTCTTTTTGGCTCTGGTAAGCTTCCAACCAGGCCATGGTCTCACCGTTCTTCAAGGCTGAGCGATGTTCCTTAAACCAGCGCACAATGTCAGTGCGACCCAGGCTTGTTTGCCCTTCCAGTTGGCTGTACTCCTCGGGTGTTGGCCACTGGGTCCGGCAGAACATCTGCCAAGATAGGTCAGAAGAGCAAAAGCAATATATTCCATAGAAGAAAGCAATTGAATTTCATTTAGTCCTCAACCATCTACAATAAAATCTGACTGGCTCTCACAAAACTGCACTCTAGTATTACACGCAAACAAACAGCAGATGGCAGAATAAGCTCTACCCGCAGAAAAATGTGGCCTACACTAGAAGAAATAGAGCAAGATTTCATGGCACTAGTCTGAAAGGCCTTTTCACGTTACACATAGCACAACGTGCCTGAAAAACCCATTCACTGTCCGTTCTAACTTCTTTACATCCAAACTAGCAAGAAAAAGCTACTTTCTGTTAAAAAAAACCCTGATAAGTAATTTCTCATCCCCACGCAAAAACTCAGTAATCATTAGCAGACCATCTAAAAATGACATATTTTTCAGGCATGATTTCAGGCAGTCAGTCCATCAAGTGTTACCTCACGCAGCAGAGCGAGTGAGCCACTCGGGATGGGAGCCGGGCTCGTCGACAGCGAGAGGATGGGAGGATGCGGAGAGGACGAGGTGGAGGACGAATTAAGGATTGGAGGTGATGCAGAGGCAGACAAGGTCGGGGGATGAGGCGAGGAGGCTGCGAGCACAGGAGGGGAGCAAGATGAGGAAGAAGAGAGGAAGGGTGGGAGAGCTGACGATTGGAGCAGTTTCCCATCCTGCTCGCGATGGGAGGAGCCATTGAGCAACACGCCCGGTCTGTCGCCTTTGTCATCTGTGTTCTTCGGGGTCACACTGAGCAAGGCTTTCTCCATGTTGTCCCTTAGCGCCCTGCGCTCAGAAAACCAGCAGTCCACTTCAGTCTTGGATAGCCTGGTCTCCTGGGCCAGTTGGTCTAGAGCAGAACAGAGTTCAAGGAGTCAGGTGAGCTGTTTCCACTAAAAACTAGGAATACTGTCTCGACAAGCTCACTGTGATTTTCCTCTTTTAGATTAATCTATGAACTCTATTTTCAACGTCTCACGAGGTTTTCTTACTCAGGCCAAATTCGCAAGGCATCACTTCTATTCAATAATTCAGCAATTCCTGTTCGTCTGCCACAGCGCAAGGCCCACATACAAGTCTGACAGTGAAACTGTACCAAGCTCAGTGTCTGTTGGAGTGCTGCTTCTCTGGAAGCTCTCTTCGAGTGCATTGAGTTGCTCAGAGGTTTTGCCCTTCACCCGCTCCAGCAGGGGGAAGTGGCTTGGAACCGCTTTCCTTACAGGTCCATCTTTCAGTACTGGAGTCACTTCAGCTTTCACCAATACTGGGGGCGGAGGAACACCTTCAAAGGGTACAGAGCAAAAAATGTATTTATGTTAGTCAGAAATTGACATTTAGAATGATAGCAGAAGTTTAGTAGGTCATAAATGAGCTCAGTTGCTTGTATACAAGCTTCTTACAACTCAGATCGTAGTAAATATTAGAACGGTCGGCTTCAATGTTTGGAATTTTATGAGCAAAACGTCTTCCTTGCGACACTACAGCTTGACAAACACACGAGTTACTGTCCATAAAAGCCAAAATATACTAAATACTCTCCTCCAGTGGTTTAATGCAAGCACATTAACACAAAATTAAATGCAAACGTTGCGCCGTGCTTCATCCATGAAATGAAAAGCAGCACGGGTACAACGTCAAGGTGGCTAGCCCGCCAATCTTTCAGTCCTCCAAAAGTAGATGGTGTTACCATGGCAACAACAGAGACAATATCCTCCCCGTCCCAAACCAGTGTTCCAAAATGATTATGAAGCTGTTATTTTAGGACTGCACGTGACCGTTTCAAACATAGCTTCAAAGCATTAAATGAAAACCTACAGGTCGAGGTCATTCATAATTTCAGACATGAGGTACCAGTTACCTTTCAGATTAAGGAGCCTTTGTTCACTGAACCACTTCTTAATCTCCCCTCTGGACAGCCCGGTGGTCTCTATCAGCCTGTAGATCTGTCACATGACAAAATGCATGTGATTATCTTCGTCTATATTTATCGCGATAACAGTGGTTATATTATTATTCCTACCTCTTCTTCCTCAGGGAAAGGACACTGCATGTAGCTGGACCGCAGCACTGATAGCTGCTCGGCTGTTTTGTTGGGGTCCGCGGTGAAATTTAACACTTTGGGTGATGCGAGTTTGGATGTGGTGATAGGCGCAGATATGGCTTGAATGATGGAAGGCCTTTTACTCTCTGAGGCAGTTGAGGGAGAGGCCAAGGGTCGTTTGAGTGACTGAGCAACCTGCGGGAAAAAAACGGAGGCAAAGACCATGAGTTGCTTTTGTTACATTTCAAATTAGATATCAGATGTTAGGCTTTTTTTTTTTTTTTGGATGAACGTAAAATCCCGTCCAGAATAAATCCCCCACCTCCGAAAATGATCACATATTGGGGAGTCTATTACATTATACACGTTTTTTTACGGCATGTTTTAATTCTGGTTGATGATTTCACAATTGTGCTCCAGAGTCAATTAAATATCTGTATTATATTTTGTTTGCACCTGGTTAGCCAACGTGAGTGCCAGCGGTGCACATGTAACAGTAGAGCCATTGGCTACGGGTGTCAACACCAGACTGGTCTGTCCCAGGAGCTGACAAGGGACGGACTGGAGGAGTGAGGTCGCAGGCTGCAAGGATTTGGAGACTGCGGTGGTTACTGGTGCTGTGTTGGCGGACGACTGGGTGGTAAGTTGAGGCGTGACAACTGTGAAGGTCTGAGGCACAGAGGAGATTGTACCATTGAACATCTTCTTTCTTGCTTCCTCCACCTGGTATGGGAGAAATGGATTACGGTTATGTCCATTGATATTTCAATTACAATAACCTCCCAGTGTGTTTGACAGTCTTGAGCTGGCCTCAAACAACTTGATTACAAACAAATAAAGGCATAGCAAATAGACAGTTTGTACTGTACCTCTTCTGGTGACCAGCTAATGCCCTGTTTGAGCCTCTGGGTGGTAAACCAAACTTTAATTTGCTCCTCTGGATGTTTGGAGACTGCGGTAAGCCAAGAGAGCTCAGCTTGTGTTGGGTATGGGAACTTGTTGAAGGAAGAGATGAGGGTCAGGTTGTCGTCCAGAGAGGGATTGTATTTGGTTGTGTTGAGAGGAATAGCGATCTTCGGCACCTGGAATAATAATGAAGGACTGCTAATTATGGTTAAACCCCAACATTTGGTAATATTGATATTTTACACTTCATATAAACTCAATATGCAGTGAAATTAATTAAATAAATGTCCAAGCTTAAAATTATGAAAGCAGCTATGGAAGCTAATAAAATTCACTAACAGAGCCTTATTTTCACCTCAACTCAACATAAAGAGAATTTTAAAACAACCATTGCTGCATGCAAAATTTAGTGAAAATATAAAATTTTAAACACCACTGCAGCAGTCATCATAAAATATGAGAACAATGCAGAGTCATAGAATCAAAATATGTTTTAAGTTAACAAAGATCATTCCAAAAAGAGGGTCCGGAAACAGAAATAGCTCAACTCCTCTGATCCTCCGCAAGATAAAGATTTGAAAATAAATAAAAGAACCTTTCAGATAAAGTCCATTTACTGCATTACAGTAATCTAGCAGAGATGTAACAAAGGCATGGATTAGTGTTTGAGTGCTGTTGAGAAAGGAGAGGCTTTATTTCAGCCAGCTGTCTTGGGGAAAAAAAAAAAAAAAAAAAAGCCAGACAGCAGCCCCAATTTGCCGGTTCAACTTAAAATCACTTTCCAATTTCAAAATCCAAGTTCGAAATTGTTGGCTTCAGATAAAACAGTGGGCCCATGTCAACAACAGCGTGGGATGTACAATCTAAAATAATTTCAACGTAAATGATTAATTTAAGTAATTTATCCATCCATTAACGATTTGCACTGATCTCATTGTTTAATGGTTCATTGGTGCATTAAAAACCAAAATTAGTTGTAACCCAGTGAGGGAGAAACTTCGTCTGTGTTCAGTCAATCAGTTTTCTTTTTACGTTTCCCGACATTTGCCAGCAAAAGGAGCATCCATCAGTGATGGACTGACAGAGCTTCCGTCAGTATTGACGGAATGCTCACCTCTGGTAAACAAGCGATACCTCGCACCAAGATTTATTGAGCTATTTGCCACATAAGGCAAACCATGAAAAAAATCAGAATAAAGAAAACTTTCATTCTTTTTGGGCTTAAGAGTTGCTGACACCTAACCTAGGACTTTGTATTGCATCCTACCTGGGTGTAGTTTACAGGCCGCTGCAAGGAAGGCATGATGTGAGAAAGGCCGTCAGCTTTGAGAAGAGCCGAGTCTGGGATGATTACGGTCCCGTTGACATTGAGTGCTGTGATTGCTTTCTTAGTCAAGTCGGGGTTCAGTTTACACAACTGAGGCTCCGTCCGTTTATTATCTGAAGACATGACCTTTTGTTTCCCCATCTGGACTGCGGTGGTTTTGTTGTGGGGAACAGCGGTCTGGCCCTCCGCTTTGCCAGATGTAACACTGGAACTATTGTAAATGACTGCGTTGCTGCTGCTGCAGCCCTCTATTGTCTGTTCCAAGATTGTCTGATTGTTCATTTTGATGCGTTTGAACTTAAAGTTGCTCTCCCCGGGATGACTCCTCTCATTGTGTTCTGTCAGGGAGTCAAACTTTTTCGTGTTGAAGTTACATACAGCACACAGGTACAGTGGGTTGAGGATGACATTGGGGTGGTTGGCATCCACGTGTTCTTTGAATGTGTTGAGGTTCTGAGTGGAGAAGGAACAGTATTTGCACTCATAGCCTCTTGCTTGTTTACGCGAAGACTTGGAGGTGTCTGATGACTCGGACACTTGGATGTCAGGTGCTGCTGGGGAGTCAGAGGTCTTCCCCGTTAGGTCGAGGTCACCAGATGGATCTGTCTCCATAGCATCCTCCTCAGTAAGGTTCTCTGTTGTCTGGCAGAGGAAGACAGGTTTTACAATTATAAATGACCGGATGAGATCTTCCATTTGCAAATCAGTGCAATCCGTTTTTTTACAGCTGGAATATATTTGCTCAAAATGTAATAAATAATTAAGAGTTAAAAAGTATGTAAAAAAAAAATAATCTACATTCTTCCTATATTGTACAGGTACGGTATTTTGATTAAAAAAAAGTTTATGAAATACGTATATTTGCCCAAAATGAATAAATAAGCCCAGTAAAATGTAAAAAAAAATAAAAAAAAATAAAAATCTAAATTCTTCCTATATTGTACAGGTAGGGTATTTTGATAATAACAAAAGAAAAACATTTATAAAATATCACAATATATTTATTTAACTAACTCAGAGTAAGGATTTATAAATTCCAGACATTAATACGGTACCTCCTCATCATCATCCAGCGGCAACATGGTCTCCTGTGGTCGGATCATACAGGGGGTGGAAGCCTTCCGTCGGCTCGACATGATGATGAATAATGAGGGACGGCTCGCTACACTTTGACTTGACCAGATATGCTGTAAATGAAACTACGACTGGGAACCAAGAAAGGCAGAATGCATTAGCTAGGAGAACCGTGTATTGGGATGGGTCAAACTTTTAGAATAGGAGCGCCGCCGCCCCCTGGGGCACAGAGAGTAGCAGAGAAAGGTGCAATAGAGGGTGACGTTCTGGGCTTGTCTGGCTGACAGCGTCACCTCTGCAGTAGGATGACCTCGTGAAACTGCATGACAGGACAACACCTGGACAAACAAAAACAGATATCAGCTTTTACCTTCGCAAGGAAGAAATAAAGTTAAATACATTGTCGCCTGACACAAGTCATGGGAAAGTCTTCTAAATATGCCTGATAGCCCTATTTCCTTTTCAGCAGAGCGGAAAGCAATGTTCCCATCACTACAAAGGCACATTACGACCAAGACAGACAGTTCTGTTTGTCTCGCAATGTTCCGGTTCGGAATGAAAACCCTGGCCTGGATTGTGTTTGTGTCAGTGTTTGTGGGTGGTGTGACGATGGCTGATTCAGTATCGCGAATGATATGACATCTACAAGATAGGCAGTGCATGACAATTCTTAATTCTTAAAGAACAGGAGCAGGACTGTTTACAAAGATGAGCAATTGAGGAGATCTAGCATTTCTCAGTTTTCCATCTTGGCATGCCAATTTTTTAGAAGAAGAATTAGATAAGCTTTGTTTGAGAAAACAAATTGATTGTTCGCCGTTGACCAATTAAGTTAAGGCAAAACCTAATGGACCATGAATAGAAACTGATTTGAAACGTGTACTTTCAGCAAAATACTGTATTATGAGATAATGATCACTAGATCATGTAAAATTTGCCGCCTCATTGTCACAAAATGAATTTTAAATTTACATTAACTCTTAACAACTTCAGGATGGACCTAGCTGTGTTATCACTGTAATTGATGACATTGTTGCAGTGCAAATATAAAACGTGAAAATGGTGCCTGACTTTCTGTAAGTGTATAATGACTGAACGCAATGCTGCAAATAGAGAACCAAAGAAACAAAAGCAAAAGGCAGCAATCAGCTTTATTTTGTTGTTGCTAGACAACTTTCTAACGCAATAATGAGAATAGAGAAAAGATAGAAGTTTTCCAGGGTAACTATAAAAGAAGCAGCGAGTTAGACTGGAATGTCAATTGATATTCTCGGGGCTCCACACTGACGCATCATTCTCACAATCACAAGTACAAATCAAAAAGACAGTGTCTCAAGTGAGTTTGCATAAAACAGCCAAGTTGATACCAGAATGTCCTCTAAAAATTTGCATACCACCTTCATGGCAATACTTGGGTCTCTACATAAATGAGAAAAATAAGAGTTGACGCAACCGCTGTGACAGAACTTTGCGAATCAAAGTTACTCCCCAGATAATGTAACTCATCAAACGACCGACCCAGAAGTCATTAGAATGCAGACTCATTACAATGGTGTCGCTATAGCAACTGAGGACATAGCGCTGTAGTCCAGCTGCTACAGTGACTATATTCCCAGTAATAGTCTGACCGCAATGTGTATTAGAACGAGGTGAGCCATGGATAAAATGAGAAAAATCATTCAAAGAAAATGTCACGTTTGGTATCTGCTATGACCATGAAGAAAATGTCTCTTCTAGAATTTCATGAGGTTTTATTACTTATACGTACGAGGACTAAAATGGCAGAAATCATAACTCTTATATGAGTCACTGATGACGTAGGGAGTTGGATTCATTTGACTTCGGTGCAGGAAGCGTAGATTCAGTTCCCACTCATTGATGGTGTTGATGTGTCTATATGTGCCTTGCAACTGACTGGCAACCAGTCGAGGGTATAGGATAAGCGGTATTAAAAATGGAGGGATGGATCATTCCTGTAGGACACTTTTTGAGTTGTGAAGGGAATTGGGGTAAAAAAAAAAAAAAGGGGATGCATTAAGATATTAAGATTAAGATGGAGCTGGACCAATACTCCTCCCACTTGTGTTGCCCACACAATGAGAAAGATCTGATGAGCAATTCAATTTATGCCATATCCTCATCAGTAACCTGTAATCACAACTGCTACAGATTTTGATATTCAGTGTTAACTGACTAAGAAATCCCGTTTTAGTGTCAGATATTGCATATTTTCCAAGTACCTACTGAGACATTTGGGGAAATGCTCACGTAAAGGGACTCCAAATAATATCATTCATAACAGCTATCACGTTCAAGCCCTGAGAAACATCAGGCATCTCAAATAAAAAGTAAGACACTCACTGTCTCAAACAAAAAGAAAAAAAACATGTCTACCAGCCGTGTCTAACCTTGGTGCATCACTTGGCTTCCGTGTGCCCCAACTCCCGCCATGCTCATTCAATTTGTATGAATACTTAGCCTGGCAGTCACTTGCCAGACTTTCTTTTCTTCTTTCTTAATGCTATATGCGAGAATGGAGCCATATAATGTCATTTTGAGGGAATCAGAAGATGGCAGCAAAACCACTGATGAACACTGGATAGGGAGGAGAAACAAAACTGCACAGGGGAAATTGGTCGAGACCTTGTCTCATGTATGAAGTTGGCAACGATGACGCCAGAGAGAACGTCTGCATTTGGAGTGTAACTGTTATAGGAGCAGCTCGATGATAAATACACTGTGGGGGTGAGTCACAGTAACACATCCCACACAGTGAAGTGAGTTGTCCTTACAGATTCCTCTGAAAAACATGACTATAGCGTAAACCAGTGTCATTATGTGTAAAACCTCAAACACATTGTTTGTGTCTCGAACACGAGTCACATATCTTTTTGAAACCGAGATCTACTTTTTGGGTGGAGATCAATGCCAGTTTGATACTTTAGATTTGCTCTCGAATTACCTTTAATGTTCTTGTTTTATTTCTAATATTGAACGAAGCTCATTAAGGCGACGACATAGATCACGTTAATGATTCATCACAAGAATTCGGAAACAGAAAAATATCTATTTGCATTACAACAACGCCATTTCTATAAATACTGGCCAGTGTTTTCAAACGATCACTTCTAGGACTACTCGAAAACCACAATGTCCCATTACTGGTGAGCTAATGGGCTACTCACATGGTCCTAGGGGGCACCAAGTTTTTGACCCCTTCAAAAACTTGAGTCCCGTCATAAATTGCTGCTTGAGGACAGCGATTTTTCTACAAAGCATGTAGAAACACGTGCATTGTTTCTACTTCATACTACTATTGTTTCTACTTCATACTACTTGTTCAACAAGTTAGCCAATGCAGAGCAAGAGGAGATGCATGTGTGGTGGGTAAGGAAAGGCATGGCTACCACTTCTAGCAGGAGTGTATGAGGCAGCATTTTGGACCACCACAGAATTAATTGAAAACTAATCACGTGGCTCCTCGAGGGCAAAGCAAAGTGCTGCACTGAGATCAGTGCTGTGCTACGTTCTGCACAGCAACAGAGCAGGCTTACTTTCAATAGGATTAACATGTTAACCGCAGAATATTTTTACAGGGAGCTCAAAAGTGTAACGATATTAACACTAATATATATATATATATATATATATATATATATATATATATATATATATATATATATATATATATATATATATATATATATATATATATATATATATATATATATATATATATATATATATATATATATGTGTATATACACACTATATATATATAGTGTATATACACACATACGTATATACATACACACATGTATACTGTACATATACACCGACGCACATAGTATGAAAGCCGCAAACTAAATTAAGGCTTGATTAATTGATTGATTTATTTATGCGAGTAGTCAATATATGCGTATAGTAAAAAGACCGATGATACCATGTAACCCAATAGTTGACAATGACTTAATTTGCATGTATTTGTCACCCGCCAAAACAAAGCAAAATAATAAATAGAAAAATAAGAAGAAGAATAGAAGTAGCGGTCGTCGTAGTCATAGCAAGTGATGTGGGACCCACGTCGTTAGTTTTTAAGCTAACTTAACTTTGCATTCTTATCCACACCATTAAAGACAGGTCTTGGATATTTGTGACCCAAATAAAGTATAAATAACCCCAAGTAGGAAGATTGTGTTTTGTTAAGCTATAAGATACAATCTTCCTTTATTTGTCCCACTCGGGGAAATTCCAACGTTGGCAGTGAATAAAAAAAAAAAAAAGAAACTTGAAAGAGGGATGCGGGAGGAGGGGTGCCCATTTTTAATCTAGCAGCCTTCAAATTAGGTCAGCGTGACAACATTGTCATCAACATCTAAAACGATCGCTCATGGATTTGGAGACATCATGAGACAAATTGCTCATTGAAGAAAAAAGTTTATGTATGAGTCTCCCCATTACCGTGTGGTCAAATCTCTGCACCTGTCCTGTTCTGTGTCTTCCCGACATCGGAATTGTCTTCTCTTTACACTATCAGGGGAGGTGGGGGTTGGGGTGGCATTACGCTGCCCGTGGCTGACGTGATGCAGTGCAATGAGCCTGTCAATGCCTCCCTTTGCCTCATCCAAAATTTTAAAAAGACTGCAATGATTGTTAAAGAAATAGCAGCAGGATTTCAAAATATTCACCGCCGTACAGATAGTGAGGGGGGGGGGGGGATGCAAAACCCTTGTTTCTTCAGGTTATTGTTCATTTTAAATGCCTGATTTGTTTAGACTATAAACAAAAATAGCCCATAAGAGTTTAATTTAGGAGCTAGAGCATAGAACGAAACCGAAATACCAAAACACTGCAACAAAAATTGGCCATAAATGTGACCGTTCAATAAGACACACATTCAAAAAATTACAGACAACACAAACAGACACATAAAAAACAAAAATTAACGCTAACTTCAATAATTCATTGCATTGCACCACGCAATGCTTTGGAAGAACTGTGGCTCACCTGCCTTCACGCACAACTTAAATGACAATTTAAGTCATGGTCATGCTTGAATGGTATCGCACTTTTCTACCTTTGGAACTCAAAGCACTTCACACTGCCTCCTCATTCACATTCTGATGACATACCATTCAAAGTATTATTCAAGGACATTTCGACATGGTCACTGGCTGAGGATCAAACCTCCAACCTCTTGTTTGGGAGACAACCACTCCACCGCTGAGCCACCCCCTCTTCCCGAAGTGACTATGAATTCATAATTCACAGGGTTCAATAGGACGTTAATTCACCATCGCCAGCATTTGCAGCTGTAAGAGCTTCAACACTTCTGGGAATGCTGTCCACAGGGCTTAGGAGTGTGTTTATGGGAATCTTTGACTATTCTTCCAGAAGCGCCTTTGTGAGTTCACACGCTGATGTCGGACAAGGCCTGGCTCTGAGTCTTCACTCCCAAAGATGTTCTATCCGGTCAGGATTCGATGCAGGCCAGGGAAGTTTCATACTTGACTTGGTTTGTACACTGGTGCAATGTATCAAGTGGAAATGTCCAGCTCCAAACTGTTCCAACAAAGTTGGGAGCCAGGAAATGGCAAAAATCTATTCATGTCCTCAATGCTTCGTAAAGGTCTAATCATGATGCTCAGTCTTGTAAGCATTACACCTTTCATGGAGCTGCTTACTTTGAACCCTTCCATTTAGTTCCCAGTGACAAGTCAGAACCCTAACCCCTAACCACTTCCAATGAGCAAATCCCATTTGATCAAATTATGGTTATGTTGCAAATACAATTAATCTTTCAGCCTTGCAAAACAAAGACATTTCCATCTGGTTCTTACCAACTTGCCTCATAAAACAGGGGACGACATAACATCTCTGGTAGCATTAGTCACAAAACAACATCTGAAAAACTGAGCCAAAATCACGTCACTGTTGGTGATGTCATTGCAGTGCCGAGCAGATTCATCTTTCAAATGTGCTATGACTTATATTGTGTAAAGACCGAGGGCGGCTTGAAACATGATTTGAATGCTTTATGTAGAGTCAGCAGATGCTGAAAGCTATTGATGTCAATTGAAAAACAAAACAAAAACAAAACAACACTGTAAGACAGCCACAAATAACAAAACAGAATAAATCAGCACAAACACACAACATTATTGTTTCACTGCATCACCAAAGTAAAAAGTTATCAACAAGCCTTTAAACTAACACACGCTCACACAATGTATTCAGGCCCATCTAGTTGTGCTCTGTATTCCATAAATGACATTTATTAAAAAAGATGCATAAATATTGGGACAATGAGTAATTACATTTACAGCAATTGTAAATGGAAGATGATATGGAGTTGGTCTCCCACCCGCAGCTATAATAGCTTCTGATAATACTTTCAACAAGATATGCAGTAGGAGTGTGAATTTTTATCCAATCCCTCAGAAGACCATTTGAATGCTCAGACCTTGCTCACAATCTTTGTTTTCTGTCTGACGGGCCTGGGATCGGGCCATGGCTCTGTAACAGGAAACCATTTTCCACACCAAACTCCTCTTACAATACAGTAAAACAAATGAATACATTTTGAAAAAATTAAAAAAAATTGTCCTGAAATTTATTTGGTGGGTTTAATCACAGCAGGTAACCTCCCTGTCATTCAATACACTATATCTTATATTTATGAATATACAAAAGTTGCAAACAAATAGATTTGCATGACAAAACAATTACAAAGCTGCAGCAGAAGTCAGACAACAAATAAGACATAGTTAATGAAATGTCCTTTGATTCTGTTTCTGGATTAAAACTTGATGGCGGCTCTTCATGCATAGCGATGTTCTATCCCACAAACCTGACAGAGCCAGTCATTCCCGTTTCCACTCCGCTGAAAGAAGAGAAGGAAACTCCTCCGGGAAGCAGAGTGGCTTTCTCAGCGTTATCAACAGCAACAACAATTCATGTCTGGGTTCTTTCATTCAATTTCTACACAGCTTTATCCTGTTCCAGGTCCTGTACTGCAGTTGACTTGGGGGTAAGAAGCGGGTTACATGGAATTTGATCATGAATGGTGCTTTGAATGGCAATTGACGGCCGTGAGATACGTTACCATCAACAAAAATAAACTATTTGAAGTTGACCTTAAATGCTCTGTGTAGCAATGACGACGTGACATCTGTACGCTTGTGAATAATCCTTTGAGCAATTCCGCCATCACTCCAACCCCCACCTCCACAAAATACATCTGTCATCATCATCATTTTTATTATTTTTTTGTACTTACAACAGACGTAGCTAAATAAAAAGGTGCTAATTTGGTCTACATTCGTGCTGAAATAGAATGTACAGACAAATCACGCTTTACTTTGATTCCTAGGAGACCTTCTTTGATTCATTATTGCAACAATAGAATCGAGCCCGCTGTCACTCTAAATGATACATTATCCTCGATTAGCTACATCACACACTGGCGAACATGCGAACAAACATGAGCCGGATAGCTCTTCACATGTACAGAGCAGGAGTGTGAGGCGACAAGTTTATACCCGGAGGAATTGCAGGTACTAGAAAGTATGACAGGAGGTTAACTGCGCTGTGATCAAACCCGCTTAGATCTCAGGCTGACTGGGTGCTGCAGCTGAGTAGTGTGTGTTCACAAACATGGAATTTTTAGGTCATCCCAGTGTGAGGAGGCTATTGGCACATGTACACCATACGTCTTCAAAAGCCAAGCGTGTCATATCCAATAACGATCCAGACAACTATCCGACACTCACGCAGAGCAAAAGCTTCCGTGGCGTGTGTACATTTAGTCAAATCTATTGCACACGGAACGATGCATAATTACCAGTATGATAACTATGTTAGTTTCTAGAACTGAGAAATCTAGAAAACATTACAAAGGACTATGGACATGGCATAAAAAGCAGTGCTACAACACAACCTCAAAAAGACTTAAATTAAGAACACAATCAGTATACATTCACTGACAGGCCGAAACACAAAGAACATTTTCAGAGTCTAATGCAGGCACCACCGACTTTTTGGAAATAAGCTACTTCTTGGCTACTGGTTAAGACGAAGGGCAACCGGTTTGACGCGCACTTCTAAAACAACAAATTTGCTCAAATGATTTGGGGGTAAATCATCTCATTGTTATTGTTCCCAATAGCGTGATTGCTATGTTGTTGTTGTTCTAACTCACTATTTTAAGCTTTCCAAGATAATTACAGGCATATAAATTATTGTATCTTAGGTACAATGGCGATCTAATTTCTTATGAAATATTTTATTTCGTCAGGTTCCTAAAAAGTTGCAAATGGTTATTTCTTTACGACAAGAAAAACTGTTGACAACTATTAAAACTGTTGGCGAATATCTAGCAAACGTCTTTGCGACCTTGAACGAACCCTGATGAAAAATCTACATTCACGCCTTGTGCAAACCTTTGCTAATCATCGCTGCTTTCCGATATTCTCCGTTTTATCTCCTTTGGCTAGGCAAGAGTCAAAATACTAGACATTTAAATATTGAAATCAACGCCTCTGTGAAACTGACACTCTCTCTGATTATACCAAGTTAAATAATCTTTGAAAGCAGGACTTTTAATTTGTTGTACTGATGAAGTTGTCTTGGCATCGGCTTAAAAATGATGACAGACAGATTTAACAAGAAATGTATCAAAAGAAAAAGCTAAATTGTGTACGTTCACACAGTGTTGCGATGCAAAGCTCCCATCACAACCAAATAATAACAATTTGTTATCTGACGCAAGAGGCAATAGGCCTGCCCCCCAAAGTTGACATTGGGACAGAGAGAACCGCGCCTGGCGTCTTGCAGCGGACCACTGCAGTGAAAGTGAGCTCCAGTAAGGGAGCCTGCACGCAGCCTCAGTGAGCCTCAGCCTGCGGCCGGCTGGGAGGAGGCGTCACCGACTGGCCGCGTTACGCCGCCTCCATCACAATTCGAAGTGGCTAAACAACAGGGGACTCCTAAAGTTGCACTCAGACCCCTGGACGGATGCAGCGACGGGGGAGTCAAGCCGAACGCTATGTCCCCGCTTGAGGTGTGACAGCGGCGCGGGGAAATGCTCTCCCGCTTCCCAAACGTTCCCCTCCTTCTCGCCAGCGACGTAACAACATGTCGGCAGAGGACGGCCATGTTTTGCTGGTTATGTCGACACACGGAGGAGGAGGAAAAGTCGACCAGACATTTCTAGTTCCCCGACTTTTTGCCTGGCTTCCTTCCTTCTGACGACTCGGCGACGGCGTTTCAGAGTAGAACTCGAACATAGGTGAGGGGGGGCACCCAAAATGTCCCAAAACTTGATGCACACATTTAGCGCGCAGGTGGAGATAAGCAGGCAAGCAAAGTTCACGTAGGGAGACAAGTTGAATATTTAGACGCTGAGCTGTTTAGAAGACGCGCAAAAGATGAGAAGGAGAGAATGGTTCCACAGACGAATACATCCACTTTTGACTTGCACGACTTCAGCGCTAAATGAAAACTAGGATTATTTCTTACCTGTCCACTGTTCACTCCCGATGCCTGGGTATCGTGCTTTACAATCCCAAAGCGATGGATTGCGCGAAAGCTGTTCAAAACACTGTAGCTCCAGTAGCTAGGCAGACAACAGGCAACAGCAGAGAGAAAAATTGGCGATCACAAGGAGGATCTACGCCAAAAGCCACATGATCGCCGACGTCAGAGTACGTATTTGCATGCCGCACAGGGGCACCGGTATCCGTCCATAGCCGCTGCGTTCTGCTGTGGCCGTGGAAAGTTCACAGGAGGGCGGTAGAAAGTGGAACAACTCTCCTGCCAGGGTAACAGAGGATGTACCGACGCATCCTTGAAGCATGACGACCGGTGTTTAGGTGAATGAAGTCCGTGTTGTTACAGTACTGATGACTGCACTCGTCTGTTCCGACCTCATTTAATATGAAATCATCTAGGGGCGTGGCTTTCAGAACCAAGCACCGCCCCCTCCACGTCCTTTCTCGAGAGGGGTCTGAATACGTCATGAAATACAAGTTGACAACCATTTCTGGGGGTACGCCCCTTTTTAGATGTTCGCCCCTCACGCACCACGCCCCCGTTTCGCGGTCTGCAGGCAGATGTTGACTTTCTCCCCCTTCTGTGCGTGCGTGACATACGCACACAAATACTTGGTGCCTGAAAACCTCTCCCGCAACCCGCAGCACTGACCTCCTCTGGACTTAGTTTTTAACGCTCATGCTGGTAAAACTGCTGTTGTCAGAGCATGTTGTTTATGTGGTATATATCATTTGCATTTTCGGAATTCTGTAAGCCGAAGATAACTTATTAAAACTCAAATGATGGTGTTACGATTGTTGTTGACCTATTGCACTTTGGGGTTGTTTTGGTCCTTTATATAATAAAAGGACCGTTTAAAAAAAATAAATAAAAATCATTCATTCCTTCCTGACAATCAGTCTTGGGTGTGGATATGTACATGTACCGGCGTTACATATTAATAACACCCCCCAAAAAAATAACTGTATTCCGTTACAGTGCCTTCCACATGAGGAGGAAGAGAAGAAATGGTGACCACAATTTGCTATTAATCACCTACATGGAGAAAAAAAGCTTAGTTTTTAAATCCGGAGTTAACAGCATTTACACTTGGAGCTGACATCACTTCAGTCGGCTTTTTATTCAATTTGCCAGCAGCATAACAGCTAAGTGTCGTTTCACCATGTTTGCTTGGAATTCTGTCTTCACAAATTGACCAGAGCGTACAGACCTCAGAGCCCTACTGAATTTATATTGAGTCAGCATTTCTTTAAAGTACTGTAGGGAGGTTCTGAATTTGATTGTAGTTCACAACAGTCATAGCTGTTGTTTCAGCAGAACAGAGAGAATATAGGCCTATGTTTATAACCTGAAGTGTATTTTACTAAGTTCAAATAAGTCTGAAAGCTGTAGGAGTGGTAAAACTAAATAAATGTTTGCCTGATCTCTCAAATGTAATAATCAGTAGATCTGGAAATAGTATATTAAGTACAATGCATAATACTGCTTCTAAAAGTAAATACATCACAACATTCAGTAGATTCCAAAGACATGCTGTACAGTATTAGCTTCTAAAAGTACACTTCTTGTATATTATGTATATCATTTCATCTTATAACTTGACTTAGAGCACATTTAAATTTGAATTGAAACTATCTTTCTCTATCAGGATTAAAAAAAAAGAAGAAAAAAGAAATTTGGATAATCTGCAATGGAAGTCATAGGTCACTAGATGGTGCTAAAAGATTGCTGCAGGATTTATTCCGATGCAGTTTGCCAAATAAATCAGAAGAAGCGTGGGTGGCTGAATGTTTCCTGGCCGATACAATAAATAGTTCTTCTTAATGAAATTAACTTTATTTTAGAAAAGGTGTGAATTGATTTACCGGGAGTTCCGCATTGAAAGCACTACTACTGTTGTTCTAATAGAGCAAATCAAAAGAGCTAGTAGAAAGTTGATGTCTTCGTATTTTATTCATAAATATGACAATAGCGTGCATCGAAAACCTCTCAATCTATGAAAATATCAATCATTATTAAGTACTGTATTGTAATTATTCTTATCTTTATTAGATCTTAGGAGGTTGGTGTCACGCACAAACACAAATGATTGGGGTGGAAGGCGCTGTCCAATTGCCTCCTTCTTAGGACAGATCTGGCATCTCACTGGACAAATTTACACCATTTACTTGTCTGCAGTTCCTAAATGTAACAATTGTAGGCTTAATTCGATTTCCCGAACTCAAGCAAATCAATTTCTTTTTCACGAATTCAAGGATGATCAGAGAAGCAGCTTTGATCAGTGGTGAATCAATCGGCTGTGTCCACGCCCACAACGGTGCAAACTGCCCTTTTTTAACGGTGCCATCTTGCATGCATCTGTGAACATACCCAAACCTTGTCTGACCCGCCTCTTTGCACATTTACCCAGCTCACTGCAACAGACTAGCACTAATTGAAAAGTATTAGTTTTCACTAATGACTTTTGGAATTATACTGGTTTACGTGCAATGCGGAGCTTTATGCCTTAAGGAAAGACATCTCATGATACCATCCAGTATCTGATCAGCTCAATGGACAGCTCAATGGTTGTTTTAAGTTGACCACAGAGGAACTAGAAATGAATGTAAAAATAATACTGTGGTATCCAATTCTGCATCTATGATACACAATGATATATTAGAATCTAAACATTTGAAAGACGGAATACTAACACAATTTTATTTAGGGGAGTGTAAGCAGCTACCTGCTGCAACTTTTCTTATTTTCCCCAAAAATGTTTTTCCAAAACGTACTTATTGTTGAGGTAACTATGCAGAAATACTCTTATAAGAATAACATATGGTTACTATTTAATTTTATTACAGTTTTTTTAATTGGTTGTTGAAGCATGGTGATTTAGGGAGACTGAACACTTGTGTAATGTATATGCTTCCCCAGTGAGTTGTTTTGGCTCAGAGTGTTGGACAGTAGTCAAGAAACAGTTTGATAAGGATGCATTCACAGACAACATAGTCAGCTGCGATTAAAGAAACATCCCACACAAAATCAAATCAACTGGCCTTCCCACGTTCAGGTTCAAACATGACACAGCGAAAGCGGAGGAGGGGAAATGAGTTCAGCAAAGGAGGAACAACAGATGAATTGATGCAAGAAAAGATGATTAATGGATAATTCATTTAAACATTTAGAACAGTGTAAAGTACGATGGTCTTTAGTGCCATGGTATCCTTCAGATGGATTCAAATTCAATGTCAGCCTCTTTTTGCTCTAGTTCTTTTGAGTTTTGTGACATGGGATATTTTTCAACTTTTGTTTTATTTGAAGTAACATCCTTCACACGCTACACTGCTAGGGGGCAGTGTTACTTCGATAATCCCCAGAAAGGGCACGCAGTTGGAGGGAGTTAAGTTGATTTTATTGCATGTCAGGAGGGCAGTCGCTAAGTAAAGTCGTATGGAGTTGAAATAAAAGGTGAGTTCCTATTCAACACTTAATCACAGACAGTAAGCACCACCCTGACAGCTTTGTATGCTTTAAAATAGAGGTGTTCAAACTGCGGCCCGCGGTCCAGTTTGTATAGGCCCGCAGCAAATTCTGAAAACATAATTGAATATGGCCCGCACAAGAAGCTTGAGCTCAACTCTGTTGCACTTCTCAGTTTCCACACTAGATGGAGCCCGCCACACAAAGCATTTGACGTCCCATCACTGTGCCAACTCATATTCATCCGAGTTATTTTAAAAGCGCTTCCATCAATCGTCATTCCGCCCCTCCCCCAAAAGCTCGAATCGGCAATCAAAACCGGAAAATACACGTTAGTAGTGCAGAGTACTAACCAGTATCACAAACAACCTCACAGAATACTCTGCAACCGTCAATCATTCCCCAATAAGGCTGCCAAATTCACAAGCAGCTGTGTGCTTATTGACGGTCCCGGATTAGAAGAATAAAGGAGCTGTTGTTGCTGTGTCATCCTTGTTGCTTCGGAAATGATGAAATTGGTTCTTTTTCTTTGCAAACTGTCCCTCGAAAACCGTAATCGTATTTATCGTCCCATATTGAGTTGAACAGGGCCGCATTTTGTCCCTTAGTACAGAGCGAGTCAAAAATAGTCTGTAAAATATCGATGGAATTAATGAACAACGGTGCCCTCGAGTCAGAGTTGAGAACTCTAATAATGCTCGCACAAGCAAATGAAGGGCAATCAACCTTGCGCAAGGCACACCACGCCACAGTTATTTTGCATCCTGAGTGAACAAAGCATAACAGGCTGGACATGTGTCTGACTTGACCCAAACAGAGACGTTAACGCGAAACAGGAAATGGGTTTCCGTCCATCCCGGGGAGTTTACAGATCCCCAGCGATTTTTATCTTTAAAAAAAAAAAAAAAAATGTTTTGTTTGGATACTCTCTTCTTTCATTCTGTGGTTTCTTTATTACTAATTACTAATAGCATAGTGAGCATTAAAGCTTTCACAACAGCTGTAGCTGTACAAAGCGCAATACAGACCATATAACAGACTAACAATATAACAACAGAACACATAACATTAAAAGTTGGCAATAGGACAATCATAACTATTCCGACATACATGCGCCTTGTTGTTTGAAGCAGTTATGTGTAGATGAAAGAAAGAATCGAGTTTCCTTTCACTGCATGATGTCACCCATATGCTACAAGCTACGAGTGAAAAGTAAACAATCGGCTGCAGCGACCATTGATAAATGGAGAGACCGAGAGAGAATTGTTCGCTTCTCCTTTTCCATTTAGTAGATCCGATTCAATTCTGCGAGGCTTCCCTCCAAGATGATCTGAGGGTAAATAAAAAATTAATAAATACGCACCGTAAATTTCGGGCTATAAGCCGTACCGGACTATAAGCCGTACCAGCTAATATTCGTGATTTTTTTTTTGTTTTATACTTATGTAAGCCGCTCCGGACTATAAGCCACATGTGCACGCGAGTTATTTACAAAGGTAATGTTTTTAATGTTTAGTTCCCATTTGTAAGAGAATATACACAAAGATGATTGTCAGGAAAAAGATTATTATTTAGGGGCGCATAACTTTTATTAACATAACAGCACAACAGCAGTCCACAGCCTTTTTATGAGTGTATAAGTGCATTAGTCATGAGAAAAATCATGGAAAAAAAAAACTATATAAGCCGCACCGGACTATAAACTGCAGGGTTCAAAATTTGAGAAAAAAGTAGCGGCTTATAGTCGGAAATTTACGGTACATAGTACATCCCAATTTCCTGCTGAGAATCCCAGCTACACTCTAGCACAAACAGAATGCGTCGGAGCCATTATCGCAGCTTTGATTAGTGGATTGATAACAATAACAGCCTATTTTAATACATTTTCATCGGTTCTATTCTTACTTTCTACAGAGCATTGATTTGCCTCATTCTGTCTGCAAAAAAATACAAGAGCCCTCCGGCTGAGAGTGTTGCGTGTAAAGGAAAAGTAATTGGTGAAAAATGGCTTAATAACCCTTTTGGCTAATGGTGTCCTTTTACAGCCAAGTGAGTCAAACCCAGCAAAGTCGAGAATGGGGGCACTGCTGTGACCGCAGTCTGAGCTGGTCAACTTGAATTCAACTCACCTGGAAAGCAGGATTTTTTCCAGCTTCATTCACTCACATTTACTGGTTTAATTGAAAGACTGACCCACGGTCACAGACATGGGTTAAACGGCTTTCTCAAATAATAGGGCAAGAAGTGGAATGAATGGAGGTCATTGAAGGGGAAAATTTGTTTGAACCCTGAAAACATTGTTTGATGTCTACAGTGTGATGTGCTGTGCTACTTGATTTCATGCTGTTTCTTCTCTGTTTTGGAGTAGTTTGGGAAATTTGTTGATGAGGTGACCACTTTCAAATAGGTGTGATAAGAGTATCTCTGTTTTTCAAACAGCTGCCAAAGTGTTGCATACAAAACTATTGTTTTTCCTTTGTTCTAGCATATGTTATGACTTTTTTTTTTTAAATCATGATCTTAGGCGGAACTGATGTAATGATCAGCACAATCTCTCACAGTTGAATTTTAATCTGTGCTGAAGGAGTTTTCTCCAGACACTTATTCTTGCATTGCAAAACATACATGTAAAGTTAATTAGTCTCCATATATGTCATTGTTTAAAGTTTATTTTAATTTTTAAAACAAATGCTGGAATGGAGCAGTTGATGATGTCTGACATATCTTCTGTCATTGCACCGCTTAAAAAGTAACTCTGTGGGACCACCATGATCTTGGAATGTTCTCAAAACTGTCAAGTATAACTGCAACATAATTATTATCTATAATTAATGACATGTTTCCAACCCCCTGTCTTGTTTTGCACCTCTTTCATCAGTAATGCCCTTCTCCGAACACCAACAGTTGTCCTATTGTCCTCGCTTCTGGTCTTTTGTTCTTATTCTTAGAATCTCATACACAAATGCAAATACAAATGATGCAAGAATATTCATGAAACATGATCTCTCATAAATCTCCCAAGGCTGCAGAGTCATGCATATCCAACCCCAGTCACCCCCCCATTAGTTGTGATACCGAAACATAGTAAAGCAGAGTATGACAAACTCTGAACGTGTGTGTGTGTTGCAGCTGAAGGAAGTGAAGTGGCATTCTGGCTTCCTTTCCTCGCCGGGGGACCCTGTTTAATGTGTCAGTTGGCGAGATTCTTTCCCGTCGCTAACAAGAAACGAAAACCCTGGGACATCTGCATCAGCTTTGAGTGTTAACCACAATTTGGCACCCTCTCATACTGTAGGTGGGAACATTTCATGCCGTCCATTGGTCTCTTCAAAAAGCTAAAACATAATCTTCTAAACTTTTGGTATGAGTTATTGTATGTACTTATGAATTATTATGGAATAAACCAAGCTTAGTGCTGCATTTCTAAAATCTGAAGTTAATGATTCTAAATGATTAAAACATTCGATTTTGAGAATCTAAATCATCTAAATTTATCATCAGACAGTTAACAGTCTGTCACTACAGTTCTAAGAGGTCCGGACGTGACTTGCATTTTACAGTATGTATCATCACACATGACTCACCACAGCTTCACATCCCACCGAGCACCAAGGAACTGTTGTATTTGGTTCAGGGACTGTTCATCTTCCTTTTTGACACTGGTGAACTTTAACTTCCTCCGCAGATGGTCTGTCTGAAATAAAAGATAAGATTGCCACAAATCCTATGACCACACAAATACACAAACATAGTGTCACACATGAAATCCAATAGAGTCTACTTTTGTACGATGACTAAAAGCTGAGAATCTTGCCATTATCTAGGAAACAAACCCTCAGTATATACAGTAACAGAGAATGATACAATGTGTCTTGAATGTATCCTGTTTGTTTTCCAAAGTCATCACCTTATCACAGTTTTTTTTTTTGGGGGGGGGAGAGTGACCACACTGGTAAATAGTCTAAAAACATATTAGAATGATATAAATCCGTCCCAGATGCTTCTGGGAACATTCTTTCTAAGAAATTACCACAAGCCAGAGGATAAACCTAATGAAGACCCAATAAAAGTTTGAACAAATGCCTACAAAACTACAAAACCATTACTTGCTCGAATCAAATAGCATAATGTTGAAACAAAGTTACTGACTCAGGAGAAATGGAAAAAAAACCCCGCCTCCTTGCTCTGATAGAATGTCAGTGAGCAGACATTGAATATACAGGAAGGTTGCAAAATAATTGGATACCGGAAACAATTTCATAAAGTAATGCATATTAAAAGTACTGTGTGTAAAATTGTGATTGATTAATGTTTAGCCATTTTAAAAAACCCACTAGTCTGGTAATGTTTAATTTTGTTACATGGGTCAAGCATCACAGTACCGGACGCTGACATGTCTCTCCGCCATCTTTCTACTATGGAACCCCAAAGGGGACAAAAATAGCAAATTTGCTGCATCAAGGTACTTTGTCACTAAAGGGAAAATTAGAAGACATTGTGGTAGGCTTGCAACATTGTTGTCTGTGTGGCACTGAAGCGCGCGTGCTTCAAAATGAACACGCATTGAATTTATATCATTGCGTTCTATTAGTTCACCACTAGATGTCACTAAATAATACACACTTTGTCAGGGCTTCGGAGCGTGGAAATGGAATGGAGCGACCAAGCGAATCATGACACACTGTTCGTTAACTGAATATGAGGATAGAGAATAGTCGTAATACTACACCCAGAACTGATCTTGTTAGTTCAACCAGCAGTCACGTCACTCAATCAATAAACACCAATGAGGCCATTCACTTCTGCATTAACCGAAAAACATTTAATTTACAAAAGAAGAGAGACACCCAATAGGGGAGACAATAAAATAGATTGATGCCATTACAAGACAGCATTTAATAATGCAGAGGAGTTGTATAAGGGTTTAATATGTAGATAATCTGTTTCATTACCCGTTATCTTTGTCCCTCACGTTATTTCCGGTAGTCCTGAGTTACTATGGTATCTTAAATATAAATTGTATTGGTATAGTCTTCAATTGACTGACTTACAGGCTACGTGAATTCAATTCAGTTTCCAATCTTTGCCAGTGTGCAAGGTTGTCTGTCTTTATCGTATCTTTGACTGATGACAAGGATGGAGTCCAATTTAAGGCCAGGCTCTGGCTCCTCATGTCCCTGAATTGGAAACGTTGATGGAACAATGGAAAACATTCAACCCATACATTGACAAGCTCGATTGATTTAATTGAACAATTTTCTCAAACTTAAATGGTCCGCATTGGAACCACATGGTATTCCAAAATCACCTGACATGTTTCAATAGGGTGGCACGATTAATGCATGTGCACGGTTTGAATATGGGTTTCCTTTCTGTGCATACGTCTGCAAGTCCTCCCCCTGCTTCCTTGGCTTTTCTCCGGGGACTTTGGCTTCCTCCCACTTTCCAAAACATGCTTCTTAGGTTGATTGAAGACTCTATATCAGGGGTCCCTGAAAAAAACCCAATGCGGCCTAGCCTCACCCCAGACTTGACCTCCAGTGGCCCCCAGGTAAATTGAGTTTGAGACCCCTGCTCTATATAATATATAATTATATAGTGGATAATTGTCATTCCAGGGTATAGGCTTTTGGTCAACTCACTCATGAATCTAGCGGTATAGAAAATAGATAGATTGATGGATTTTCAACAAGTCACACCCAATAATTGTCTGCTAGTTAGTCAATAGACACTTAATAGAATGTATAATGATGACGAGTGATTCTAATTTGTTACAGATTTAGGCCAGATAAGACAAAAGAGTTGAAAACAGAAGGTACAATGTTTGCCACAACTTTAAACTGCATTCAGGCTCTTAAATTTTATTGCAATATGTACTCTATGTTCAGTCTTAAATCACTAGGAGGCTTAAATTTCATTGACATATGTACTTTATGCTTAGTCTCACTTTGTTCAATTTGTGAGTGGGTGTACTTGCATCTCAAAACAGACAAGATCTGCCTTGGTGGTGCACTGTTAAACTAAAATGCAGTGGGAGGATAAGGGTTATCTTACAAATTAAACTCACAAATTTGCACGCGCAGGCACGCACGCACACACACACACACACACACACACACACACACACACACACACACACACACACACACACACACACACACACACACGTGCTTACACTTGGTTCTTGCTCTTGAACAAAGACAGCCTCATTGCAAAAGCTACTTGGGGTAATTGTGTCAGTTGCATGGTGTAGGAAGCCTCTCATGTTAGGGGGGAGCTGGAAGAAAGAACATAAGAAGAAAAAGGAGATAAAGAGGAAGCCGGGGCTAGAGGGGGCTGCTTGCTAATTGGAGCCAAATGCGCTGCAGAGGGAGGGAAGTGGTTTGCTATGATGCCTGGACCTTAATTCTCTCATACACAATCCTCCGCCTGATGGTTCAATAGACTGATGGAATGATATTGTAGGCTACTTATATTGTGCTCAATTGCTTCCTTTTCAAGTGTCATGTCTGCAGCAGCAAAACTCAGTCTCGGCCAAAGTTGAAATCAATTTAATAAACATGATAAACATACTTCACGTTTGAATGGGTTCACCACCTGGTGGCAGTAGAGCAAGGTTCTGTCATTTCTAAGTTATTGACTCAGCGTTTTGCTGCAACTTTTACATTAGGGTAAATTGCTTTATGTGTATCTCAGTTAATGTGCTTTCACATCTTTCTGATAAAATTCTGCTACAATTGAACCCGCCCCTAACATCAGCATGGTCGGAATGCGAGAAATCCTGTTGATCCAATTAGGTGCTGGCCTGCCATGTCACAGCCTGTCAGGACAGGGGGGCACCATGGGGCTGGCAGAGCCAACCCAGAGGTCATACACTAATTGGCCACTAAGCTTTTAGTTCTAGCCGACTGCAGCGGTGTGATGAGAAACAACAAGAATCGCGGCTTATGGGCACAGAGTCAAATAACACTACAGACACACTTCCTGCAGAACATTCGAAGTGTACACACACCGTAGTAAGCCATGCGGGCAATTCCTGTCAAACACGCAGACAGTAGTCAAGTTGAGGCTCAACTGGATGATTAAGGATTACTTAACAGAGTGCAGAGACGGATTTAAAGCCATCAAAATCAATTTAAATACCCCACGGTGACTGAACAATACATAACAAAGTTGCATTAGCTGTGGCAAAGCATATTTAGCGTTGATTAACATTTGGTAGCAGTGACATGTGGCTGGTGAGGCATTGACTCCCCATGCGTCAGATATAAAAATATGAACCAAAATGGAAAACGATCCGACTCTGTTAACAATAACAACCAAGAACAGTATTTTATGCATTATTATCATAACCTTTTTTGGTGTGGAGGGCAGCTGTTTTAGTCTTCTTTTACTTTCAGGTATTTCCTGTGACGATCTTCTATCAGCATAATGTTCCACTGACACACAAGTTCTTTTAAGCATCTGTGGATGAACCAGCTGCAAACTTTGCTGGGAAATTTATGAGTCAATACGTTTGTGGCTGCAGCATGTCTTATATGTTAATCATAAAGGCCACATTTTACAGTAGCCAAATTTGAAATCCCAAACTCACAGGGCCGAATTCACTAAAGGATTGTGTCTCTTTTCCGAGGAGCTAAAAAAATTGAGCAAACATAGTGGAATGCATCACAAACTCCGATGACAAAGCAAAATGCGCCTCGGTGTGTCAGGGGGTTTTGCGTGAATTTGAACGAGGTAATTGGGAGAGAAATTACCCACCTCTTGAGTCTTAGTGAGAAAATTACAACTCAGCAGAAGCCTCTTGGATGAGAAGCTCTACCAGACCAATGTGAGGGAACATTCCAACATATATAAGACCCGTCCATCCATCAGCCGACCTGCTTATCCTCATGAGGCCGAGTTTTCCAAAATTAAAAACATAAATTGCGTTATAGAGTCAAGTCTACATTTTTACTTTGTCATGCGTGCTATCAAGGTTTATTTTTATGCCTAGCACATTCTTAATGTTGGTAGATTGGCGCAATTAGAAACAGGCGTTAGCATTGTTGTGATTGTTAGCATAGTCCAGGGGTCGGGAACCTATGGCTAGCGAACCACATAAGGCTCTTTTGACGACGTTAAAAACGTTATTAAAAAGAATACGTTAGTACACTCAAAAATCGTTGGTCTTAATTAAAATACATGCATTAAATTGTATTTAACCTATCGTTTTTTTTTTTTTTAAATGGTATGGCTCACACGGAAAATTATTTTTAAAAAATGGACATTTATGGCTCTGTCCGCCAAAAAGGTTCCCGACCCCTGGCATAGTCCATGAAATTACAGAAGCAGAAATAAAATTGCTGGAGGCCATGCAGAAGATGGAAGCGCGCAAAGTGGATGAGTCATGTTTATCATTGCTCACTGCTGTGAAGTGGGAAGTTGGAGACTACTTTCCATTTGTGTCCATGTGTGATTTTATCTGATCAAGTTTAATGTGTCACTAAATTGCCATGTGCGCCGATGGTGGCGGTGTAAAAGAAAATGCCCTGGGGTCTGCCCGAACGCCCAGCATGATCTGCTAAATTCCTGAACACGCTTAACTACTTACCTCAGCATGAAAATGAAAGTTTTGGGATTTTACACGAGCGCACATGTGTCTATGAAAATACAGCCCAAACTGACCAACATTTGACAATGACAAAAATGAATTGTGATTCAACTACTTTATTTGACCACATTTAAGATCCAAGGTCACTGGGCCTGCATTCATTTTCCAGAGATCTGTTGTGACCGTGTCAGTCGTTTTGTGGATACAGTTTCATTTAGAACATTTTACAAGGAGCAAAGCAGAGCAAAATAACTCACAGTTGTTCCGCTCAGTTTCCACACATGTATTTGGTTCTTGATGATGAAATCACCCCAAACCTTCTCATCCCAATTTTTAATTTGTATTTTGTTACATTAGCTCATCATTGAAACCCCTTTGTTGACCCCAGTTTTGTTTTGAAGAATCAATGAATAGACCTCATTGTTTGGGTGGAAACATTTGATTCACAAATGTATCCCACCAACGGCTACAATGGGGGATCTCACCACTTCAAATAACATGTTAACTCATTCATTGAATCATTGGCTTCCCTTCCTTTGTTTGTGAAAAATACACAAATGCTCATCCTTATGTCGCTGATGGCATAGGTGTCAAACTCAAAGGCCGTGGGCCGAATACGGCCCACCACGTCATTTTATGTGGCCCGCAAAGAAACACTTTGCATTGACTTTGTGGCATTACTAAAATTACAAATTGTCTTTATTTTTTAAAAACAGAGATATGGCTAGCATTTTTGATTGCCATTCATCTTTTCATCAGATCTATCTGTTTGCACTGCATGCTAAACACAATCCTTTGAGTAAACAAGCTTCAAATCACTCTTAAAACTGCAACTTCAAACGCCCGCTGCAAACATTAGAACAATCGGCTTCGATATTTGGAATGTTACGAGCAGAACGTTTTGATGGTCACACTGCAGCTTATTGACAAAGACGTCACTGCCCATAAAATACAATATATTGCGGCAATCCTTTTGATAATTTCAGAGGTTGGGAAATTCTCCCACACACGTTTAAATAATACCCACTGTTGTTGTGGCAAGTCTCCGGTGGTTTAATGCAAGCACATTTACACAAAATTCAATGCGAGCGTTACATCGTGCGTCATTCATGAAATGAAAAGCAGCACATGTACAACATCGAGCTGGTCTTTTTCAAATGACTAATTCGTCTGTGTTCTTTCTTCATTACCGGGTAGAAGCTGCAATCTGTAGACGCTCAAAACGAGCACTTTCGTTTTCGGGAAAGCCAGTTTTGGTGCTGCCACGACTACAAAAGTTTTCTTCCCTTAACTGAAAGGGACAACTGTGCATTGGCGAACAGGAGACATTTAGAAACACCAATATCACCTTTCTCATTAATACAATAACAATAGTAAAATAAACTCAATACATTTAATAAAAGAGTCACTCAACTTTCATAAAATCACTCATTTGTATTTAATTTATTATTATTTTAATCTTTAACTACCCTGGTAATGCAATTGACCACAGATTCTCATTTGCAATACCAACCTATCAGCAGACAGCAAAGGACATATTTACAAGTCAATTTACAATGGTAACGGTTCGAGAAATGTCAGCCCGAATGGTCGGGCTTGTACATTTTCATCTAACCAAATCTGCCCCCCTTTATAAAACATTTGGACACCTCTGGTGTCGACTAACACATCACTAACATTTATCAATTGTGGGCTCGGTGGTAAGACATAGAAGCTCAATGTAAAACAGATGTTTGAGGCTTTTAGAAAGTGCCATTGATGCAGTTTTTGGTGAAACTTACAAAGTATGATGTATTTCATGCGAAACAGCATGAAATCAATCATGGTCACGAACCAAATGCAATTGCTTTGCATCAGAATAAACTTTAAGAACACTAAAGATCATGCACATCTGATAGAAATGCAAAATGTGGATGTTGAATTTGCTTTGCATGTAAAAAATATAAAAAAGATATTTTGTTTCTTTCTCTCATTTTGTAATGCCGTGATCCAATTCCACGCAGTTGCATGTGTCGTGCGGTGAACGTGTTGAAAAGAGCTGGCGCTGTGAACTGGACTCGTTGTTGAATTGCCATCAGTCAAATATTTCTTCACCACATGAAATCGGGTAAAGAAAAATGGATACTTTTTTTAATCCATTGATCATCTGACAACTGGACAATTTGAAAGTGTGGTTAGCACACTAGAGAATCTCATTTCTCTGCAAGAGAGCACGTGTTTGGAAACATTGGCAACAATTGCAGGCATTATTTCTTATGAGGGCATCATACCGACAGGACAGCGATACAGCTTCTGAATGCAAATTAAACTATGAACTTAAATCATCACAGTTTCACTCCTTGGCTTTAGAATGTGTGTTTAGCCACACTTCAGAGGTTTATTTTGATTACTCGTTAGAGATAACTGAGCAATAAAGCAACAAGCCCTCAGAGGCATGGGCAGCAACACAGGACTGGTTCCGTACTGGTAAATTGTTTAAGACCACACTGTGTACATAACCCACACGGAGAATGGTGCAAGGAAGAATGTGCGTCAACCCAGTGAAAAAGAAAATGACGAGATGGGTAGGTGGTGGTCTTTGTGAGGGGTGGGGTCATAAACAGGGCGTTAATGAATTAAGAGTTCATGGGTTGGAAAAGTAGACAGTTCGCCAAATAGGGTAAAGGCTCTTTCGCACTGGGAGCTCCCAGACAACTTAAACTGAACAGTTATTTATCTGCAATAAAAATGAAGTTAAACACATATAGCTGCATTTTAAAATTCATTAGAAAATGCAGGATCATTTTCGGGAATTTTCTGAAATAGAGTAAAAACCAAGATGGGATGATAAGCTCAATGACAACTATAATTTAAATTTCCATTGTGTGAAGTAGCACATCCTCAATGTGGTCATCATGTGTAAACATGCTACTTATTTTCTTTCACCATTTTCTGCTCCACCCTTGGAACGTAATCAGCAGATGTTGCAATATCATCCCAGGATTTGGAGACTAGCTCCCTTGTTGCTACGGAGATGCTTGTTTGCTAAACAAGCAAATAGAACAGTTGTTTCTTCTTTAAATGTCACACATAAGTGCAACTAAATATTTTGCTGAGATAATTCTAATGTTTATCTTCTTCGTCAATATTTGTGTCGTTCTATTTCAAGAAGCTGATGCAAGGATGCTTCTAGTGTAACCCCTATGTGTTCTGGGTGGGTTTTCCGAAATAACTGCAGCCAAGTTTGTCTCACAGCGTCTTTATTTGACCTGAATGTACAACGTGCTGTGTTGTGATTTTTCAGCTTCAAAATTTCTGACAATATTGTAGATATTGTGTGTTGTGAAATTGTTGGATCGTGGGCCACATTTTGTCACAATATTGAATTGAGTTACGCGTATCGTCCCACTTCTACGATAGAAAGAGAGCTGCATACATGTCTTACCTCGGCCATAACCAGAACGAGAGTGGCTGGAGCTCACGCACGTACAGTGACATCACCACACAATCATCCTCTGCAGTTTCCAGAGCCGGCCTAGGCAGGGGCAAGAAGGGGCCGGGCCCCCTCAAATAAATGTTGTGCCCCCTCAAACTAAATGTAGTATTAGATTTTATATATTTTTATTATTTCATGCCTCTCTCCTCTACTCCACTTCTTAATGTCTTGCTTGCCCCCTCAAATATAAAATATATCAATTATATATTAAGTTGTTTCTCATGTCGTGTTTCTCACCTCCGCTTTATCTGGTTTTTCTATTGAAAGAGTCTCAGAAAAAAATTACATGACATTATCATCATTAGATCTTATTTCAATACTTATACTATTTAATAATATAAAATGCTGTACATGCTGATTCATCCTTCTTTCTGAAGTGATTTGTGTAGAATGAGCAGATCATCTTATCATAGTTCCCAGTTGAGCTCAGTGTGAGTCCAAGTGAGTCACAGAAGCGCACCAACTAAAATAACAATATCTTAAATGTTTACTGCAAATAGTACTGAAAAGGAGTTTGGTTCTGTTCCCACTCTGTATTTTTCATCATCTGTTACAGTCATTTACTTTGCTTTTTTAATCCCCCCCCCTCATTCATGTCATAAAGACTTTCAGTAAAATGGAAAGCCCCTTTCACGCTCCTTGAGTAAGAAAATCAGTAATTTAGTTGCGTTTGTTTAATTGCAAATGAAATAAATCCCGTTAAATTAGAATTAGTCCCAACTTTATTCATCCCTAGGATTGCTCACTCAGGAAATTCTGGGCCCAGTAGCTCACACAGAAGCAGTACAAAAGAGAACATTGTACATGAGTAACACACAAAGAAAAGAGCAATAATAAAGCGCATAACACCAGCAATAGATTAATTGTTCAGTGAGAAATAAATAACAATAAATAATAAATAAAATAATTGAAGGTCAATTGTTATTTTTAAATTAGTGACGGTCCTGTCCATGAATTCCAAAATGCTGTTGAAATTGCTTTGAAATTTTCAGAGCTTGAAGTGCGAATACAGACAGACGTGTGACCTTCGATAACGACTGGTCATAATTTTATGACGTTAAGCTAGGGGTGGACGATATGTACGTCATTGCGAATGTTGACGATGTGTAATTTTGCATTTTTAAGTCGCCAACAATCAATAAAGTGGTCAGTCCCAGAGGTCCTCTCCTCTGTCCTTACCACGGCCCTAGCCTGAAAAAAAGAGTCCCTCCTGGCTTTTGCAAAGTTGCCATCGCAACTATTAACACAAAATGAAGAAAATCCCGCAGAATCACTTACGTGCAACTTTATTGGTATTCTCCCTTAGTGACTGTGAGACTGATAGATGGTGCTTTAACCATTATTTTCAGAGAAAAATACGTCTCCATTTATATTCCTTAAAACATGGCCTTTCATAATAATCAATTGCTTTAACATTCACAAGCAGTGTGAAGCCACAATAAATAATACAATTCATGTCAAAAATTAAACAGCATGTGGATTTTTGGCCACGTCCCAGTTGGTGATGTAACGATGACTGCTGTTTTTACTTTGAACAACTTAGGGGAGAAACCCAAAGTCTGACATTGAACTTGTCATCAGAAATCAATCTAATTTAGTGATGAATGTTATGCAAAGCTGACAGTGTAGCATTGTGGCAAACATAGAGGCCAAAATCAACCAATTTGTGTCAGGCAATTTTAAATCAAGTGGGTATTTAGATTTTTACTGGGATTTTTCATTATTTATTATTTAAATACATTTAAAACTGACATCAAAACATATGTATGCATTTGTATTTGTAAAGAACACACATAATAATTTCATCCATAAAAAAATATTTATATAAAAATCTTTCTATTTTAGTTTGAATGATTATGTTTATTTTAAGTGACTATAATAACCTTGATGCCAAATGATCACTTGCAGAGAGGAACATTCATTGACAATTGAACCTAGTAGAGCACTTACAGTAAACAGAGCATCCATTTGACATCTTTAGTCATATATTGTCCATCCATCCTGGACTGATTTTCAGGGAAGGTGGTGTTTAAAAAAAAAAAAATCAAGTCATAATAAACATGGACAAAAATAATAACTGACAGTTTAGAAATCAATATAGAACTTCCAACAAAAAGAAATTTGTGGGGCTTCGTGGGGACTTCAATAAACTGCATATTATTTTACTCCATACTAACCTAAAATGATCTCTCAAGAAAAAAAGGCCCATTTTCTGTGAACTCCCTTTAATGAAAGCCCACCCTAGGTAATCTAAACACAGATGAATGAGCCCTCCTTTGTTAGGAGGCTCCTCACATCAGGCCTGAACAAGGCCATACATTTGGTTTGTTGGCACATGACGCTGTTGTTGTAGAGCACTTGGGGGTTGTCTTGCAAAATCTTATTTGCTATGCCTCCTCTATGTGATGAATGTCTAAACACTTAGGGTCAGTTTGAATAGATTTCATGTAGAATTTGGAATTAGTATGTCCTCAGATGAACAAGTAACCTAATTTCAGTCTCTGTCTCTGTCTGTCCGTCTTTTTATTAGTGGTACATAAACATTGGCTTTAACATAGAAATTAAAAATCACACAAGAGTGAGGTCCGGGTATATGCCAAGTGCAAAGAGGCGGGGCTGTAGGACCTAATTGAGCACTCCTGATCTCGATTTTAGAATAAATAGATCTACGTACATTTTAAAAAGTACTTAAGTGGCTTGACGTTTAGGTTTTCTGTGTCACTGTTATTTGGTTACATGATTATAAGTGTACACATCGCTGACTCAATCAACTTATGGCCTTGACCCATATTTTACACCTTCTCTTGATGGATTCAAGACTACCTTACAATTCTTTGCTCAAGACAGGTCAATCAGGAGTCCATAACCCTCACATGGGGTGTGTGTAAATTATAAAAGAACACACCCACATTCTCAGGGACATGTGAACACAACTATAAGTACATAAGAGGGAAGTCAGATCCCTTGGTTGGTTCTGGAGAAGAGTGAAACAAAATAAACGGAGTTGGATTACTACAATTACTTTTACAGATAAGTAGAGTATTGGGGAAAAATATCTTAGAATCCCATAACATAAACATAGAATTTTGAGGGGGGAAAAAAGTTGCAATTCAATTAAAAAAAAAGAGCATTTTGTAAATTAATACACTTAAATATTTGAGGATCCAGTAAAACTCACCAAAAGGAGTGCTTAAACCAATTTGGTTCTTAAGTAACTATGTACGTGTTTCTATTGAGTGATCAAACATTCATGTCGATCGATCGGTCCGTCCGTCCGTCCGTGAACAAGGGAGCCAAATACAAACTAATCTGTTGGGCCTCATGCACATCAGTACCTTAAAACAGTCTTCAACAACTGGCCCCTCACTTCCGCAATGATGCTTGTATGAAACTAAAACCCTCAATACTAGCAGATCAAGACTGATGATGAAGGCTAAGATTTCAGTGTTGACCTCTTTCTACTTTGGATTCCCCATAGGAAAAACGAGGCATACTATGTGAAATTGTAAATTATTTCCAGCCATCGGTGTGTTTTCTATGTCATCTCAGAAGGTTTAGTTATGTATTTCGTTCAGGACTTTCCTCTTTACTTTGCCTATCACCTAGCTTGAAGTATTCATCTAATGTTGGTTTATGTGCCTTGCGACTTTACAGAGGCAAAGCCTTTGACTGAGCTCCTGCAGAGCCACTCTCGGTACTGATGGGAACCATATTGTGAGAGCTATTAGTATAGCTAGCCATTTTAACTTTCTACCACTAAGACCTATTGTATGTCATTTTACACACATACGTACGTCACTGGCAGTCAAAATCCTGAAGAAAAAAATCACAAACAAAAGTCAGTGGTTTCCTCCAGGGGTGGCAGCGGTACGCCAATAAACGTCAGAGTGTTGATGTGGATCGTAATGATTGCTGATCGTACACGTTCCCACAAGCTAGAAGTTTTTAGTGTTAATTTGCTATCCAGTGTGAAAGGGTTTATTAGTTTCTAATGAGGGGCCAGAGAGATCCTGGTCAAGATTTATTTTAATTCTTGCTTTTTAGGGTTCTGCAGACTCTGCAGTGCAGAGCCTGGTGAGTCATTATTGCTATATCACACACAAGCACAGACACACTTGCATGACTGATCACTGTCAGCTTTTAGATGGCTAATGCAGACAGGTCGAGTAGCGATTAAGTAGAATAAAAAGGTGCTGGTTTCTTATTTCAGTATGGTCCACCACTTTATGACCACGCTCGGACATTCGCAACATGGGTCTCATTCCCCAAGAGTCCCATTTTTTTTTCTTAAAGGTGAAATGTTATTACAATTGAAAACAGTTTGAAGGTGTCTTAATAACCGTGTGTGTGTGACACGCTTGGCTCTGACACGCTTTTGGAAAAAAATATCACATGGATCAAAGGTTATCGAAATATATTTACAGCATCTGTATTTCTTGCCGTGGTGAAACTGGCTTATTTTAGGGGTGCAGCATTGATTCTGTTGTTAGAACGTTTTCAATTAGTAAGTCTCCATCCACATATATACGTTATGAGGCCTTTTAATACTAATATTTTCTGCATTGTCCTGTAATGATTGGTGATTTTTGTTTCCTGTTTATTTTTATTACTCATTTATTTCATTCTCTGTGTGCAACTTGAGTTCAGTTTTTGTCATATCGAGATTTTAGCTGCTTTTAGATCTCTGATTCGGGGCTATCACTGAGCCTTGACAGAAGTGCATGCGGTCAGGCGTGGTCAGCCAGTGAGCCAAGCAGTCAGCCATGGAGCCGTCTGTCCAGACTCAAAACATGGCCTGTTACTGTTAATCCAGTGGGTGGAGGTCAGTGGCCCAGTTTTGTTAGTGTGTGCTTCTCATGACCTTTGTCTGACTGAGCAGCAGACATCATGATGTTGTGGCAGGATTCATTGTTGTCTCTGAAGATCAAGGCTAAGACTGTTAGCCTTTTATAAAAAATGTCTTGAAATGAATGGGCTCCGGTCCTTGGATACTTGACACAAAAGTCTGTGTACCTCCAGCCCTACGAGTAAGATATATTATGCAATTACTTTTTAAACGTCTTGTATAATTTGGTCTATGGATTACCTGCAATGGCTAATTTGTATGAGACAGGACTCCCCAATAATTTTGATAGGGCTCTAAAAGGAATGAATCAGCAAAAAGCAGACGTGACTTCCTATCTTGGGACTCTATCATTCTGTTGGATGACTTCAATGAGACGAATACAGTGAGGGTGTGATTGGGAGGAACACCCTCACCGCGATCAGAACCCGAGTGGTGTTCTGTGACTGGACTTCTGTGCTCGTCACACATCGTCCATAACGAATACGCTGTTGAAACATAAGGGTGCACTTGGCACCAGGAAGCCCTTGAGGGTTCAGAGTTCAATGATCGACATAGTAGTTGTATCATCAGATTTGCAGCTGCATGTTTTGGACACTCTGATGAAAAGAAGGGTGGAGCTGTCAACTGATCAACATGCTATGTCTCTTGTTTCCAATGGGGGAGGAAGATTCTGGGTCGACCCGGCAGACCCAAACGTATTGTGAGGGTTTGTCGTCTGGCAGAATCCCCTGTCAGAAAGAACTTTACCTCCCACCTCCGGGAGAATTTTGCAGGAGGGGGACATTGACTCTGAGTGGACCATGTTCCGTGAATCAGTTGTTGAGGTGGCCGTGCCTGTTGTGGCAGCAACCTTTGGACGCCATCAAGCTGAAGAAAGAGTCCTATTGGCCCTTTTTTGGCCTGTGGGACTATTTGGACAAACATGTCACTGACTCCAGTATGTTAAATTATTATGGATTTGCCCAAGATGTCTCTGAAAACACTTTTGTCTTCCTTCCATAATATCTTTGTGAATGCATTACTACACTTCTTAAGGCCATCTGAGAAAGTAAATAACTTGAAGCAATTGACTTGAAACGGTTATCATTTGTTATAGCAACAGCATGCTCCACACCTGACACTTCACAGGCCGATGTGGATTGCTGGAAGCTGATGCACACATGTGTTTAGAGGCAGAGTGACTTTAAAAGTTTAGGATGCAGGTATCCTTGTAGGGCTTTGTTTTGCCTGAAGTGTTCTCACGATGAGTCAACTGAAGTGAAACATCAGTGTGGCATCTGTGAGAGCTCCAGGAGCCTAACCAAAAGCTCTTTGATGCCAAGGAACTGCACACACGTTCGCAGACATGATTTTATGTTTGGACCTTAATTTAATATAATCTAATCCAAAAACTAAACCAACGGTCCTCCTCAATGTATAGTTTAATGCCCCGTTCATAACTTTAGGGGCCATAAGAAATGAATTTTATAACCAGTACAAACACATAAAAATCATCAAGTTACTTGGAAGTATAATAAAATATATGATACACACATCGTCATCAACAAAACAATATAATTTGGTTCAAAGGATTGCTGGTGTTAATTTGGTTTATGTATGGAGTTTGCCAAGAACAAATACATGAGGTGTGTACTGTTTTTGCGGGTCATGTTTTAAGGTCGTGGTTCTCAAATGGGGGTCCGTGTTCCTGTGAAGCAATACAATTATAAATTATCTTATTTATTTAGATTATAAATTAAATTTGTACTAACACTAATAACAATAACAATAACAATAACAATAACTAATAATAATAATAATAATGCCAACACAATCATGACATTGTGCTTTTATTGGCCACTATACTTTCTTTTCCGGTTCCAGTGAGTGCAGCAGCCGGAAGCAACAGAATTTCACAATAAAAGTAATAATACAAGGCAAGTTAATGTGTGACAGAATAATTAATGGCATCAATAAATTAGCAAATTAGTGCAAAGTTAATACGTTAACTTGCACTTGTGTTGCCATCCAGTGAATCGGCCATTAAAGAGAGGCTCAACAAGTGGTTGTAGTAAAAGATCCAAGTTTTCCATGAGCTCACTGGCTGTTCTATATTACAACCTACACCCATTATATATACAACAGAGTGCACATGTATTAAACACTCACATATAATGTATTAGTGTAATTCTTTTAGTTTCTTGTGGTCATCAGGGTAACTTACGGTACGGCGTGAAACTTCCCGTGATGAAGGCTGAGAGGCTCACATTGTAACTTATGGAGAAGAAATACTGTAAGTCAATATTTCTTAAATTACAATCCATTACTTAAAGCCCAATGCAAACACAAGTTTTGACAGTCTACATTTAACACAGCCTCAGGTGAGTGTTTTTGTCCCCTATCATGTTTTATAGATCTGACCAGTGAGCAGATCTAGTGAGTGTAATGTTTGTATATCTTAAACTGACATCATCTCTATTGGCCTAGTGCAGGGTCTGTGTGTGTTTTACCGTGTCCTCAGGAGGCCCAAATGTCTGCATGCATTAGCATACTTGTACATACAACTCTATGTTTATCTGAGCATGACGGTGCGTGTGCGTGCATGTGTTTGAGTGTGTTTATTTGAACCTGGACAGTCTCAGACTCAGGGGTCTCAGAGAATGGGGTACAGAGGGGGAAACCATGGGAAAACAAGGGCGGTGGACTCACTCTGTTTTCCTACCCACCCTTATCTTATCTTATTGTCGATCTCATTATCTATCGTTCAATCTATCGTTCAATCTATCGTTCAATCTATCGTTCAATCTATCTATCCTTCAATCTATCTATCGTTCAATCTCTATCGCGGGAGATGCGTTCCAGAACCACCCGCAATAAACGAAGATTCGCGAAATAGAAACCGTATTTGTATTTATACCATTGTATTGAAATTTCTAACATGTAGTGTTTCTAATTGGCCTCTAGGGAACATAGGTATCAATTGGGGAGTGGTTTTGCCTGCCAAGCATTGCAAAGTGTCAACCTTCAGAATCTCTTATTGCATTGTAGTCCAGTACACAATATTAAAAAAAAATTAAATCCTCCCCAATACTTTTACACTACATAAACCTTTCCCATTCCCTTAATAACAATTCCCACACTGTTCTATGCATGTGTTGTACCTTTACAGTGAATAAAAGAACAAACATGTAAGAGAAAACATGTAATTGAGTAGCAATGTACTACTGGGATTTTAAAAGTATCCAAATCTCCAAACAAACGCACATTTGCATGACTTTCTGAAGTCTGCCTGTACATCTCCATCGCTTCAGATAATCAAAGCCCGCTAACTTCTAGTCACGTAAACTAATGCACAACGTAGCAGCGTTTACAATGAAAAGGCAACGCAGCCCACCGCTAGTCTAGCGCATGGGATTGTGGGATGTTACTATTTTTAGCATATAAGACTAAGATGGTGTCCAGGGTATAACCCGCCTCTCATCCAAAGTCAGCAGAGATAGGCTCTAGCACACTCTTGACTCTGGTGAAGGTATACACTCCAGAAGATGGATGGTATGGACGTGAATATCAACTGTCTCACTGCGTCCAAGAGCAGTGTGAAAGATGTGCGAAACAAACAAACAAAAAAATTATTGCTGATCTCCAGTGTAACCACAAACATTATTGATGTTGCAATGCCACCTGTTTCCTCAGAGTCTATTAAATGACCATAAAATTCATGACTGCCTTGGTTTATTTCGGATATGATTTAAAACATTTAATGAGTGTAGCAACATCTTCTCTATGTTTATTGTTTTGTATGATTTGGTCTCTATGCTGCTTTTTTTGTCGCAGCACTACGCTATTGTGTGTTTGTGTAGAAGAGCTTCTGGGGGTTTTTAAAGAAAAGGGTGGTGTTGGGGATGTTGTTGATCATGGTCATGGCATTTGATTCAAATTTGTCTTCTCATTGTGTCGCTTGCTTATGGCATTTGTGTGTGCGTGTGTATGTGTGTAAGCCTCGATAAATCAAGTAGTGAGTAGATGGAGGAAAGTGCAAAAAAGTAAGTTGAGAATAACAAGGGAAAAAAAACAGCGTGAAGAATCGGGAAGAGAAGGTTGAATGGCATTGAGACAAACTGGTTTCTGAGTTACTGGGTTTGTTTCCAAAGACGGATGATTTTTATGACTTTACATGAATCTGGGCTTTCATATAAAGTAGACAGATATACATGCTCAAATTCAGGCCAAAGCAATAAACCAAGCAACTTTAATCATCCAAATCCATAATCACAGGTCACAAATGCATCTCAAGAGCTTTGACTGAGAATTCATGGTGGGAAGTAATAACATTATTGCACTGTACAGTAGATTTTTCAGATGTCTAGTTTGTATCAGACCTTGACCTGGCATTGCAAAAAACCATCCGATAAGTATCCAATCTAGGACCGTATTTAAAGAATCAGATCTAGGTTGCTTATGGGCAAACAATAATAGAATTGAGCTGCAGTGTGAATGTAGCCTAAGTCTCCTGGCTGCCCTGGGAATGCCTTGGGATTCCTTTGGAAGAGCTGTATGAAGTGCCTGGGGAGAGGGAAGTTTGGGTTTCCCTTCTGAAGCTGCTGCCTCCACGACCTGACCCCGGATAACGGGTGGATGGATGAATGTTCATTCCCTTACCATAAGCGGTCTTCATAATAAACCAAGCATGTTTCTGACAATATGGTTCATTTTGTGTTTTTTCTATAAAAAGATTCCTCCAAAATGCCATACTCCTTTACATGATCACCAACAAGCAGTTGTGTTACGTAAGGTCAACACTGTCTTATAAAAGGACTCAAGCAAAATTACTGGGAAACGTTTCCTGTAAATGGGCCACTCTCAAGGACTGTAATTTGAATTTCTGAAAGGAATAATGAAACTACGCAAATTCTGTCACGCTTATCAGATTGACAGGATGACAAAATAATGATCCATAGTTTTTTTGATTCATGATTCATAGTCTTCAGTGGGCCACTTATGATTGATTTCATGACACAATGCTTCGGGCCAGTTTAAATTTAGGAATTTGGCCATATATAAGGTGCACCGGACGCCTTATAGTCTGGAAAATATGGTAGGTGTTGGGTGCTGGAAAGTTGCAAAAGCTATCTGCAGAGATGTGACAGCTCGAAAAGGTTGATTCATTGTAATGAATCAGTCACACATATTTTGACCTATGCCATTTATAAACGACATATAAGAAGAGGTGGTGGTCCTGAGATTTCATTGTACCATGCCGATTTAAGACGTCCTGTGCCAGATGCAACAAAGCGGTCCCAGAACATGACAAGAGCATCCGCCTTGTTTCACAGTAAGTACCGTGGGAAACTTTACATGGTTTATAATGGACAGCCCAATGAACAAGGCCGACTGCATTCTTTTGGATTCTTTGTGCACGTATGTGTCTTTTATTAAGAGTTGCTCGTAGCACTGATGCATTGATTTCAGAACAATGAGAAAATCCAAGCCAGTTACATTTGCCTGCAGCTAAGATTCTGTGACCTACAAACAGTGAGAACTTTTATTTACTTCACAAGACTACACTACTACTGTCCTCTATTGTTTTCTTTTTAACTTACATGAACAAATGGATAATATTCTGCATTTATGCCATTTACCTTTTCTGTATATTCCATACACACAAATCTTCCCTAAATCCATTACACTGGAATCATTAGTCGTAGAAAATTGAGGATTTATTGAATGAGATAGTCCAGTATAACTTCCGTCTAGCCATAGTACTTCATTACTACCTTACTTTGTTTTGGTGGTTGGCAAATATTTATGGCCATCGGCGATAATGCACCAAAAATATTTGCCAACTGCAGAAACTCAAGACGATTTGGGAACGGGTTTTTGGGGTGCCAGTCTGAGCTCTCATTTTAATATATAAAAGTCATACCTGAATGTCAGTCACAGGACCAGTCAAACCCGGAAGAGAGAAACTTACAGTCTGAAAAATACGGTACGCAAATGACGCATTATTACTGTGCACACATCCTCCCTTCTATCACTCCAAATGAGATTGCTCAACTGTTTGGGAAAGCTTCAAATCCCCCCACAGACTCAAAGAAAGACACATTGTGATAGAGGGTCCCATATCCCCCTCATATCTGCTACGTGGGTGGGTCGCACTGACTCATGTGGCGCAACAGTCACCCCGAGTTGTTGACGACGGCTGACGTGTGTGTTTCCCATCACGTGATAGGTGAGTGAATGTTGGAGGTTGCAACACTCAGTCATGGGTCGATTCAAACTTTATCCTTTTAAAGAAAAGGTAAGAGAAAATTGTGCCGCTATCTAAAAGGTGTAAAACTGCTTCTAATGACCCACAAGGTTTTGAACATTTTTATTCAACGACACAATTCCTCCAACAACAAAGCCATTATCATACAGTGGGACATGTCATCACTGTGGGATGGAAACCATGCATGTCCAAATTTGGTCAATTAAATACAAATCAGTACCACTGGTCAGTCTACACCTGGATCTTTACACAAATTATTGAATTATGTCATATTGACTCTTGAGAAAAATGATGGGTTTCTCGAACAGTGATGGATCCAAAGATACTATGGTAGTGATATGGTAGTGTGTCTGATTACAGACAAGACTGTTATGACAGTGGGGTTGCTTGTCAGACTACTAATTAATTTCATGTATAATTGAATAAAGCATCTTTATGACTTTGTCATTCAAGACTGACATGAGTTGAAAACACAGAAATCAATCAATTCATTGATTTTCTGCACTGCTTACACCGTTCTGGGTAGCCCACTTCATTTTGGGCAGAAGGCTGAATACACGCACAGACAATCACAGGGCAGATATTGAATTGGGCAAACTTTCATATTCACATTGCCCACATTTGTTTCAATTGTAGCGTTGCATTCCCCTTACTTAGAAACCAGATGCAATAGCCCGCTCACATCCTCGAGGCTAGTGTCATAATCCACCCGGTCACCAGATGCGTCTAGCATTCAACTCTCAATTATTATTTTCACATCCACCGGTTTCTTTGTTCATATTCTCCCATCATAAAATTTAAGTTTTGTGTTTAATCTGCAGTATTAACCAATTTGAAGAATACACTTTTGGTCACAAAATCCACAGGCTGTACTTGCCTGTTGGTGTTGGGGAGAAAGGACATGAAGCATGTCAGTTGTATATCGGTCAGCTGTGGTCGTTGAGATAAGGGTCGATAGCCTTTCTGTGTCATCCGGTGGAACACAAGTGCTTACGATAGGCTACCATATGGGAAGACAGGCCATATGGGAAGACAAGCCAAGGGCAGCCGAAGAACACCTATAAACGATGTCATACTTCGTAATTGTTGCGGAATGGTGATGTTACGTCTGGGAGTGTCACTAAATATCGCTAATTAACTACATGTGATTGAAGTTTGTCCAAGGAGGTGAGATAAGAACTGATAAGACTATTAGAGATTGTTTTTTATTCTTGTTTTACTGATAGCATATCTGAAACATGATGCCCTCTTGTCACCTTTCAGGCAAAAACAGGAAAACTCATTTGAGTGTGTGTCGTTATAAGGTTGGGGAATGACCAGGAAACCATCCAAGCTCCAGACACGGTGACCCTGCACCATGTTGGTGATTAGCTCAAGCAGAAACTCCGGAGATGCTGGAGCATCTTCACAAATCCACTTATGTATTCATTCCCATCTCATGAGCTCACTTTCAAATGGAAATACTTCTCCTTTATCTTTGTGATCCATCTTTAATTCTAAAGAAGAGGTAACAATTAAGAATGTATGTATGAGGGGAAAGTGTATTTTACAACAAAGTATGCATGTGTGAGATCATCAAGCATTTCCCGTATGACTCACCGATCACATTTTGCCCGTTTGATCTCGAACAGTTTTTAAGGAACATTTGAGTTGCTTCAATGCCAATACAGTAAAAACTCAGTGGACTGATAAGGTTCCTCAGTAGAGTCATGAATTAGGCTGGGAATCAGATTCAGGCACACAAAGACAAACACGCACAAACACACCACACCGCCCATCTTCTTGTTCCCACTGCTTCACTGAACAGCTGGGCTCAATTTCACACTTGGAAACAGCACATTGACAATTAGCCAACAGTTTGTGTATGTGTGTTTCCAATAGAGGGAGATTTCGCTAAGTTCCTGGTTTGTGGTACAGGACATGAATACATATCCCAAGATGCCCAAGAGACGATTTGGGGAATTAACTTTAAAGAGGTGGCCTTTTAATCATGTGTGTGTCACAGCCTAAGGGTGAGGAAGGTCTGTTGCCACCCACCAAGCTATGTGAATGAAGCCACAACTGGATTTCTGATGTATCCTTGAGAAGACGTATTTGGAGCACACACCTGGAACCTCAGTGTGACTGGCATCGTTGCTCTAGTAGAAATAGACTAACTTTTGTCTTTCTTCATGTTGATATGAAGCTTAAATCCCATCATGAGTCTAGTTTTCCGTCACAAGAATATTAGATCGACCTCAGTTATTTGTTTATTTATTCATCACTCTTATTATTCATTGGTTGTGCCTTCTTGTTTTTATTTTGTGTTGTTTGCTTGTATGTATGTCGTGTACTATGTCTTGTCACCGTGGGATGGTGGAAACGTAATTTCAATTTCTTTGTGTGTCTTGGCATGTGAAGAGATTGACAATAAAGCAGACTTTGACTTTGAGATGGATTTTTTCTGGAATCACTGGATAAGCAATACGCAAATATTTTTTTTATACATGTTCACATCCATACCATCATTATTCACAACCTCTTCCCATGATTTGCATGGTGACACTTATTATTTCTTACACTGTCAACATCGCTTTTGTTCCACATCACTGTCACCCTCACTTTTACCTTAATCGCCCTTTCAAAGTTAAAGCCTTGCTGCAATCAGCTGTGTGGCTCTGAGGGGAAATCCCCTTAAAATTGCAGGAACTTCTCCAAAAGTAATCTCTCATTGCTCACAGGCACCCCCTCCCTTCCTTTCTTATTTCTTTCTGTTCTTGCTCCAGCCTTTAGCAGCCTGGAGCCTGGAGATTTTCACAATAGTAATTCTTATTTGGGCCATTGTAAACTGTTGTTTGGTTCCAATTTAATGTGTGTTAATCCGCTCATGCAGACTCACACTTTTCATACTTGCGTAGTGTTTCAGACACACATGTTAGAAAAGGTTCACATTAAAGCAAAATGTGTGCTATTAAATCTCAAACCAAATCAGCTAATTCATGCCGGAAAAATATCCATGACTAAAATGAATGCTTATGTAACCAGAAATTATATACAAAGTAATGAAATAATATTTCTTCCAGGTTTATTTTATTTATTTCTTTAGTGGCTATTATTTCCAGATTTAAACTAAAAATGTCTTGAGACTGAATAATCTTGAAACAGACTAGACTGGCTGTCTTGTCTACTGCTGGGCCAACTGAAAGGGTCCGCAGGCGCTTATTACCAGGTTCAAATTGGTGTAATACCAGGGTCATCTGGGAAGCAAACCCAACTAGGGGGGCTTCTAAGCGCTCTAGAAAATACAGAGGCTTTGCACAGGTCAGGTCACAAAGTGTTGACGACTTCTAAACAACTTACACAAACATGTGGGACACCACCTGTGCACAAGTTCACCTTTGACCTAGCCTGTGTGTGGCGTAAAAGTGAGAGAGTGGGGTTTGATGCTCCAAAACTGAGGTCATCTCATTAGATGTTCATTAATCTGCAATGTATAGTTTTGTTTAAGATTAATCTCAACAAAAATCATCATCTACAAGTTTCCCTTTTTTATAATAGAGAAACAGCCTCTGTACAGATAATTTTCCTTCATGTGATAAATATAAGGGGGAAAAAATTGGAAACAAGAGAAAGAAACTTAGGGCTGATAAACCGCTGGGAAAAAATATCCCCATTTTTCACAACCTAGTAAAGTTGGCAAGTATGACAAAGGCTCATTGAAACAACACGTCACCTCTGTTAAATAATACCACACCGATGTGTGGACCAATGTGAAATGCATGCTAGCATTGGACATATCTGTGAGTTCTCACGGATGTCTTAATCCTTCATTGCAAATCAACTGTAAGAATGAATATGTCATTTTGTGGGCCACAAACAACAATCACGTCTCTAGTCCAGATTCTGTGTTTGTAATAATGAATTCAGGCCATACAAAAGTCATTGAAATCTAACGGCAGATTAGCTCATAGTACAGTGAAATTTGATATTTGTACGAGAAGTTTCGACACAAATACTTTTCTCAATCATCAGTGCTCTGCATTGTAATTTACGTGGTGCAAAGTTCAAAAGCTCAGTGAGGACCATTCCCACCTCTCCAAAAGGGTTTGTACTGAAAGCCGAAGTCAACCCTAAGGTATTTTTTAAACGTTATGTGTAAGCAACAGTATAAACCTGGTATTATGCTTAACATTTGATTTTTGGAATAAGATAAAATAGTATAAATTAGCTGAGTGACATTTCCTCAGTTTTAGCACCCCACAGTTGAAGGGATTACAATTTGTGGTCATGTATATTTTGCAACAAAGTGGCCCTCTGTGGTTAGGATGAGTGTATTTTGGTTCATTGAGAATTCAGAGTTTATAACTCAGGGTGGACACATATTCGAGGAAGTCTTGAGTAGTTGCCCAGCCATACTGAGTACTGTCATACTTCCAGGAATAATACGGTACACAGTGATTTGAATCACATATTGTCCAACGAAAAAAAAAACTTCTGCTAAAATGTAACTGGGATTTTTTAGGATTTTGTTTTTTTACACCATTGATGATGGCGGTGTCATCTGCAGATCAGTTTTACAAGCTTATGGCTAGAAGAGTAGTTGGGGTATAGAGATAATGAGGCACATCTTTAAATTGTCCCATTTCAATTACGTATTGTAAACCCTGCCGAAAACACCACCAAACTCAATTCAGACTCAACTAATATCCAACACAAACTCTCAGAGCAGACACTCTTCTGCTGGCAACAATTTCTGATTATTATATTTAAGGGGAGAAACACAGTAGAAAGTATTGTCAAGAAACTGAAGAACTTATCCATCTAGTATGTATTGCTTTTGCTCAGTATTTTAAGGTACGTAGGTTCACCCAATGATCCTCATAATCTTCATACTTGTGTGTTTATATTATTAAAATGAAAACCCGAGAGCCATAGTAGTGTTATTTACCATTAAAGGCATTAACTCCCATGTGTTTCTCACCCCTTGACTTACTAGCATCGTGTAATCCAACCATAGAGGTTTTGTGATCAGAGAAAACTCCACTGGTCTTATTGATATGTCTTCCACTAAGCGCCCCTTATCCTGAAAGTACCCCCAAGCCCTTTTACTACCCTATTCTTTCTCAATGTGAAATGTTGACACAGACTTTATGTAACTGCATATGGTTTCTATTTCCCCTGCCCTCCACTGCTCCGACCCTCCTGTTGCCATCTTCTTTTCCAGTTCCCATTGCATCTGCCTTAATCATGGTCATGCTCTGAATAGCAAAAGCAAATTTATATTCATGCAACACGCTGTGACAGTATTATATAATATAATATTCAATATACCAACTACTCAAAGATGAATATAATCTTGTGCAATTCTCGATGGATATTCTATTCTATTCTATTCTATTCTATTCTATTCTATTCTATTCTATTCTATTCTATTCTATTCTATTCTATTCTATTCTATTCTATTCTATATGTTTTTTGTTAAGTGAAATAAATGGGGTGTGGGAAGGGTGTGGCAGCCTTCTTCTGACCACAACTGTTTGGGTAAAAAGCACAGCCAATATAATGAAACTTACTCCGACATGTTGGTAAATGTCCTGACAGACCAGGGCCCACACCCTGCAACACATCTGCCAATTGTCTCTTCCCTGACCAATGAATATTTTACTTTTTTTTGCAAATAAAGTCGGACAAATACCCGGTCTTTTTCTTTCCAACCAACCTATTGGCGAAGAACAGACGTTTGACCTCAGTATGGATGAACATAACTGATAAAAAATAACAAGTTTAATAACTAATATCAGACAGCCTGGATAATATGGATACAGGAAAAGAGTCACGAGAAAATAAACCAAACAATCCTAAGGCCAGCAGGTCATATTCATCATGGACAGGAGGAAAATTATGAATCCTGCTGGATCAAAAAAACAAAACAAAAAAAAAACTCAATGCCTTATCCACTGCAGAGCTATCATTCCTATGCATTGTGCGTGAGTGAGTGAGTGAGTGAGTGAGTGAGTGAGTGAGTGAGTGAGTGAGTGAGTGAGTGAGTGAGCGAGCGAGCGAGCGAGCGAGCGAGAGAGAGAGAGAGAGAGAGAGAGAGAGAGAGAGAGAGAGAGAGAGACAGAGAGACAGACAGAGACAGGGAGAGACCGTGAGAGCGAGAGGAAATTAAACTAAATGTACTTCCATGGATTGTAATAGAGTTTTAAATGAAAAGCCATCATTACAACTCAAAATTCCTCATCAAATCCCTCAGTTAGACTTTAGTTATTGTCCTTTTTTCTGGAAACCCTGCCATTTGACACAAACCTGTTTTTTTCTACCGTCACTAGTGCTTTTTGCATATCACTTTTTACTTTTCATTCGAGGTGACTTTGGGTGAGAGGAAAGGTACACCCTGATTTGCAGCTAAGTGCGGAAGCAATGCACTAAGTAAATAGTTATCCTTCATGCAGACTAAATATGCATAAGAAGAGTTTAATCTAACTCTTATCTTGCCACATAATTTGCATTCTTGTCTGTATGGATGGATAAAATAAAATACACAATATGCAAAAAAAGAGTCAATGCTACTTGGCTCTGTGTGGAAAAAGTAGTTGTCTTCTTTGTTAACTCAAATTAAAATTTGCTTATCACATTTTTGCAAAGCAGAGTTCATTTTCAATGACCACAACAAAGCTTAAATTTTGCTAGCTTGTGGGTTGTACACAACCAAAACAAGAGTCAGACATAGACTAATATCATAGCTCATTTTTTAAAATTAAATATTTTTCAGCCTCGGATAATAAATAAACCCAATGTTTAGTGGCCTGCTGCCTCGTGGTTGGGGACCACTGAGCTAAAGAACTACAGGCCCACATTCATGACTCAACAATAAGAAAGAGATTTGGTCAAAATTATGTTTATGTTAAAGTTCCAAAGCCAAAATTACTGCTGACCAATGAGAACATAAAAACCAATTTAAAGCACACGGGTGATTTGAAAGTTTTCGGTCGGCTTAGAAACTATGAGAAAGCCAACGGGATGAGGAAAAAATCATGGGTATAACTGTTGAAGTTGAATGTACCATGTGTGGTAAGCAGCCACCCAGCAAGAGCAACACATGAACGGATTTAATTCATGCATTTTCCCACGTCGGATGGTAAATCTCCCAAAACCTCCCAAGATTAAACGAGACTTCAGTAAACAAATATGGCATTTTTAGCAGACAAAAATTGGTTGAAGGAATGGAGACAGTGCAAGCACAGACTTTCTGTTGCGCCATGACTGTTTGGATTTTAGATTCGCCACGGCTCTTCCATGCCGCCTCGTCGCCTCACTTTCTGATTGGCTGCATGTCACCGTCAAAGGACTGCGTGCCTGTTTGTCCTCGCGGTACACCACAAAAAGTCTGAAGTTGGACCAAAGAAATCCAAAAACAATTTGAGGTTGCACGTCCTTCTGAGCAGCCGAGATCAGCCTTTACTAGAATCCGGGCCGACCTACGATTGTTGGGAGAGGAGATTCGGGCTAAATCCAGGCCGATCATCCTGCCGTGTGAACAAGGCTTTACTTTTGTTGTTTGACTTTCATCTTAGACCCTTATGGGGAAATATCTTTACGATGTATGTGTAGATTATAGAACATACAAGGCCATCTGTATGCCATTTGACCTTAGTCAGTGCAAGTCACATATAAAGTAATAATTTACTTTGAAGAAACTGTGGGAATGATGTTGCATTATATTTTCCTAAAACAAATTGTATTGAGCCATGGAAATATAGTCCCTCTCCTCTCCTCTCCATGTTTTTTTTTTTTTTTATTACTTCTGTTGGAGATTAATACAGAGGAAATACTATATATCATTCTGCACACTGGAGCTCAGACTTGGATCTCTGCTTTCACATTCAACTACTGGATGGGAGAAATTTCTCAGACCTCAATGAACATTTTGATGTAAGATGTGGTCCCCCAGTCCCAAGCGCATAATTGAATGAAATTCTGTGCAACTTTTCAGTTAATGTTGCCCATTTCTATGAGGACTATGCATTTTCACAGGACTTTATTGTCAAACTGACTGTGGACAGATGTGAAACAAAGCACGACTGATTTGAGCAATAAATGATTGCAGGCGTTTTGGATGGCGAGAGTAATGCCTGTTAATCATCACAATGAAACCGTTCTATAATAGTGTTATGTTTGGACTGTCCAGTTTTAGGTTGAATGGGGAAAAGTCTGAATATAAACAAGGCCATACCCATCTTTAAGTGCCAATAAACGTCCACACCAGTCTGGACCGTATCTTTAAGCCTGTTCTTAGAAAAATTCTCTCTATGCCGTTGTATCTACCAAGATGCTCTACTGAAATCTCATTTCCTGTCCTTTTTCAATTGTTGATACTTGTGAATAAAATATGAACACTGTCAAATTATAGGCACAGATTGCAGACAGTGGAATCCAATCATCAATTTTCAGTACAGCTTGTTCTCATTAGGATCGCAAGTTTCTGGAGCCTATCCCAGTTGACCTTGGATAAGCAGGAAGTCTCAGTACAGAACGAACCGAGTATCAGTTACCTCTAAGGTCGTACAATTTAGAAATTTGGGGGGGAAATATGGGAGTTACACCGAACAAATTTGAATAGCATCATGCAAAGCCTCAAATTGTTTACTTTACGTTCAGTTAACAGATTTGGAATTTTTTTTCCATTTGGCTTTTTATCTGTTTCAACAGCAACACCTTAGGCCTCGACTCTCCTGTTTTGTTCCTTCTATATTTTACGCATCCATCTTTTTATACTTCGCCATTGAAGTTACGACTCCATTATTCAGAAGGATGTAGTGGTACATGGCAAGACAGAACAGCGCAAGATGCTTCCAGAATTCCAGAACACCTCAGGGATAATCTTGCCACTTGCCCAGTGTCATTATAGTATTGTAATGGGTTTATATTGTGTATTTTTTGAGATGGTTTATCAGATCACAAGTGATGTAAAGAGTCTATTAGCTGGAACCAGTTGGAGTACATTGTCTCAGACAAAATCAGATGGGATAGTATGTCTTCTGAAAATGGCAGTGAACGAACAAGTGCTTTCCAACAAATTACCATTCAGATTTTGAATTAGGCCGTGGAGACATAGCGGTGGTGGTTATTATTATAACATAAATGGTTGGGGTAAGGATAAGCAAGGTATGCAGCACCTTGCCCGTAATGTCAAATCACAATATGACATTTGTGTCAAAGCTTGAGGCTTGGTCTATTTCTATATGCCCCCTTCCCCACAAAAAAACGGGTCCATTGAACAGGTAACCAAAACTATCATATTGTGTTTCTTGGCTGCGCTCGCTTTCTGTCGCACATGTCTGCATACGCATTTTATAAATATTTTCAACATAGTTTCATAAAGAACCTTAGTGGACAGTTACGGAAAAGGAAGATTTTCCCCTTTTCGCAATTGTAACTGACTAATAATTCTGCCTTTTTCTTTTGTTAATTTTTTTAATGTTGAACGGTAACTAGTACATTGCTCAGTTACAATTCGGATGATCTTAATGTTCAGTAGTCTGGCTGGTTGGCACAGTACAGACATTGAACTTTGACAGTGATGTCACTGGAACTTGTAGGTAATGGACTGGCCTTTTGGGATATGTTGCTGGGATATACTAGAATGACTATATGGATGGGATATACAATACGTACATGTATAGTAAAGCATGAGGTCTTGTTATTAACTGTTGCCATGGTGGCACACCAGATGTAGAAAATGAACATTTGCCAAGTGCACACTGCCAGAAAAAGACAGATCATTATTCATTGCTGCTATACTGCAATAATTACTCAAAATTTCTAAACTGTTAAAAATTATGCTGGGAAAGCATGTTAAAAAAAATAATGCAGAAAAAGTGGGGCAACTAAGGGAAACAAGAAAGCGGTCCACAGTCATAAGAAAGTCAGGAAGGAGCCTGAGGAAGGGGTCATGGGATTACAAAGCACATGAAAAACAGCTTGAGTTGTCTTGAACATGGCGAGATTAATAAACAGGAACTAGATGTGACAGGGACACAGTGGACCAACAAGGACTGAAAGAAAACAGGATGCTGAAAACAAACAAACTGCACGGGCACCTGGACAAGACCCAAAGGGTTTGGGTGCTGATTGGGTAACACATAGGACCAGGATTACATACGGTATTAATCAAAAGGAAATCAAAGACGGATCATGACAGAACAGATTATAATTATGCAAGGTGGTCTCCAATGCCCATGTGACACACATCATCCACAAAGGGAGAGCTTGCAGTTTACGTGCCAATGTCATGCACAGGCTCCAGTGTGTCTATTTCTGTTTACACAATGTCAATAAAATACTCAGACACCCTGATTTTGATGCAATGGAGAATGCCACGAGGATTGGCCGTGAAAATGGACGTCCATCCCACAACGGCGCAAACGCCCCCATTACGCCCTATTCTACCTTTGGTCTAGCTACTTTAGTCTAGCAGCAAAATAGCTGACTTGCATTCTGCATAACAATAGGGCCCTGAGATTGTACTTCCAGCCATTGCAAGAAAGAGGTCCTATGCACTGAAATTTTCTTTCGAGGAAAAAATGCAACACGCCCTGCTAGTGTTTAATCTCAGCCTGACCTCTCCGACCTACTTTCTCTTGTTCGCCTGACCTACATCTGCCAGTCATCTGAAGGTCAATTCCAGCCACCAAGGAGTCATCATTACCTCCCCACACCATCTTCTCGCCGCATGGCATGTCCCAGAATTATTTAAGGACGCAATTTGATGTAAAAAGGTAAACCTGCATCATTTTTTTTGTTTGCTATCATCTTAGGCATTAAGTGAGTGTGTGTGTAACGTGTGTGTGCGTGTTGGTGCCCAGCCAATACACGCAGAGGTCTGGGAGAAAGATAAACATTAAGGATGTTCCTCACAGATTTAATGAAAATGCAAAAAGATGGAGCCAAAGAATGTTTCTCAAACATCTTGGGACTTACACACTGACAGCATTTAATGTTGCCCAGAATCTGATTTACATGGGAATGTCTCTTCAAGTATACCACAAAATGGGATGTTTAGTAAATTAACTTTGGACTAACTCTTTGGTTACATAATGGCATTAACCATCCAATATGAAAGCACATAAATTCTGACAGTAGCTACTATAGACATAATGTCTCCACATGATCATGTCTTCAAATTTTATTGATCTTTCCTCAGATTTTATGTTGTGAAACAGTGAAACACTAGGATTAAATCTATATCTCTATTCATTCGTTGGACAGATGCGCTGCACTGGTCAACCATCCATCCATCCTCTGAACTGCATGTCCTCACGAGGGTTTAAAATATTAAGTGTACTTTTTTTTATTTCCGTGACTGCACGCATTCAACCCATCAGTGTACCGTATTTTCCGGCCTATAAGGCGCACCGGACTATAAGGCGCACCTTCAATGAATGGCCCATTTTAAAACTTTATCCTTATATAAGGCGCACCGGACTATAAGGCGCACCATTAATGCATCATGTCAGATTTTTAATCCAAATCAAATCATTCTCCATTTTATCCTTTTTATTTCAACTTCAGACGGAAACAAATTACTTTATAATCATAGAATAATGATCCATAGTCTTTTTGAGTCATGATTCATAGTCTTCAGCGGGCCACTTATGATTGATTTCATGACACAATGCTTTGGGCCAGTTTAAATTTAGGAATTTAGTCCATATATAAGGCGCACCGGGCTATAAGGCGCACTGTTGGTTTTTGAGAAAAATTTAGGTTTTTAGGTGCGCCTTATAGTCCGGAAAATATAGGGCGGAAAATACGGTATATGCAGTATATGCAGAAGAACATGGAGAATCTTGCTATTTGAATAATCACAAAGTGGACTTACAAGGTGATTTTAAAGGAAGTTATTATGGGTTATGGATTATGTTCAGTAGGTATTTTTAATGGTTATTGCGTATTTGTAGCGGATAAGTTACGCCTGACCACAGTTCTGAGTTGCAGGATTCGATTAGAGGTAGCAGATGATGTCAATTTGGCCCAGGAAATCACATGATCTGTGAAGTGGGCAATTGGAGACCGCTTTCCACCACAGATAAGAATAATTATGTGTTCATTGCATTGATTTCAACAATGACTACAACGATGCAGGTTTTTGGCATATTTATGAATAAAATATACTGACAGAACCCATCTGCCTTTTCCCTGATCAAATTCACAAAATTTAAGTTGGACTCTCGCTGCCAAAACTGTAGCCAAAAATGTGGTTTCAGCAGGGATAATGTTAAGATGACTTTCTGCCACCTGTCAGATATTCCAGGCACATGTCAAAAGAGCCACCATCTGTATCCCGGATTGCCAAACATGTCACCAAACTCCCAAACAAGCTCAATAAGGCTTTTATGCTGGACTGCAGCTGCGCCGTCTATGAAAATTGAGCCCCTAAAGTTTTATAAATCTGAACCCATGACACTTTCATAGGAACATAACTGTCACTTTCTGGATATGGATTGAATGATAGATTGCCAATTTTTTGCAACACTGTATTATTCATTTCCATTCATTGTCTTGAAACATGCTGCGGCAACTCCTTGACAGAAGCTGCGGAGAAGCTTTGCAACAAAGAAACAACACGCAAAACTCAACATCGACTTGGTCGGGACAACTAATCTTAGGTTGAGGTACGGTAATGTCTGTCAGATTTTTATGTGGATCAACAATTCATAGTGAAGTTACACTGTACTCTAAAGCAATGGTTCCCAACCACAACTTTGAAAAGCAACTGGATTCTTTGATACTTTTGTCTGACTGGCGCTTGATACATGTCAAGTTGTTTCAGTTGTATGACATTAAGATTAAATCCTCATGGTAGAAGAATGAGCAAAGCAGACGTTTTTGAAAAGGCCCACCGAGGATTCAACACACAAGCCTATGCAAAAGATGCAAAAGAAAGATACATTTCATAGACAATACCAGAAGTCCAATTTGCGGTGAGCGGCTCTCCAATGAGTCAAATTCGCCTTCAAAATGAATTCATCAACAAATATAAGAGCCTTAAGAAAGTCATGTCATGCCTGGTATTCAATATTTGTGAGAAAAACATGAATTTGCTTCAATTGTGGTAATATTGCGTTGCTACACGAACCCCCCTCCCCCCATTTTTTATCTGCTGCGAGGGGGATAAAGGATTGGAACCACACCACTATTAATTTTCCCTTTGACAGATGACCTGGCAGAGTGACTTTACGAGCAGCACTCCACTTTCTATCGTCAAGTTGTCTGTCTGTTTTCAAAGTATTTATTAAAAAACAGAGTTTGTCGTTACCGCTGAGGCTACCACAAGTGATGATGCAAGTTTAAATTGGAAACAGGAGAGATTTTATTCATCCAAGAATCAGTTTCTATACATCTTTTTATGTGACAAATTGTTGGCAGGCTAAATCCTAATTTGAGCCTTCGCAGAGCATAAAAGCGTAAAGGAGCGAGGTAATGAATTAAGGATTATGGAAAGACCACACGGCAAATTTCCATTAAACTGACGGATGGCACATGTGCCAAACAAGAGAGCTGTGTAAAGAGGCTACTGCAAAGATCTGCAAATTGAATTTAGAGTCACAATATGCACAGTATTACAATGGAGAGACTTAATTTATGTTCTGTAAGGTTGCACTCCATTGATTGTTCATGTAAGTTAACCTTTACCTAAGTTGTTTTTATGAGAAACATTGGCATCATATATTTGTTAGCCCGCTTAATATTTCTCTCCCATATAGTGTACTAACCTATATGCAAGTAAATCAGCAAGCACATACACACACATGCGTGCACAGTCACTCACACCATTTTGAATTTGGCCTATGCCGTCACTGTCTCCAGTGTGTTCATGGAAAATACGAAGCCGGAATCCCAATTTGCACAGCTGTGCTTTCATGTGTGTTCTGTGTTTGACGTCACATTGTATGCTTGGGAGTGTAATACATCGATGCAGTATGGCAAACAGGCTCCTCCAAACCCTTAGGTTGGAGAGGAGACTCTGTAGTTCATGCTTGTGATGAGACAATTTCCATGAATCATTGGCTTTTTAAGGTCAAATACATTTATGCAATAATGGACGGTGGTTCTTTCTGTATCTTTTCATTAGAGGTGTGTCATAATGAGAGACAGACTATAATTTATTGCGCTTAAGTAAATTTTGGGATAAATTATAGCGTAGGATTAAAATGTTTTAATGCAGCATACTTTTTAGTTTTATTCAGTATTTACTCAAGTCGTTATTTGAAGGACTACATTTGACATTTTTATTGAGTCGTGATTTTGTGAGTTGTCGTGATTTAAAATTGTGATTTTAATATATAATTTACTCTTAAAAATTGTACATTGTGCAGATAGATAGATATTTCTCAATATGCCAAGCACCAAAAGTAATGAAATAATAATCTCTATAATAATCTTTTTAGAAAAAAGTCAATTAAGACATGTATTAAAACATTTAACAAACAAACAAACAAACAAAATAAAGAGATCAACAAACAAACAAATAAATAAATTCACAGTTGGGGATCCCCTTTCGTGATGACGAAAGCTTCAAACATAATTGACAGCAGCATCACGAAACCAAAAGGGTACGAAAAATGGATTGGTACTACACTATGACAATGTGTATGTATGTGTGTGTGCGTGCGCGCGCGTGTGTAGTTCTTAAGAACTCAAGCTGATTGCATTGATGACTATCCAAAGTGGTTGAGCTGTCCAGAATATAAGAGAGTGTTTGGCTTCAGGCGGTCCACTCAATCAACAGCATGAATTGATCAAATTGCAACTTACACAGCTTTGGTTTGATTTGTTTGACAGAGAATCTCTTTGCCAGCTGCAATCCCACCCTTACTGAGTGTAGAAGTATGCAGCCAAATTACTGTGTGAGATCTCGATCACATTTGCAACCGATCTTTACTATTGTGATGAGTGTCAAATGTGAACACGTGAAGCCTTGAGAACCTGTCGGTTCATTTCAGAAATGTCTATGTGGTACTTCTAGTAGGTCTTATTCCTTGTTATTTAGTACAATTTCCAATTTGATCTAATATCTTACAAACAATTCAAAATATTGCATTTTAACTTATAGTATAATTTTCCCGAAAAAATCCACACACCTTTAAATGTTTGTATGGAATCTAAAGAACAATGAAGCACAGTCAAATAGAATTATGTACCCTAAAACTATGGAAATGTCAAACACAGCACTCACTTAAAGGCTTTTGGATGTGTAAATGTGGCCAAAAATATCTGATTGTGTTAATTTTGCCATGCAGGCCACATGATGAACTTCAGTTCCCCTGACTGCTGTGAGTCATGCCTGGGACAGGAGCGCACTTGCTTGTCCCACCTGTGGAGCAAACACGAGAAGCTGGCAACAGCTGTGGATGTTGAGCAGGCCTTACGCAGTGGCTGGACGTTGGCCAGTGATACATCTTCCAGTGACCACATGTTTGGCTACAGTGGCAAGAGTGAGGTGTTTGTCGTAATGTTACCGTGAACAATTTGCCGGCACCAAGTTGAGTAGCTATAGGCAAGAAAACTACACCAACACATCTCATTATCAAGAGGGATTTCAAATACCGTATTTTCTGCACTATAAGGCGCACCTAAAAACCTCTAATTTTCTCAAAAGCCTACAGTGCGCCTTATAATCAGGTGCGCCTTATATATGGACCAATATTGAGCCGCTACAGCAGGCGTGTCCAAAGTCCTGCCCGCGGGCCAAATGTATATATCTTATATATAGACAAAGTTTTAAAATGGGCCATTCATTGAAGGTGCACCTTATAATCCGGTGCGCCTTATATATGGACAAAGTTTTAAAATGAGCCATTCATTGAAGGTGCGCCTTATAATCCGGTGCACCTTATAATGCGGAAAATACGGTACATACAGTGGAAACAAACGTTTGAATGCCCAGAGGGGAAAAAATTGTTCTGATGTCAAACAAGACTTCTCCAATTGTCACTTCAACATGGTAAGATTGTCAGGATAAGCTTTACAACACAGATTTCAGTGTTTTAGGCTACGTTTATATGGTGACGATCTGAACAGAAGATGCAATTGCCGTCTTGTTCCCATTATTTATACTGCCTTCAGACAAGTGTTGATCAGAGAAAACTTGTGTCCATACAGTTACGCAAGAGTGTGTGGAATTCTATCGTGTATGTATGTATGCCAGGTAGCCAAGTAGTGCTGGGATTTTACTTCACCATGAATGTGCGCATGTGTAAAATCTCCCTTTGTCACTGAGCTGTGCAAACCCTAAATAATGGCGACTTACAAACATTTTTCAAGAGTTTGCAAAAAATGTTAGAAGGACCCCCGAATGTTTGTTTCCTTTGTTGAACTGGCACGTGTATATGGGAACGTAATGGCAGAACGTATTCAACTTTTCCACTCTGGAGGGTGGTTTAAAAATTTTGCGTCACCATTTAAGAAGCCATCCCATGTGCCCTGATGCTCTACTGAAGAACCATTGTTGATTGAGGCTTTCATTACCGTGATGATTCACCGTGTATTTCACTATCAGTGTGTATTCGAATGTCATTCTCCCATCATTTATAAACCCGTGAAATGGTGGCGAGAGATTTCTGTACATTCAATAAACGTCCCAAGCTACAGTATGTGGTAGTTATCAGAGACTAATAATGTTTGCTAATATGTTCGTCTCCCAAAAGTAAATGGACCTAAACTTTTGTCCTTGACACAGTACGTCATGAATGTGTTTTTGCTGTTTGTTGATTCCAAAGACTAAATTCATGTACCGTAATTTTCGGACTATAAGTCGCGTTTTTTTTCATAGTTTGGGTGGGGGGGCGTTTTATACTCAGGAGCGACTTATATACATATATATGTTTTTTTTTTTTTTTTTATGGCTGGTGCGACTTATACTCCGGTGCGATTTATAGCCCGAAAATTACGGTATATTATACGTAAAAGTAATGAAGACGTCAACGTTCCATTAAATCCCTCCTCTAATAACCCTTGTTATTTCGGAAAGTTTGTGTTTCTTTCTTCTGGCTAAGACACAAACACACACACGCACGCACGCATGCACACACACACACACACACACACACACTCGCACACACACAGCCATATAATGTTGACTCACTGTATTTTTTTTAATGAGATCTCTCACTTGTAGTACATGAATGCAGAGAATTTATCACTACAGTACATGTCAGAGTGGGCTACTTATAACTTAAATATCCTTAAATGACGGATTGTGGCTGTGCTCCACCACCAAAATTATTTCAATGAAGCTGTTATAGTCTCATTTGGAGTTTGTCTTCACATGCAAATTATCAGTAATGACATTGATTTGAAGCATGTGTTGGCTTTAACTTGTATCCATTGCACACCAGTTACAGGATTTTTTTTTTTCACTTTTAAAATAAACATTGGTTCCTTTTGCTGCAGAGTTGAGAGATGTATTCTATGAGGGGGGGATGTTTTTAAATGATATAAAAACTAAGTGATCAATGCAATGTTTTAGACTGTACAAAAAGAAACACAAGGGCTTGGCAAAGACATAAGATGCAGGAAAGCTAACAGAGCAAACTACACACAGGTGAAAGTCATAAGCAGACAGCTCAGAGGCACACAAGAGACTATTGTTGCACAACAAAACTGGAAAGAATCAGGGATATTACCACTGCTGTAAGTGTTGCTTGTGCCTAGCAGAGCTTTAACTTTGGATTTACAGCTTGATGGTTGTTTTTGTTCATCTCTATCTGGGCATATGTCCCACTCCCACACACAAAGTTTTGTCAGAATGATGGATATTAGCTGATGTCAATGCATGCAGAGGTGCTTGTGACAGCAGAGTTTCATTGCTGACTCAGATTCTGATGTCAATAGGTGTGTTTTGTTGTGGATTGTTGCTCAGGACCAAAATGACTTGATGTTGTAAATCAACACTTTTTGTTTTACTTCCTAAAAAGGGTGTTTATGTCGATGGTAAAACGTAGAGCCAGCTGGATATAAACCACATCATTCATCACACTTTGAAATTAAGGGTGGAGTCGGTATCAAACCCAGTATTAGTAGAGAAATGAAACTTGAGATGCAATCCTGCAAAAAAAAAAATTGATTTGGATTCCACTACTATTAGTAAGTGATGGCAAATGTAGTCTGCTTAGAATATGATGTATCATACATTTTGGTAAATCAATAATAAACATTAACTAATAAATAACTGACAAATACATACAGATATATACTAGTATGTGCCTGTTTCATTTAATACGATACAATACGATACAACTTTATTTACATAGTGCATTTCACATTGAGCAATGGGACGACCGCAAAGACAGTGAAAACAGCCAATTGAAACACAATGAAGTCCACAGAGCACCAACTACACACACATATGCTTGCACAATTGAACCATGTTGCGCAATATACCAATATAAACCTGCCTTGCCTTGTCTATGAGAGGTGGCTTATTATTGTTTATTAATATTATTTATTAATATTTATAGCAAGTTAAAAAAAAGGAAAAAAATTATACAGGTAAACAATGCATGTCAGTTATGTTTTGATGTTATTTTAACCCCCGCCCAAATAAATTGCGAGAGTCATGTGCAGGTGCAAAGTAGCAACTTAATAGAAGATCTCGTATATTCTGCATATTCGACCATTTCTTTCTCAAAGTTATAGTGTTGGTTTATCTGCTAAAATAGGACCAAATAATTTACTTTAATGTCCACCCTTGGTGGAAGTCTGCACTCTACATCATGCTTTGGTTTATAATACTGTAGTGCAATATTTATGTGGGCTGTAAGTAAGTCCTTGACATTTGGTGGACAACTGTTTATATGTTATTTGTATTCTCCAGCTGTCTATGACAAAATGTAACTGGCTTCCACTTTTTTTTCTGAATTCTCTTCCCTATCCATTTAGTATTGTGTTATATTGACCATACAAGACAGCAACATATAAATACTGTCTAAGTGAGACATTGTGGTTGTGTTCCTTTACCTACATCACTTAAATGAAGCTGCTAAAGTACAGTACAGTAAATTTAAATTTGCACATTTATTTTCATGACACTGATTTGAGGATCATTTCTGCAAATTACTCAGTATATACAGTATAGCCAAGATGCAAAGATTTATATTGTGAACTGAAATTATCCATCCATTATCTGAACCGTTTCTCACAAGGATCGCAGACACGCAGGAGCCTATCCCAGCTGACTTAGCAGGCGTAGGACACCCTGAATTGGTTGCCAGCCAACACACAGACGAACAAGCTATCACACACATTTACACCCACAAACAATTTGGAGTGGTCAATTGGCCTACTATGCATGTTTTTGGAATGTGCGAGGAAATGAGCAAAAAAAAAAAAAACACGCAGGCACAGGAAGAACATGCAAACTTCACACAGGAAGGCTGGAGTCGGAATCAAACCCCGCACTTCTGAACTGTGAAGCAATGTGCTAACCAGTGTTTCACCGTGCCGGCGTGAACTGAATTTATTTATTTCTAAAATTACTGTCTTCTGGAATATGCATTTCTATTGTGTATCTATTTATTTATGTTCAGGGGGGGTGGAGCCTATCCAAGCTGCGTTTAGGCGAAAAGGAGACAGCATTCTGGACTGGACCCATTTTGAGAACGATGGGCGAGTCACATAGTGAGTGGGAATTGAACCTACGTTGCCTATACGGATGTTGGGCGAATGCAACACAAGTGACATATCGATAATAATGATAATTAAAGATATTCTGCAAAAATTGGTATTCACAAAACCTTTATTTACCCGACTGTAAATGGACTACTCTTATATCACGCTTTATCTAAACCACCTGTGTCAAACCTAAGGCCCGGGGGCCAGATCTGGCCTGCCTCATCATTTTACGTGGCCCTTGAAAGGAAATGATGTTTGTCAACTTCCAGGTTTCTCACTAAAATCTGTACTTAAATGTTTGTCATGTGTGATGAATAACTGATATTTTGCACATTTTATTTACCATATCTTGAACAATAATTGAACAAACTGCTATCTGATTTCAAAACTAGTAATTGATCATTTTTTGTGTAATATGTGATAAAATGATAAGACAAGCAAACATTTATTTGGTTTCACTGTCATAAAGCTCCTCTGAGAGGGAGCTGTATCCACAGAGCGGCCCGCGACAACAATAAGTTTGACCACCCTGTTCCAGACCATATGGTAGCCATAGCACTTTACAATGCCTCACATTCACCCATTCACACAAATATTCATACACCAGTGGAAGGCTACTGCCATGTTCACTGGGAGCAAATCAGAGATCAGTGTCTTGCTCAAGTACACTTCGACATGGTCATCAGAGTTGAGGATTGATCCCAAAACCTTTGAGTTGACAACCACTCTACCCACTGAACCAAAAAGAAGTAAGAATAAAAAATATATATTATATATTAAAAATGAAACTGTGGGAGTCTAATTCGTTGGGGTGTTAGTTCATTAATTAATTTGAGGATGGACTTTTCCAAGTGGAGCTATCTGGAGCTATATTGTCTAGGTTTGTTTAGATCCACTTTGGCGAAACTGGCTTTTCCACTCTGCATCTCAGCCAGGACACTCCTTACCTCTCCTTGTGTCCTGTTCAGCTGTATCTTATTTCATGATTTGTGTGTGGTTTGTTATTTTTCTCCCATCTGTGTCACGTAAACATATCATATGTTGTGTGTGCTTGTGTGCCACTTTCCTGGTCAGCTATTGCATTATGCCGCCGTCCGTCATCCTCAAATCAAAACAAAAAATCCATGCATATTAGTATGTTTATCCATTGTATATACTGTATTTTAATGGCTTGGATTTTACATCCCAGTAGAGTTAGTGTACGTAACAACATTGATGCGAAAGTACCGGTATTATGGAAAAAAACTTGATGAACTCATGAAATTCCAGCAGTATATTTTGTCCTACCCACCATCAACCTGCGTGGGGGTTTAATTTGTCACAGAAGCTGGGAAAGACCAGTTTGGGTATAAAGTGTAAGGGCATTGGCATTTCCCTCTTTTCAGGATCATCTGTGACAAGTAATGGAAAACAATGACAGGAGTCATAATAAAATTCATGAACTGGTCAAAATTGCAACGCACGCCTGTTGAACACTGTGAGGTATTGTGTAAATAATGCAGCCATGTGTCTCATTTTAAGCTTTGTCGTGAGGTTTGTGGAATACGTTGCGGTCTTGCAGTTATAGAGCAACTCGTTATTCTTGCAGGCAGTTGAATTATTTCCATACACAATTTTGCACTTCTTGTTCGTATGTCACTTTAATTTAAAGCTGCCGTTCTTTGCGCAATCCATGTAGACTGCCTTCAGTCTATTTATGTGTGTGGTCCAACTTGAGGCCTGCAGAAGCACCCTCACTGCAAGAAGTTCTTGTACTAGCCTCAGATTTTGCAGAGTGGCGGCGAGTTGATGGGTCATTTTTCCACACTTTTGTTGCAGATCTGATAAACCACATAATTAGGATATGTAAAGCCAAGAACAAAATGTTCATAAGTAAGGCATTTTGGTTCTGTGTTGCTAAATTATACGTCTGGATATTTATTATTTGAAACTTCTGAAATGTCAGCAGTCACAATCAATTAAAGTTCAGATGCTAAAAAAATAATAATCCAGGTCCAGACCTAGGTCTCAAAGAAATCACGATCTGTGGAGCTGAATGACTTCGGTCCAGTCGTGCTGACTTCACACGTGATGAAGTCTCTGGAGCGATTGCTGCTTCACCACCTCAGGCTTGGCATGCTCTCGATCCTCTACAATTTGCATATCAGGAGAAGGTGAGGGCATCGATCACGGACTACCTGATGGCCAGACCTCAGTATGTGCCCATAGGAGGCTGTAGGTCATGCACATTGAGGAGCAGCGTGGGAGGACTGCAGGGAACAGTGCTCTCTCGCCTCCTCTTTCACCTCTGACTTCCAGCACAACTGAGTTCTGCAATGTGTTTGCGGACCACACTGCAATAGTTGGCTGTATTGGGGATATCGCAGTACAACGCAGTATTTTGTTGGTCAGTTTCAGACGAATCTGACTCGTTCTTGCAATTTTCCAGCGTCAATACTGACAGAAGGTAAATTAATGAATAAATATATCCAAGGCCTTGATGTCAAATGAGAAAGCAGGTGGGGCTGATGTACTCCGCTCTGGATAAAATCTATAGAAAAAAATATTTTTGCTGACTGAGTCATTATGTCGTCAATGGAACAATCTCCCCTCTGGCTCCATCTATCTGTTCTTAACGTCATCCGTCATCTTCCCACAACCAGGAAGCACTTTTCTATCCAACAAATTGATGAGAATTGATGCCATTCTATGTATTTTCCATATCGTCTGACCCAGACGATTTGACCTGGAAAACTGCTTTACTCTTCTGAGTATACAAGTGGATTTGAAAGGCTTCATTGTTTGCCAATTGACTCCATGTGTTGGGCTCTTGCTGCTAGGGTTTGTCTGTAGTGTTTTGTCTATACAATTACACACACATATATATATATATATATATATATATATACATATATATATATATATATATATATATATATATATATAGTTCGGTGCGCCTTATATATGGACCAAATTCCTAAATTTAAACTGGCCCAAAGCATTGTGTCATGAGATCAATCATAAGTGGACCGCTGAAGACTATGAATCATGAATCAAAAAGACTATGGATCATTATTATATAATTTGTTGCATCTGAAGTTGAAATAAAAAAGATAAAATGGAGAATGATTTGATTTGGATTAAAAATCTGACATGATGCATTAATGGTGCGCCTTATAGTCTGGTGCGCCTTATATAAAGGACAAAGTTTTAAAATAGGCCATTCATTGAAGGTGCGCCTTATAGTCCGGTGCGCCTTATAGTCCGGAAAATATGGTATATATATTTATATATATATTTTTTTCATAAATATATATTGATTTATTTTTATTTGTATTTATTGCGCTGAGAGGGCGAGAGCAGTGTGCTATTGCACATGTGCACATCTTAGAGGGAACAATGCTCAGGAGAAAATCTAAATCTGGCCTGTACTGCAGAGACAAGTAAAACGGCACCGAGAGCTACAAATCGAGGTAGCAACACTGAAGCAGATGCGTCCTGTCACATTTGGGGCTCCATACAAAGATAAAGATACGGTCACAAAAAGTAGTCTTTGCACAATACCACTCTAGGGCCAAAGGGCCTTAAAAAAACAGTCACACCCATCTTTAGTGATGAGCACAAGAATCCCTGAGACAGACTGAGCCCACCCTATAAGGTCCAAAGTATTGACACAACCCAGTCAGTACTTTCGTCAATCGGGAGAGGTTTTTTTTCCCCGTACCTGCTTCAGTTTGCCCCAATACACAAAGCAAGGTCTATAAATTGTATTATTGGATGAATTTGACATGAAAAAACATGAAAGACTTGGCTTTAGTAACATCTGTGAATTGTGAGCCAGGCCTTTTCTTCCAATATCAGTGACCACTGACCTTACAAATACCCTTCTGAATCAATAAATGAATGAATGAATGAATGAATGAATGAATGAATGAGCGAATGAACTAATGACACAAATTCCCACAGACACGTTCTAGAGATAGATATAATCTTGGAAAGTGAGGAGCAGTGACTCCGTAATTTGTTCCATTTTCACATTCTGTAGGTGTGGTCTGGTACACCAAAACATTTGTTCTTGATCTTATCTCGTATTAATATAATATTCTGTGTTCCAGCTGTCGATGGTAGTCTACGTGAACGCAAGTGACATAATCCAAAATCATACAAACTAACAATTATTTTTCCAGATTTACGAACCTTGTCTGAGAATAATGGATTCTGTCTAGACAAGGCAGTGAAATAGCAACTACAGAGGCTGTTCTGTTTTATTGGCTTTGCAGCCATTTGTTCTGGTTATTTTGGCCTGAGTGTGTCTCATGGGAGGATGGATACACCTGTTCAGAGAGTGTTAATGTGCATGTGGTTAGAGAAGTGATTTAAACACTTTGTTCTTTGTCTTTCATGTGTTTTTGAGCTCACTTTATATTGTAAACAGCGAATAAGTGCCTGGCTTAGATGGCTGAGGTTTTCAGCAAGGTTTTTATTTCAGTCTCTTTTCCATGTGCAACTTTTACATTTAATAGTAGGTACAGTAAAATGATTGTTACTATAACAACAATAGCGCTCAAGCAAGCTATTGCAACAGGCTTAAGTCTTGTTCATTAGAGGAACCGTATTTTCCGCACTATAAGGTGCACCTAAAAACCTCCAATTTTCTCAAAAGCCAACACTGCGCCTTATGATCAGTTGCGCCTTATATATGGACCAATATTGAGCCACTACAGCAGGCGTGTCCAAAGTCCGGCCCGTGGGCCAAATCCGGTGCGCCTTATATATGGACAAAGTTTTAAAATGGGCCATTCATTGAAGGTGCGCTTTATAATCCAGTGCGCTTTATAGTGTGGAAAATCCGGTACGAAATGCCTTTATTTGTATTTGGTGCTTTGAAGGTTGCGTGCAAACAGTTTTTTTTTTTAGCTTAGTTTGATCACAATGATTTCGAGCAACACACCAAATTTCTAGTTTAAGAATAATTTGCTATACGGGGCGCTTTGAGGGCCTTGACAGGTGGAAAAGCTCAAGTGAAAAGCCATTTGCTGTCTGCTCCAGTGTGTGTCTCATAGGAGTCAGGCATTCAACTTTTAAATGTAGATTGCTACATTGTGGCTGTACATGATTGACATGTTTGCATTTCCAAATCCAGATACTACGAGGCACAATTTTCTCATACTTCAGCATGGGGGGTGGCTGTTTTCTCTCTTACAACTTTCTCTCACAAAGCTCACATTTCCAATTAGCGCTTTTCAAGATATACGTAATGGATGACAGACCAACTGGGTTTGATTAATTTTCTGTCTCTTACCTCCACAAAATACATTCAGCTAACAATACAACAATTGTGTGATGAAGTTGTATCAAAATATGAAAGAAAAGCAATTTACACACATGCTGTTATTGTAGTTGGAGTTTGCATCACTATCATAATACGCAGCGCTTAAATTTGAAAAGTAGTTTTGTTTTTGCTCATCCGTTAATACAAAAATGTTGACCGAAAAGAAATGTTGCAATTCAGATTTTCATGCCAGCGGCTTTAATTTGGTTCTTTGAGTGCTGACATGTTATAAGCAGAACACTACAGTGAACTCATGGCAACAGAGAAACTTTGACAAATCAAAAAAATCCCCTTGACTACTGTGATGAATTCACAAATTGCAGCCTCTTACAGCAGCGGCTCCATCATTATAATCTTTTTCTTGTGTACAAAAGGGAAGATTAGTCAATTGCGAAAATAATAAGACATTTATAACCAGTTTTCCATTGCAGAGGCCTGTTAACACATTCAGTATTTTGAATAAGGGGCTTTCTGTGTCACGCACATTTTTATATTTGATGAGTAAATGACAAAGGGCACTCTTATGAAAACCATTCCAAACCCACTGGCTCTCATGATCAATCCAAACTGCTTTGGAAACATGTAGTATTTTTGTATCATCGGAGATTTTATTTTATTGTATCTTTTAGTGTACTGTACCGAAGATAACTGGATTACGTTTTTGAAGGGGCCACACGTTCAGCACATACCACTTTAAGGATGATTATGTTCATATCCTAACTTCCCACATTGTGACAGTGTGAATTGGAGACCGGTGTGACAGAACGCTCAGGTCAGGCAAATAAACTAAAACTGTAATATCACTGTGGCAATAAAAATGATTTATGTATTATTTTTGTCAGCAATGTCAAAACGAGACTAAAATATAGTGTGGCTTGCGGTCATAATAGGTGCAAAATACTGCTGAGGTGATGTAAATTATACTCCATTATCTCTTAGACACATGAGTTTCAAACCAGGGTCATTTGTTCCAGTCAGACAGTTCTGTGGGAAACAAAAGTGGGTGGCGAATGATGAAATGAGAAACTGAAACTGAGCAACAAAATTTTCTCATTGAAATTGTATTACCTACAATTTCAAGTTTCTGCTCAAAATGATGTCATCAAAACAAAGAAAAAAAAAAAAGAAAAAACAAGGTCAGAGTTTAAAATCTCAGCTCCGGCCTTCTTGTGTGGAGTTGAAATGTTGTCCCTTTGCTTCTCTGGGGCTTTCTTCAGGTGCTTCGATTTACTCCAACCTTCCAAACAGACGCGTGCAAGATGAGTTGTGAATTTGAATGCAAGTACCGTATTTTCCGGACTATAAGGCACACCTAAAAACCTAAAATCTTCTCAAAAGCCGACAGTGCGCCTTATAGTCCAGTGCGCCTTATATATGGACTAAATCCCTAAATTCAAACTGCCCCGAAGCATTGTGTCATGAAATCAAGCATAAATGTCCTGCTGAAGACTATGAATCATGAATCAAAAAGACTATGGATCATTATTTTGTGATTATAAAGTCATTTGTTGCATCTGAAGTTGAAATAAAAAAGATAAAATGGAGAATGATTTGATTTGGATTAAAAATCTGACATGATGCATTAAAGGTGCGCCTTATAGTCCGGTGCGCCTTATATAAGGATTAAGTTTTAAAATGGGCCATTCATTGAAGGTGCGCCTTATAGTCCGGTGCGTCTTACAATCCCGAAAATACGGTACTTGTCGCAATTCGTTGATGCCCAGTCCAGGTGGTATGTCGCCTCTTGCCCAGTGTTTGCTGAGATACTTTAGTCTACAGCCCACCCATAACAATAAAAAGTATACGCGGTATAGAAAATGGATGAAGAACCTTCTAAAGCTAACAATATAAACTTTTTAAAACGTGTGTGTTAAGTTGCTAGCATGGCATTGGCACTTTCAATCCTTGTTGATTTGAATTTAATGGCATATGTATTTGGTCATCTATTGAGCAATATACATGGGGAATACCATTACTACATGGCTAAACACCTTTTTTTTCCTTTGACATGAGTCTGTGTCTAAAGCAACACACTGGTGTGTTTCTTGGCACCATCAATGTGAATACAACGCTCTTCCTCAACTCTGGCATTTGTCCCAGAAACATATGTAGCATATGGCCGCCATAATACTGGATCTAGGGAGCAGAGTTTACCAGAGAGATGGATGAAAGGGAACTTACTAAATATGAAAACATTCTAAAATATCCTGTGATCACAACAACACTTGACCGAACTGAAGATTACAGTAAAAGTGAAACTGTGTGATCCTTTTTGGCCTATGCACATATTCAAAGTGCTCCAAATTAATGTTGAAACTGACAGTTATTGTTCCATTGGGGATAGCTAACACCAGTATGTGTGAATACCTCACATGAAATGACGCAAAGCCACAAGCTCAATGACAACATTTTAAACACACCTCTGAAGAGTGTAAAACACACGTCACTTGGAAAAACTTCATTTTCTTATTTTGAGTTTAGAATGGTTGTAACAAATCCAGGATAAACAATGTTTGTCATTGAGCTCAGCTTGATGGATTTAAAGTCAAGTGGTGAGTCAAGATACATCTGTCATGTTTGTTAACTTCAGTGGATTAAATTTGTTCAAATAACAACTACTGTAAAACCACGGAAACCTCAAAAGTCAAACCGTTTTTTCAAGATGCTGGCTAACTTTCAATTAATTTGAATTTCTGATGCATTTCCCCCCCAAAGCAAACGGTGTAGTTGGATCTAAATGGCGATGATCAGTTTTATATATACTAAACAATGATATGAATGCAACACATTTGTTTTAGCTCCCATTTTTGTGAGCAGAAACTGGTTCTCCTTGCACAAATCCCATTTTCCTCAAATTTTGATCACAAATCTGAGTGATCATTTCACTTTTGTAGATTTATTGTATTAAATGTCGAATAATTGATTGTATTAAATGCCTAATAATGACATTACTTTACCTGCAAGGATGACTGTTTAACAGTAATTTATGATTATTACAAACTAGATAATAGACTGCTGTAAATTCACTGTATATTAATAGAATTCTTCACAGTAAATGCAGTTGCGTGTCCTCCGCCCTTATTTGTATTTCTAATAGTCCTTTTGATGAATATTTAGTAAGTACATCTGCTCGAAAACATTTTAAATCATTCTAAGACATTTGGATCCACATCTGTGACTGCGCGTTTTGTAGTCACTAGTCAGTCACCAATCATGCCACTGTGATTTTTGACCGTCAGGCAAAATATGACCCAAAGACAAAACCAAATGTTCCCAATGTTTGGGTGAAAAAACGTAAAATATCAAGTTGAAAAACAACATTTAAGGGTTTATCCCTACGGATAAATACAGTTTTGGGTCATTCTTGATATGCCGTCTTCAAAACATCATATTCATGGAAAAAAAGGATTATATACGTATATATAAAAAAGTTTAATACTGTCCTGTATATGTTAGGACAGAATTTTGATTTGTGCACCATCAAATACAAAAAAAGGTAGGCAAGTAGGTTGGTAGGTAGATATGTAAGTGTCAGTTTCAATTCAATTATTTCCAAGGTTAGATGTTGTATAGTTGTTGTCACACACTTATCTTAAAACATTGTGTACAGGTGTTGCTCATACCTTGTTGGAGATGGAGGAAGAATGTCCAACATGGAGGCAAGCATGGCAGAGGTAGGGAGACAATAGCAGGCAGGCAAGGAGAGAGAGAGAGGGGGGGGGGGGGGCAGCCAATCCAAATTGTAAGCTTGAAGCGGTAAAACCCGATATCACTACTATCTTCTCGGCTAATTGAGACTGACTGAGGCAGATTGCCATGTGGGAGCAGCCGTCTTTACCTGATCAGGTGCCTGATCAGGTGACTGACCAGGTGACCGAAGCCTGTATCAAAATAAAAGTCCATGGACCAAGGCCAGCAAATTTTAACCAAAGTTCAAAATAAAGGTGCATGGCCCAAGGCCAGACAATCTTAACCAAAATTAAAGTTTAAGGAAACCAAATTGGCTCCAACATATCCGGCACTTATAGCTACCATGTGTGGCAATAACAAAACGGCCAATTTTTAATACACAAATAATTTTTGATTTCTAAATTGTAGTTCTATGTTTTCTTCAATTAGAATATAAATGTGTGCAAGTATGAGTGTATGAATGTAGTGCTTATGGAAGCACATGCCTTATGGAAGCACCTACCCATGCACCTCACCTGGTGCATGGATAGGTAGATTAGTAGGTGGATGGGTGGTTAAGTAGATAGGTAGGTAGGTAGGTAGGTAGGTAGGTAGGTAGGTCAACAACACCACCTTTGTTTATGAACTCATCTAGATCAGAGAATCAAAACATCCCCCACCATCATCTCTTGATTTTCCTCCCTCTTCTTCGTGGGGGGCAACTTCTTGAAATTTGGTTTCAACAAAAGACCATGATGGATGTGCCTGACACCTCCTTTGTGGTTAAGTTGGGGAAAATTTCTGTTGAAAAGAGAGTTGCTCAATCGTAAACATTTTCCAAACCTGACCAAGTTAGCTGATCCTATCATAAAACCACATGGTCCCTCTTGTCTATTCCTAGAAGCTTTGGACTGCAAAATTCTAGAGAATCCTTCAATACCAGGGCTTTTGGGAATTAATCGAAACAACATTCTACATGTGCATGGCAATCATTTCAGTCTGCAGATAAATGTTGCTGCAAACACTGTTCCATCTGTCTCATGAGAATTTTCTTGAGAATTTTCTTCAGGCAACTGGTAATATAAAACAATAGTTCATACTGAGCTGTACAAATTCTAATGTGGAACACCTTTTTTTTGTAAAGATGGTACCACAGAAGTTTCTTCGTGTGAACTTATTTACCACTGTGAAATCTCAAAGGCCGGAAGATTTCTTCACAAAACAATAACATTTGAATATAATTAGGGTTGTGAAATCTATTCGTTTGGAGGACTATGGTTTGTGATATTTTGTCTCATGGAAATGGATATGAAAGTAAACTTAAAAGAAAGACGAGCCTTATAAATAATCCTAATGGCATAATGTTTTCCTAATGTTTCAACAATGGTGTATTTATCACAGTTAATATCCTTAATACTATCCATGCATATACAGATGGGTCAAACTGTGACCAATGAACACATCTGGTAAACACAGTGTCTATATGTATCAAGTCATTTAAAGCCGATTAACAATGTCATGCCTCAGCTAACATGATTGACAAACTGGTGTGTTGCTAGCGAAATTACGATGCATGTCTAAAAAATGTTGCTCCTCTTGAGACGAATCATATATGACAGCATGAATCACACATGATTGATGATCACTGATGAATTCAAGCAGCTGAGTGACCACAGTTGTAAATGTGGTTGTAATGCATAAACTGGGATTGGTTGTTGGTCTCTATATGTACCCTGTGGCTGGCTGGCGACAAGTTCAGGGTGTAGTCTGCCTTTCACCCAATGTTAGCTCCAGCAACCCCCAGTACCCTCAACAGATGCATAAACTCATGATAAACAAAGAACTTTACTCAATAAATCATGTTTTTCTATTTGTGAAATTTAGTCCATACAGTGGACAGCTATTTCTGCAGCTAAATTGAGAGATTCAAATTATCAGCTCATCTGAAGATGGTGATCATTTGGATAGGTGTCATTCAGTATCGAAAGAGACAAACAATCAAGACGTTCAGTGTTTGAATTGTATCTCGGGCCTTCTTATTTGAATTTTATCCTTGTGCTTGTGTGGGCTTTCTCTCACATTCTCTCAGACAAAGATGTGCTTCTTAGCTAAACTGAAGACTAAATTGACCATTGATGGGGCTGTAACCTGTGAGCCAAATGATGACAAGTGGTGTATAAAATAGATGGTGTCAAAGTTATCATCATAAAAATGTCTGGGGAATAATTTACAGCATCTCCGTCACAACTGTTTGTATTGTCATTATCTATCATGAGGATTTGGGATGGGGGTACACATGACAAGAAAAAATATGATCCAAGCGTACTATGAACCCTTTCAATTATTGTAAACAATGTGGCGTCATGACTTAGCTGGAGGCAAAAAGATCCTATGTGGTCGGTTGACAATCCAGGTTATCATATTTCAACTGTGGTCGCAAAAAAATGGTTCTTTGCGCAAACTAATGTTGCTACAGCTCCAGTTACATCCTATGGCTTGTCAAGGCAGAATTACCTCATGACCGCTAAACGAACAAGATTAGCAGAACAGCTTCTTACCAGTCAGTCATGTAATGATAAATAAAATTAATCATGTCTTAAATTAATCAGACATGAGTTCAGATTAATTTTATTTATCATTACTGGTTATCCCTTAATTAGTTAAACCCAATTAACTGGAGTAGATGTAGAAGAAGTAGCTAAGCTTTGAGAGATGCCTCATGGGCCTTAAAATCCGTTAACACGATGAGAAAGGGTCTTGGAAAACGTCTACCTCAAGATCAAGCAGACCTATGATTACAAGTGATGATGGACAAGATTAATGATGTGATATAAAGTAATCACGACTCAAGAAGCTTGATTTCAGAATAATTTCTCACTTTAGAAACTTCCCTCTGTGGTTTGATTTGACATCAGATAAGAAAAAGACAAGAGGGGTAGAAATGGAATAAAATTACTCTCTAATTTTGTCTGTCACTAAAAGAGATCCCACAATAAATCAAATACAATTGGAGAATTTGCTTACCCTGTAGCTCTTTGTTTCCATCGTTATTACATTGAGAAACGTCAGGGCCAAACCAAACCTAACAATCCAAACCTCAAACCCTTCTTCACTGTTGAGGTTCTGGCCAGCAATTGAGCCAGTAACTACCCACATTTAGACTAGTATTGTTCCAGGACAGAACTCAAGCCTCACTACTTTGCACTAGCACTACACTACTGGATTGATTTACAATCTCTCACCTTTAGATGCTTTTCAAGCCCCAACCTACTCAGACCTAAAGTACCTCAACCTCAGGTCTGATGACATTCTTGGACTCAACATTTCTTTTCTTTGTGTCGGTGTTTACACTTAACCCTGCTTGGAGATGAATATCATGGGATTGTAAATTGGACTTTCACTTTCTCAGCGCTGCAGAACCGCAGAACACCGGCACACTGCAACTCACATCAGCGGCGACCACCTGTGCCAAAACTTTAAGCTCAGAATTTCTGTGTGTTAGCCCACTGTGTGACATGATGCTTGCTACTCCCAGAGCAGTTTTCCAGGTGTTTAGCATTATAGTATTAAATGTCATTGAGTCATGGACTAGTCAACACTTTAAGTAAAGGCATGATGGACAGCCAACTGCTTGCTAGAGCAGAAGGAGCAGCAACGACAGTCACAAACCATCACACGCACACGTCAGTCCAGAGGGCGAAACAAAAATTGACAAACAGGACAAATTTGAGCAAATTAAGTCAAATGCCTCAAAACAGATGCCTCTTAAAAATAGTCGAGTGATTTGAGTGAGTTTTAAATGCAATGTTATGCCATTTGGGCTCATAGAGCACCTGTCTGTTAAATTGCCCCACATTCGGGAAGAGTTAAATAAAGCAATATATCATATGCAAGTTAGAAGAACCACACAATGTTTGAGGTCTTAGTAAAAATTGTCTAGTAGCTCCAACTCTTCATGAAAACAAGATTTAAACATTTCCATGCGAGTAGACTTAAGTCACAATGTTTTTATTGGTATGGTTTCTTTCGACCTCAAAATTAAGTCTGGCCCGGCAGAATTGTCTACTGAATTTTTATAGCAGTCGTCCACACTGGGGTCACAGGTGAGCTGGAGTCTATCTCAGTTGACTTTAGGTAAGAGGGTGATTACGTTGTAGGTAGGTAGGTAGGTAGGTAGGTAGGTAGGTAGGTAGGTAGGTTGGTGGGTAGGTAGGTACTTTATCGATCCCATGGGGAAATTCAGTGTCCAGCAGTATCCATACCCAAAAGCGAGCACATAAAAGAGGATAACAGAAGCGCAGTAGATTGTTACAAAAGTGTCTTGCACCAGTAACAAAAAAATAAATAAATAAATGAACATCAATCATCAGAAACGTGTCACCCTAACGTTAACCCATAACCATGTCCGTGATCGTACCCCTGAGTAAAAAAGTCTCACAGCACGGGGGAGCCTTTCTGTGGTCAATTGAGATCATTTATTTAAGGTAACGTTCATGTTATTGTAATAAGGGTGGAAGCCCGCACAAGTAGCATGCAAATTGAGCAGATCTGAGATTTGCACCCAAACATCAGAGCTGGGAGGTACACGTGTTGACCACCACGCCTCTGCCGCCATCTGTTCCTTGGAGTCCCTCCATTATTCTTCACTTCATCCATCCTGGGCTCTTCTAACACTTGTCTTTCTCAGAACTGGCATATGAGAGAATTTGCGCATTGAGGTTACACCCATGTTTTCTCTGGCTCCTATTGCAACTGGACATGGTGAAGAGGTTTTTAACCATTTTTCCATTGAATTATTTTAATGAGGGCAATGTGGAATTTAAATATTCACAGCATCCAAAATGTAAACACATGGAGATGAACTGACAGATGAGATGTCACATTAAACATGCCAATTTTTTCCCTCTGATTCTCCTCTTTGTTTAAACATATTACATTGTATTGCCCTTTTACAATCTTTAAAAACAATTAGTATTGCAATTAGTTGGATTAACAAAATGTAGTTATGCTAATCTGGGCCAACTGCATGCGTCTTTGACCCATATGATAAAACTATGATAAAAAGTTACACAGGTTCTGTTATCTCACAGTAGAGGCAAATTTTTACTTTTTTGTTTACAACGCTCTTCAGACATTTTGATCATCTTACACGACTTAAGTTGTAATTTCCAATCATATCACTTAGCAAGTCATATGAAAGGAACTAAGTGCCTCTTGAACCCTACATGCGCTGATTTAAAAATTCCGGTAAGCAAGAAAATATTAATGTTTTCTTTATTCGAGCACGACAGTAACTTGGCTCTGACTGATCACAGCTGTTGCCTTGTATGTGCACAAGTGTATGTGTGTGTTTGCAAAAATCCACACTAATGCATAAACTTATCGAAATAGTTTATAGATTTTAACAAGTATTTGAGTGCGAACCATTACGTACAATGGGACGCTCATTATGTGTGATGGCATCTAAAAAAAAAAAAAAAGAAACAAAACACTCTATAAAAACTTCATGTTTGCAAGCTTCACTACTGGGTCGGACTTTCCACCCAAATATTGTTTCCTAGAAGACTGACAGGCTGATATGATGAGTGGCTGTTGGGCCTGAGAGCAGGGAATTTTCCCTAGCAAACTAATTAGAGCCAGCGATGATGTCATAAGGCAACCTTGGGTCACTATTGTCAGAGCGATTGATAGGGTATAAACCAAGAGCCATAGAGAGATAAAAATGAGAAACGATGTATTTTACAGTCAAATCGTATACTGTATGCGCAGGAGGCTCCTCCCATCCACGCGACTGACGACACTACATCACACAGACAAATACTCGGATTATGACAATTAGCCAAGAGCAAGAGTTTGTTATATTTTGGTACAATGCTTGCTCTTATTACAGAGTTTAAACTTTAATAGAATGATTGCATGTCTTGAATTGTTGTATTATGCTTTTCAGGATTTTGCCTGAACTATTTTTCCTTAAATTACAAGCAAACACACACACACACACACACAGCCACACACACGCACACACACACACACACACACATACATACGCACGCATGCACGCACGCACGCACACACACACACACGCATGCACACACACACTCACACACACATTTGTAAATCAGACACGCACAAAGTGAGTGTGTTTCAAAACAATACAGTCTTTCTATTTTCTAAAGAAAGTATAAAGACCACATGGGCCAGATGTTGTCTAGTGTGTGTAATGTTACACACATGCACAAACAAACACACACGCATGCATGCACGCATCATACACACGCATGCACACGCACACGCACGCACACACACACACGCATGCACGCACACACACACACAAACCCCCCCCCACACTTTTTCCCCCCTCAATGTGTTCTTCATTTGATCAATCGAAAAGACACATCACAGGCCCACTATCACCATTTAACAAGAAACACAGATGAATAAACTCTGTCCTTGGAAAATCATAGAGCGCATAGAAACATATGTATTCAAATAAAGACACTTCCGTTCACATACGCATATATTTATTGTTCATGCAGGCTCCTGAGAAGTATGAAAACTTCAACATACACAAAGACTGAAATGATCAATATCACTTGTCACCTTATACTATATACCAGGAAATTGTAATCAGAGTTGATTGTTTGTTTTTAAGTTTGACCTATGCAAGTTCGCATGATATGGATTTCACCATGTGATAAAATTTACAAATCAAAATCCCACCTGTTGCTGAATTTGTAAATATTACAAATATTACTGTTACATATTGCCGTATATTAGCGATTTTAGATGATTATTATTATTATTATGAAACCCTAATGTACTAGTGAAAAAACAATGGCAGATTCAGAATCAGAGCAATAAAAACTAGAGAAGTTTACAAAATATCGTAGTCGTAAAATCAAGCTCTCACAATGCAGATATAAAAACAATACACAATACCTGTTTAAATGCCAGTTTGTAAAAATTAGAAAAAGTCAACAGAAATGAAACCATTTCAAAACATTTTCCACTGTTGATGTGACTGTAAAACTAAAGTGATTTTTGATTGAAAATGATTCCCATTTTTTTTCAAGAGAGGAAGTAAAAATAAAGAAATCAAATGAAGTAGCTGCACTAACGTGCACACCCCTTCAAACTCATGTTAAACACACATCTGCTTCCGGTTAAAGTGCTCTGATCAGGACCAAATAAATTTCAGTTGTTCTGGTATGCTATTCCAAACATTGTTTTGTAGTCTAGCAGAAGCTTTAAGGTTTTGTGCTAACATTGGTTGCTACTTTGGATTGCTCATAATTCTTTCCTTTTTAAGGCCCAGTTTCATGTGAAGAAAAACAATCCTGAGACATGACACTGCTACCATGCTTGACTGTTATCATTGTTTTGGTGTTGGGCAATCTTCAGTTTCATCAGAAGAAATACAAGCCCAAAACATGACTCTGCCACCATGCTTCAGGGTTATTATTATTATTTTGGTGATGATCAATGTTGCGTTCATGTCAAAGCTAACTTATTTTACTGTCAAAATGTTCAACCTTGGTTTCGTAACGGATCATAACAATGTCTTCCAAACACGTGAGTGTGTTAGACTTCGCAATGCAAATGCAGTTTCAGTATTACAGTCATTTTAGCACAACTTGTTCTGGTTCGAGACTATCATCAATTTACGAATGCTCAAACCACCGACCCGGGAAAACGATGAAGAGAGCCCGCTAATGAGCTCTAAATGTTATTATGAATTATGAAACCTGAGCCATTAGCTTCACTCTCACGCCTTCACACATGGCAGAAAATGAAAACAGTTTGACCCATAGAAATCATCTCAGCTTCAGGATGGCTGATGGCCATTGGTGTGGCAGATATTTTGTACGATACCGCAATGACAGAACTTTTTTATTTGACTCTACCCTACAATGTAGAGTGGCATTGGCTTTTTAATATTGCAAAATAAAAAAGTGAATGTGTGACTTTCTAAAGCTCATTTTTATTAAATTTGGTTTCTCATCTGTTGGCTCAATGGACTGGTGACGGAAGCTCTTCTCAATGTAGAGGATGGAAGGACAAATGGACAATTACATTATGAATGATGACTGACAATGGATGGTTGCCCAGGACAACAATTAAGGACAAAGGATGGACTAGCAATATTTGTTAAATCGCCAACCATCATTGAGCTTGCCTTTCATTCTGGTGAATTCCTGCTTGACTTTGTTTCCTTGATCCTGGCTGAGCAGGGTCAACTTCTGAGGGCCACGTTCCTGCTCAGCTCATCAGCAATCAACCGAGTTTTAGACCTAATGTGCCAGTAGTTGCCAGATGATTCCCACAAGAGTGGTAAATCGACCGTCCTGAGTGTTTTGGAGGGTTTTATCAGCTTCACCTTTTTTTCTTCATACCTGCCCTACTTGAATGATGCATTTAGAAATACATTCACCGTATAGAATTAATCTCTCATCAGTTTTAAAGTAATTTACATTTGCAGAACTGTGCTATCATTTTATTTTGTGCTGGTATGAATAATTTGATGGTATGGTTGAGGCGTTTTACTGGCTGACCTTTGTCATTAACCATTGCTAGGATCCTTTGCATAATTGTTTGTCGCACTTCCTGGTATCTGTAATATGTCACCTAATCCGCGTAACGGGAAAACACTGCTCGGTTTTCTATTTATGGGATGATGTAACATGCTTGTCCATGTGACATGGTAAAATCCAATTCCTTTAAATGACACATTACATATGTTGCAATAAATTAACATATTATCGAATAAGATGATGTTGCCAGAGATTCATCAGGAAAATTTCACAGCAAGTACTGAATAAAATTATTCTAATGGTGAAATTAAGCAAGTTAGAGCTGAAATGGGCCGGAGGAAACTCTGTGGTGGTCCAGTCTTTCTAAGCAAAATAAATAGAGGCTGAAGAGTTTATTTTCACTCGGGCTGAAAGGGGGAAGGGGGGTCTGGAGTGAAGGGGAGACAGGAGGGGGTTGTAAGAGAGAGAAAAGGAAGGGGGAAAGTAGTTTATTTTTTTGTGGCAAAATGGGTTTGCTTTAACTCTGGGGTGTTTGGAGTTAGAGTTAGCCCCCGTGTGCACCATGCTCAAAGTCAGGAGAAATAGACACAAGATAAAGGAAAGTTGACATAATGACATGAGGCTGAAATTCAAGAAGGTAAATATGAAATTTGAAGAAAACTGGAGAAAAAACAATAGCATAGTTGTGTTGGTCCTTAGTGCTAAGGTTTTAGGGAACAAAATGAGAAGGCAAATAAATCCCAAATAAAGTCTCCTAGTGAGGCTCTCTGGGTTGAAACACACCCACTATTTCCCGAGTGTGAATGAGTACAGTTTAAGGAGTCAAGAGTGTGAATGAGTCCATCCAAAGGAGACTCCGCCGATGACGCATTTACATCTTTGTGACGTTGCTCCCCTAATTAATCCCTGCATCTGTCAAATAGCAACAAGGCTTCTTTGTGTGTTACTACAAATCACAGATCAGAGGTCTGAGATTTTTTTTGTATATATGTACAAATGGACTTAATTATGGAGTTGTTGCCATAGTTGTGACAAAACACACATACACATGCGTGTCCTACAGTACAGTCAGATAGCCATGAAAGCTGCGGTAATTCAAACAATTCAAATATTAACCACTCGTCATTCATAGTTTTGAAAAACATATTCCAGAAACAATGTCAAAATAATTCTTAGAATCTGAAGTTAACACGGATGCTCGTGGGTAAACATCTTTCATGTGGAGGACAAAATCAGCATCATACTAACATCTTAAAGGATTTACTTCTTAATGACAGACCCATGAAAACATGCTAATGTGAAAATGGGTCTCAATTAGGATGAAGCACAGACACATTTTGGTTGTTCCTAATAATCTCTCATCAACAGAGTGCAATGGTGGGTGGCTGTTGTTGCTGAAGCCTTCAGATTACCGTTCACTATTGGCACCTTAATCTGAACAGTTGAGCCTCATACCCTTTGACCTTTGGGTGAAATATACCTACAACACAACATGGCTTTGTGCTTTATCTCACCAGACCTGCAAGGAGAAGACGAAAGCAGTAAAACAGATTGACAACCTGCAACCGAGCAGGCCTGTGAAGGTCTTCACATGAAAGCTGAAAAATTGTGTACCGTTTGTATGTGTGAATCAGACCCGGCCAGATATACATTAGCAAGCCCATGAATGCCGTCTTATCACTAACATAACAGCCTAGGCATCCTGAAAGACGGCACTTTAGAATGACAGCACTGAGACAAACAGTTCCCTTTATAGTGTAAAGAAGGAAGCAGGCTTTACAAATAATGGATGTCGGCGAGATGCAGAGCAGATACTAGGTTTCTCTATTGGTGTGCTCCCATCATCACGGTGAAAATCAGGAAGGTCGGTATGTGTCCCATGTTAGAATCATAGTGTTACTTGAGCGCGTTCTTTAATATGTTTAAAATTTTGCTTTGTCAAAATGAACCCTACCTGCTAAGAACATTTTTTGATTTGTTTGCTATTACAGTACTAAATTGGTGTAACGGACCTTTTGCAATTTTATCAGGGTGCAGACCAGTCCAGTCAGCTGCAGTAGGCTCCAACTCACCCGACAGAGCAAGCACTATAGAAAATGAATGAATGGTTGAGTATGGGGTACAGTTTGATTACTTTAGGTCACTGATGTAAACTCAAGGCCCGGGGGCCAGATACGGCCCGCCACATCATTTTATCTGGCCCGCAAAGACAAATTGTGCATCAAATTTGTGTGTAATTACTAGAATTGCAAATTGTCTTCATTTTTAATATCTATTTTTTTTTCATATTTGACCAGTTTTTACTCGTCTGATTTGAAAACGAGTTATTTGTCAGTTTGTTTTGTAGCTTTTACTGTGTATAATATGTCTGTCATTTATTTGGGTTGACAGTCCTAATGGCCCTCCGAAAGAAGCTATGACTACAATGCGGCCCGCGAAAAAAACGAGTTTAAGTGCAATTAGCTTTGGTAACTGATTATGGGGAATCAAAGGGGAAAGGCAGTTATTGGGTTAATGCTTTAGTGGCTGACACAACGAATTATGGTTGTCCAACAAATAAATCAATTAAAGACTGAAAGATGTATTGATGATGGCTGTATTGTATGTCAGACATAAAAGACATCAGTGAGCGTAGAGCAAGGGTGAGATGAATGGTCATAAAATTGCTCGCAATATCCGTATTTTTGAAATTGGGCTACAATGTATTGGAACAATGTGCAAGGTTGACGCCAACCTATCATGGATAAACGCCTTCAAATCTTTAAAAAAGGATTATGCATAATATTGAAGATTAGATTAGCTTTTTTTATTACGGCCATTTCAGACCCATAATCAAGCATTAATATAAGATCATTAAAAAGTGGCATGTTGGCCTATCGTGTAAGACTAACAAATTCTAATTTAATAAAGGAACGCTTACATAAATTAACAAGAGTGTGTTATAGAATGGTTCAGAGCAGATTATACAAGCTTTTGTTCTCAGGTTCATTTACAGTTCATGACCAGGTTTGGGATTGATAATGGTGCTTAACATGCTCCATATGACAAGTGAGGTAACTTTTGGTGTGCACATAGGTAAAGGTTTTGCCTGAAAAGGATGATTCCAAACCAATAATATTGCGTTGTCATTTTAAAATATTTTTATCGTTTTTTTTTTTTTACATTGTGCACTACAGTTGAATATGAGGCAATGTAGCATAATAAACTATAGATTTATTGGGTACAATCAAGATGGATGAATGGTATCAATATGATATCAAACTACCACACAAATCATTGCTTCATTTATTTCTCATTTAATATGCTCCACCACTTCACCATCACGACCTCCCAGTTTAAAGCAACTGGGAACTCTGTGTGAGTAGAACCATTAACAGGCCACTCTGATAACAGAGACTCTTTGAAGCCCAGAACAGGAAGGCAAGGGTTGTAAAGAACCACAAACAGACTTCCTGTCGTTGGTGCACGCTTGTGTATGTGTGTTTTACTGTAATTGGCCCCTCTCAAAGCACTAGTTCAGGTCAGGAGTGTGCCAAGTGTGCGCCTCAAAACTGCGAAACGTGCCCAGAGCTCAGGTGACCCAGAATTAGAGTGTAGTGTAACCATATGTTGCACATGTAAAATGGAAAGTTGGGACATAGAAACAAGTGTTCCCTAAGTAGGGGTAGAGGATCAATCCATAGATTGATGACATCGATACCCAACTAGAGGTGGAGTATCGATTCAAATATCAATGGTATTGATATTAACTCAGCGTCAATATCAGATCGATACTAGGGTGAGAACATCGATACTGAATTTTCAGTCTCATGCTGTTTTTTTATGCACAGAGTGGCTTATTTATTATAAAACATTTTGGGGATAGTTAAATTACTTTTTTCCCAGAATGATGGCCGAGAAATGTTTTTCATGTAATTGCACAGAGATCTGCTCAAAAGTGATCTTTATTCACATGACATTTAGGGTTTAATTTTTGTATTAACTATTAGCAATCATGACAACTCACGATTATTCGTCTCCATCATTAACCAGGTAAAGACTATCATAATATGCTGCCAGTTGGCAAGCATATGGTGCATGTTCTTGTTATTGGGGGGTGGGAGTTGAATGCATGTGGCCAAGAAGTTGACATGACCTCAAATAACACTCAGCAGTTGCCCAGACATCAGCCTGATGTGTTGGGGAAAGGAGGCGGGAAGCAGGGAGAAAGTTATCCTTTAAAGCTGGTTCAGTTCTGCACAGTGGACTGGTGTTAGCTGTCGCCGCGGCAACAATACCACAACAAGAAGGGTGGGGTGTATCTGTTTCTGTCTTTTAACACAGCTCACACACACACACTGACAATCTGCACTGAAGCATACATTCCTACAAGAGCTCCACTAATGGGAGTTAACCCTCTCAAATCAAATCAATACAAATATAATCATCATTCCTCTGCATTCATTGCATTTTTGAAAGTGGACGATGAGGATTGAGGGGTGCCGTGCAACTTGTGGAAATTCTGAAGCAGCTCCCAGAGGAACACAGAACATGGATGTGAAAGGTGTTTTCTTCTCTGGGCCAAGGGTTAAATCTATCCATTACTGCCAAAGCTCCACCTCAGCTGGTTCTCTGTGGAAGAATGCATTCAATGATCATCATTGGTATATAGGAACTTTTGATTTGAAAACACCCTACATATTTCGGACAAGAATTAAGTTTTGAGCGATCCAAATACTTATTACTCTCATATTTTTTCTCTCCAACTTGCTCAAAACATTTCTTCTACTCTAGCTGATCGGTTGTAAGGTGTAATACCAATCCGAGATGGAAGACATCGCTTATCTGTGCCTCGCACCAGACGAAGAATTTCACCATCAGCAAAGGAGGGAGAGCATCATGGCATAAAAATTCTGGTTCAGCCTTCTCCAAGTTGTGCCATTCCAAACATTTCCCCAAGCCTGTTTGTACACTGTCTTCTTTTTCACCTTGTCCCGTTCATTCTTTTTCTTGCTACTTCACCTTCACTTTCCCTCATCCCCCGCATCTCTGCTCTCCAACATCCAGGTGCCTTGGCAGTTGCAGGCTCCTTAGCAGCACCAGGCACCGACCCTTCTCCAGCGGCACATGCTCTGCAGCCAACCTCCTCCCTTGCTCAGGTGGCGCAAGACCCACGACCGTCCTCCTAACCTGCTTCGGTGGTGCACGTCTTGCGACTGCCCTCCGACCTTTCTCTGGCAGTGCACAATGTTGATACATGGCAACATCCCGCTCGTCACGTGACACGTTTTTTTTCTCCCCCTATAAGAACCGTTGATAGTTCGTTTGTAGTGCACAAGGAGTGACAACATTTGTGTCTCCCAAAAGACATGGATATAATCAAAACTTGGAGGAAGCAGGCTATGCAGACGGCGCACCTACAACAAGCGGAATAATATTTTGTTAGAGGTAAGTGCGGTGAGTCAACCTTTTTGTATCAGGAACAGAAACGGTCATTTTGTGCCATTTATGAATGATTTATGAACAGATATATTGAGAGGCTGAAGAAAACAAGAAATCACTGCTCATAAGATATTATTAAGGAGTAAAATGACAAGTGTGTTTGACAAACACCCTGCTTGTCATTTTAAATATCTCATTATAATTCCATCCTGTTAACATTTTGGCATATTGGCTGGACTGTGACATTTTCATTTCCTCTTGTTGAAGATTAGAAAATAAAAAATGATTAATTTAGGAAGTTCCCACAGAGGCATACTGTAATCATTGATCTAAAGTTGCAATGTATTTAGGAGTATAAAACACGTCACCAATTTAACCTCAACCAGGAAAAAGAAATGGAATCTAATGAAAGTCTCATCCATGGTGTTACACCCAACTCAAATTGTTTTACGTATATATGTGCGCTGTTTGTAACATAATCCCACAAGATACATGACATAGCATCATTGCCTGTTTTTGGAGTCTGTAGATTGAATTGTCGAGGTTTACTAAACTTAAAAAGCATGCTTGAAAATGCAACAGATTTGTGATGAATACCATCCAAACGTTGATGCACCAAAGTGTTTTAAATGGCTTCACCTACATATGATTTCTGATCAGAAGAGCGCATTAACGTCTCATATGCACACTAAGTATCTAATGCAATTATGTTATATAATTTAAAAACAATAATCACGTTAAAAATCAAAAACGGGTTAGTTTCAAGTTTCTGTGGGCCGATGGTGAACCTTACTGTGGTAGATGTAATTTGTGACCTTGACAAATAATCCCAAAACCCCCAGGAGTGGTGTTGGCTCATTACCACTTCGCAACCATGTTTTCAGTTGCTGATGCTAAAAAAAAAAAAATTAATAAATTACACACAATGAAAATATCTTAATGCATTCCTATATATAGCCATTTTCCATTTTTGGAGATGTTACTGGAGGTATATCATGGAAAGGTGACCTTTTAATTGCTTTTTTTTTTTTTTTTTTACCAATAGTTCTCTGGAGTGCCTGCCCACCCATGAAGTGTTAAATTAGACAACTTGTTGACATGGTGGGGGTAGGGGCATATTTGTGCTTGGCTGTGTGTCCAGCTGTGCCAAATACCTATGTCTGCAGACTAATCGACAAGTTTAATTAAAAACTATTGGTGTAATTAAAATGTAAAGCATTCTCTCTCTCTCTCTCTCTCTCTCTCTCTCTCTCTCTCTCTCTCTCTCTCTCTCTCTCTCTCTCTCTCTCTCTCTCTCTCTCTCTCTCTCTCTCTCTCTCTCTCTCTCTCTCTCTCTCTCTCTCTCTCTCTCTCTCTCTCTCTCTCTCTCTCTCTCTCTCTCTCTCTCTCTCTCTCTCTCTCTCTCTCTCTCTCTCTCTCTCTCTCTCTCTCTCTCTCTCTCTCTCTCTCTCTCTCTCTCTCTCTCTATTTTTTTAATTGCCTCCTAAAATAGGAGCTTGTTATGACAGGAGGAAAAACATCAATAAATAAGACTAAATAGCACTAAACAAACTATATATAGAATTCTTAAAATGAAATGGAATCAAGGGTCAGATGATTAGTTTAAGGATGGTTAAAAGGACACAACTGGTTGGATGACAACATGTCTTTGTTGCAAATGCAGCAATTTCATGGTGCTTTCAAATCATTAGACGAGAATGTGAAGAGCTTCACTGCAATTTGTTTTGTGTTAAATTCTGGAACACCAAAAGTGAGTCATTGTTAGTGATTGCTTTAAAAGGGACCGACTTCAAACATGAAATTGTCAGCAATGTTGCACACTCGGGGTCACGCTCGCAATAAAGGCACAAAAAATGTTGTGAAGACGGCCCTTTGATAACACTTCAACACCCCTACACATCTGTTGCCTTTTATCCCACGACAATTGGAGGTAAAACATCTGCATTGTGGCCTGACAAAGACAGCTGAAAGTGACACAGGTGGACCCTAACTGTATTTTTTCACACTATGGGGTTAAAAAAATGACCACTGGCACTCATGTTCTTTTGAACTAATCATATCCACATGACACAGACTGCATTCATGTTTAAAAGCACGGGGTCACATGAGGTGAGGATGTTTGCAAACGTTTTTAAGTTTGTTTTTTTCGCAAAGCTCATACTATAAAATATAAAAATGAGTTTTGCGGTTCATGCTAGCACGTGTATGTCCAAATGCCACAATATGTCATTACATTCCCACAGTGTCAATTTAGAAAAAAATACAATAATACAATTGTAGAATGTATGTTAGGGAATAATGGGCACACTTGTTCTGCATCAAGATTAGTGAGGACTTTTTGTTCGTTTTGATACTTTAAATGTTGTTCACTTTGCGTTTCCTAGATTAAATAAAATGATTGTTTATTTTCTTCATATTTGTGTTTGCTCTGTCTTTTGGTTAAGGAATTCTGGACACCCTGTTGTAGCAATTCTATTTTGGAAAAATAAAATATGGAAAAGCAAAGTTTTGCAAATCCGTTCTGTGCGTGCAAGACCTACGTGAACTGAACGTAGCGCATATTTGCTCTAGGGACGTTTTTGTGAACGCGCACATTTTGGGTCCATTGAATGGTTTTGAACGGTCATTTACTTTCATTCAAGGATGCCAGGTTTTCTCTTTTTAGACTTCAAAATAAAACCATGGGGACAAGCGGTACATATGATGAATGGATGGATGGTACCTTGCCACCTCATGCAGTCAACCATTTTAATCAAATTGGGGTTCTCATCTATTGGACTAGACTTTCTTTTCTATTTTTTTTTTACTTGGGTTGATGATGGATGGAGGAACGTACCAGTGACAGAAGCCCTTTCAAATTATGAAGATGGATAGATGGATATTGATAATAATATTCTATGACACTTGTTTTTTCCCACAATACTTGAAAGCATCATTGTCTTAAGCCACCAAAACATATGGCCATTAATCCTCCCTCACCATGTGGACAAATAACCCATATCCTGGGGGGTGCAGTACTGGGAGAACGGCAGGTCGGAGACTAGAAACAAACCCAGGAGATCAAAACCTTAAAGCAGACAAGCTGTGATGCAGTGCAAAACCCTAACAACCCTAACAATAATGAATGAATTAGCATTAATAATATTATTAAATATGAAGTAATCTCATCATTATTTATTATTTAAAGGCACAGTTTTTGCCACCACCTATGCATTGTGTTGTGTCAAATTCATTCATTTAAATTAATTTCTTTTTTCTATCCCAATTCGTTATCAAATGTTAAAAAAAAATGTGTTTGACAAATATGGCAATTATATCCTCAGTGACCGACTTCCAGCTACAGTAAGTTGTAATATGACTAAGTCCTCCCATCAGATAAACGTCTTTCAGCACTGCCTGCTGATCGAACCTTGTAAGTGCACCAAAAGAGCCCAATTGCAGCTGCACAAGTCCAGCTGCAATTCTCACACAGATTTTCTCCTACTTCCAGCTGGTGGTCCATGCAATATTTCTGATCATTCAACAAAGTCAGACAAACTCAATAATCACGTTTTGGCACAACCAGAATATGTATATGCATTATTGAGGTAATTTAAAAAATAGATACATAAAAAAACAAGACACTGCCCTGCTCTGATGGCGCTCCTCTTTCTCTAGTAATGAGTAGGTCGCCCCACGCCCCCACTTTCTTTCCTCTCCTCCTGCTCGTCACCCCCTCCAATTCCCCCCAAACTCCCCCTACTATTAAAACAACACGCCAACCTGGTGCAGCCCGGTAAAGGGGCTTTGGGACAGCTGAAACAGCACCAATGATCTCTGCTCTGCGAGGCTTGGATGCTGGGACAGACTATTCTCACACAAATGCCCCAAAAGACAGACGAGCCCTAGAATGATTGCTAGAAGATTTTTTTTCTCACTATTTTGAAAATGAGTGTCAAAGCTGATGGCTGCTTTTTAAAAAGACTTTTAAACCATGCATGAACACGTTGATAGAGAAAAAATAACGTTTTATACGGATCATTTTTGTGTATACTTTTTTACGTTAATGCCGAAATTGATTATTTATACGAGACATGTTGCCATGATATTGACGGACAAGAGGAAATTGGTCTTTTTTGCTTGAGCATCCAAGTCAGAGGAAACGCCACTTCTTTGCTGACGACGGCTGCCTCAAGGTAGGTGGCATCATCATGACTACCAATCATTATTAATTTATTATTTAAATATGATATTTAACCCCGTAAATGTAAATTAGTTATAAATTTGGGTGGTGTGTCACATGTTTCAAGGCGCACTGAAATCAATTACTACTTTTTTCTCCAATTATGTCTTCAAATCTACAAAGCACAATTATTATTTGGCATTTAAATTGCTTGATGCAATGCTGTCTGTGGAAATGTAAACGACTCTTTTCATTCATACAAAACCACACATGGCTAAACCAGTAATTAAAACCAGAGCCCATGCAGCATTTGGTTGCAGAAGTCAGTGGCATGTACGTCATTCATTTCGTAGTGTGCACCAATGGGAAGGCTTCGTTTGAGTCCTGTGTACGTCATTGACGGGGCGCGTAATTCGACCCATTGAGATGATCATTTCATTGAAATCGCATCGGGTTTTATAACTTATTTACTAATGCAGACATAGTTTGTTCCTCTTAAGAGAATTAGTGTAAATCCTAATATATATATATATATATATATATATATATATATATATATAATAACAATTGTGACAAAAACGACAAAAAGGTTAACCGACCATGCACGTCTTTTGCTATCATAGTAATTAAGACCCAATTTAAATCTGCTCATCAGCTCTTAAAATGTCACACTTTATTAACATACATATTTTGTCTAATTATCCCCAGCACACTTTATGTTCACATCAGTAGCAAGCAAACCTAACTGAATGCATATTGTCCCTATATTGTCAGCCCTAAAGGAGTCTGCAGATTAGTGGTACAGAAAGACCTTTCTCATGTAAATTTGTAGTAATGTACTACAGATGTGTGTTTGCAAGCTGTACAAGAAAGGCGGTGCCACAAAGTGTTAGAAGTCTTGTTCACAGGGAAACACTCAGATCATCTGCATTCCAGGATGTGCAGCCTGTGCAGGGTCCTTCATTGCATAGGCCTCAGGGCTCCCAAATTACTACTCAAATTGGAAGGGAGTGCCTTGGATCCCTATCAAACATACATCACCATCCACCTCATCGATTTTGCGTCAAAGCACATTTTCTTTTTAAAGATAAAGTAGCAGAAAGTCAGTGCTTCAGTCAGACAGTAATAGTGAACATTATATGTGAGCAAGGTTGTATCTGAGCTATCCACGACCTCATTATGAGTCACACAGGGAGTACTGACGACACCACTGAGGTCCAACAGTGTACTAAATGACCCAAACCTCGCCAAATACATTGGTGCATTGTAACCTTGTCGTTCCTGCTAATCACCCATAAACTAAACATTTTAAGCTTTAAATGCTGCTATTTATAGTTTCTCTTGTAACTGATTGTGACTGTTATCTCTTGGCCTACGTGATAATACGGGACAGTATAAATAGAATTTTCAACTAAGTCGTCCACAAACAGTTGCTTTACAAGGACATCCTGATAGCAATATATAGGACAACTCTCAGTGAAGCCAACCCTTAAAAAAACAAAAAAAAATTACAAATTCACCCCTCTTTGTCCCCATCTTTATGCCTATGATTTTATTTGTAATTATTTTTTAACACTTGTCTTGTCATAACAAGGATATCCTGCTCAAGACATGACCCAAGGCTGTTGTTGATATGTACACGTGGGCTCACGTGCAGCCTCGCCGTGTCGTCGAGGACACCCAGCAGCGTCTGTTTCCTTGGCAGAATTATTTGCCTCCGGTTAGCAACTTAAGTTAAAAAGACTTGGACAGCTCTCAAGACAAAACAAGGCTGATAGCAACGCTCCACCATGATTAAGCAACAGATGTAGCAGCAGTGGCTAATAACTTGTTAATTTATTTATTTCAACCTGAAGGAGTGAAAAAGAATTCTTAGACAGGGAAACGCTTGTACTGTAATGATTTATTTTATTAGAGCACACTGCAAGCAACCGCCTTATTAACGCACATTTCTGACGGTCTAATAAATCCCAGCTCTATTGTTATGCTGCTGAAGTGCCTATTTACACTATGCAAGTTGCAGTATGAAAATGGCATTCATTCTCAGTTAATCTGCCTGCCAAAACACATAAGCGTCGACCACAGTGCACTTACTCTCGTGCTCCAACTGAAAATAGATTGAGTCAACGCTACCAGTCTTTCTTTCTAACCCCACCCTCTCTTAGGGTCTCCTATCCCTCGCTCGCTAACAAACTCCAAGACACTTTCTCACTTTTTTTTTAACTCTATGTAGCTCACCATTTTTATCCATCTGTCAAACACAATTAAAGTTACCATAGTGTTGACTAAGAATATGTAGCAAACTGTTTAAGAGTACCATTTAGTAATAACATTGAGAATGAATCAGTGCAATCATATATTCTAAACTCCTTTGATGCCATTTGATGTCCTTGATCGGGAAGGGGCAAAATCAGGACAAAAATTGCCCAATTGTCTTTATGAGTGTGCATGGCCGAAAATAGTACAGTGAAATATAACAGAAGTGGACGCAAATTTTGCTGGTTTGACCTTCGTCCACAACTTGGGCACTCTTTCGTCCTTGTCTGTCCGTCTTTCTTCATAATATAATCGTCCATCCGTCCATTTGTCCACGTCATTCTAAAAGGGCTTCTGTCACTGGTACGTGCCTCCGTTCATTTTCAGTCTGTATAAAAAAAGTCATACAGATGAGAAACCCATCTGTTGGCTGCCAAAGAGCTCACATCCATTCATTTTTGTTTGCAAACTGAAAACACGGCCAAAAAAAAGTTTTAGATGGTTTACTTTACCTAGGATTCCACTCTGCATTAATCCAAATCGGCTATTGTTTGTCCACCAAATGGGGGTCTGATCATCCCGGACTGTCCTGTCCCTGGGATGAAATGCTTAAAGACCATCCTCAAGTAGTCATGCAGATTGATTTAACCAAACGTCACAAATATGTGTATTCTGTACTGTACTTTATTTATTCACTAACAATAATTGTTAAGATTTCTCCATGTTATTCAGCCGTGCTTTGATTTGAGGTAGGGTGCAGTTTGGGGACACTTTGGACTTTCCAATGCACCGGGCAAGACAGAACTGGGTATGAGTACGATAGTTTGCAGAAAGTTTTGTTCTTGGCAGAGGTGTGACTCCTGAGTGTTGCAAGAACAATGATGTATAGTTTCTGCGTCATCTTTTATTCCAGTCCCCCAAAAGACATACTTCCAGCAATATGCAAAGGTCTCATTTACCGTAGAGTGCAACAGAAAAAAGTAGAGAAACTACAGTCGATAAGGTTGATTCCCTCATTGCTCTTCTGCATCGTTTTCTGCTCAGCATGATGTTACTCTCCAACATCCTCCATCTACTACCAAGAGGCCCATTTCTGCATTTAATGCCTTTAAAATACTTCCTCCAGCACAGTGTGTATGGACATATGCACACATATGTAAGCCTACACGCCCACGCGTGCACACACACAGACACACGCACAAACGCACACGCAAATACGCTCACACAAACACATCGCAAATTCTGGCAAAATGCACCATTGAATATCAGCCATAACCGTTAGAGGTATCTTTTTTTTCCCACAGACATCTTTTGAGATGGATGTGCAGACGTGGGGGACTTTTTGACATTACAGTAAAGTCTTGACATGAAGCAGGGAGTTATGCTTCGGAAAAAAACACTTGGTAATCGATCTAAACAAATTTTCCTGAGCGCTAATGACACACAATGTGGACTCACTCCATTTCTATACAGTATAAAAATCCAAAAGGCCGTGAATCCTCTGCCAACAGGGATTTCACCATGTCTTCCTGTGTGCACATGTATATGGTCTTCCACATTGACATTCTTGACACTTTACTCTTACATAACATTTGTTGGAGTTATCACAGTATGTGTTGTTCAAGTAATGCTACATCACTGCATACCGGGACTTTCCAAGGTGATTCTAGATGTTTCTTTTCAAACCTCACACTTAAATACAAGCCGTTCTGCTCTACTTTGTTAGTTTTTAAGCCTAACTGTATGAATTAATCACACATTTTTATGTTTGTCAGTTTAGTAAGGTTTATAAGAGTGCTCTTTGTGTCTAAGGTTCTGAATATTAATACCGCTGCTATCCGGAATTTTACCCGTGCCATCAACTATAGACCAATCTTAAATGTACTATTCCTTGGAAAAATTTGAGAAAAACTTGTATACCAACAACTATACAAGCATCTGGTAAAAGATAAATCAATTGATATGTCTCAGTCTCATTTTGGAATCCACCACAGTGGAGAAACCCTTCTTATCCGGGTTGTCATTGATCTTAAAATGAATTCAGACAATGGTAAAGTTTGAAGACATATACGATGTAGTCCTCAGAAGGACTGCTCTAAACCGTTTTTCTTCCTATCTCAACAATAGCTCATTTTCAGCTTACCTTCGTAACCACAAATCATGGTTTCCCTCCTATCTCATCAATAGATCATTTTCAGTTTGCCTTAGTGACCACAAATCAGACCATGTAGTCTTCCCGTGTGGTGTTCCTCAGAGATCCATTCTTGGCCTTCTCCTGTTCAATTTACACATCCCCACTTGGTTATGTTACGCAACGGCCAGTCTCTCTGTCTTACACTGGATGACACGGAATATTCTCCAAATCAATAAGGTCAAAACTGAAAACGTTGTTTATAGCCTCAAAGGCTCTGAAGGATTGGGTTGCATTGCTGTTGATTTCTTGTGCTGTTAAAACCAGAAAGCACATCAGAAACATTTTTGACGAGAATCTTGACTCTTAAAAAAATATTTCCTGTATTTCCAAGACTGTGTTTTAAAATTCAAGGCACATTTCTGAAATTGGATCACTTTGATCTGCAGCCCTGTATTCGACTTTTTCTACCCATGTTTTTGAGCTTTTTAGTTATCTCAGAGATAGGAGAATTCACCTCATAGTTCAGACAACTATCGTTGGACTCGAGGTCTTCTATTATCCCAAAAGATTCACAACGTCCTGAGTTCAGATCAGCAGCAATGGAGATACCGGATGGTGGATCATAATTTCCTCAAAGTTATCTGGAAGTTGTTCTTTCTCATCCAAACCTCTCTACCATGAAAAAGTGTTGGCTCGGGGTGTGGCACTTGAACTTTTAAACTGCAATTTAACGTTCAATTCATGTTTGGACACGCTTCATCACTCAGTCAGCCAGATATGTCACATTTTTGTTTATGGCCCAGTCGATAAGTAACATTCTATATACATTTCAGGGTTGGCACGGTGGCCATCTACTTACCACGTACAGTTGTGTCCTACAATTGGCCAGCGACTAATCGAGGGTGTACCTCGCTTTACAAACCCGCATCCTAGCAAGAATAAGCAGTATAAAAACTTGATGCATACATTTGATGAGACCTTTCTGATCATGTAGGAAAGCTGTGTCAATAGATTCTCTTTGTAAACGCCATGAAATTGAGCAAAGGAATGTTATCCCAACCCTTATTGGCATTTGTTTAAGAAGAAAAGCAGGAAAACACAATAAATAGAATGTTATATCAAAACACTGAAGCGATATGTGTTAAGGCTTTAAAAAGTTCAAAGTAACTCGCATGAGCATACCATCATGCTTATGCTAAATAAAATGGATAAAAGTTTTTGTCTCATTGGAATTCACTGCTTGATGTTTTCGCCCGCTTAGCAGGTATTCAAAGCCTCACTATGTCCCCAGTGACCAATATGCAAACGTCAAGGCTGCTGCTTCTCCAAACACACCCATCTGTCATTATGTTGCTTGGCTGGGAAATCTCAGGAGAATAGACATTGTTATCATTTTAAATATCCAGCACAGTCTTCTCTAGCCCACTTTTAACATTCATTCACTTATTCATGTTTTTCATTCATCTCAAACTCAAACCAATATGAAATTTGCTCTACTATGACCTTGTGTGAACTGGAGCCAAAGGGCGTTTACTCAATAAGTGACATCAGAATGACATGGCTAATACGTCCATTACATTTTCAAGTGCCGAATTTAAAAAACAAGCATGAAGTTGTGATGATTTCATCGACAAGTATTAATGACCACTTCAATTTGCATATTTTTATCCTGTATGATGGAGAGCCACATTGTGACATTCTCTTCATGTATTGACGCACTCTTACTTTATGTCAAAGCATATTGACCCAAGTTTAGAGAAACTGCAACGACTTTTTGTCCGGAACTCTAAAGACTTTCTGTCTGCTGTTAGCGTTAACTTTCACACTGGCCAACTGGTGATCTGACCTTTGGTCTGCTGGATTGGACTAAAAAGGACTTTTGGCATGCTACAAAGGGAAAAAGCCTCCTTACAAGTTGCAAGTTTGAAGAGTGTCATCCTCGCCATAATAGTGAATTCACACATATCCTAAAAGTTTGACACTTTGCAGTTTGCCACCCTATTTACAGCAACAAATTGTAAATGTCTCTGGTAACAAAATGGAATTTAACACCTTATTTTCCAAAGAAAATCATCAACAGACATTTCATGTACCATATGGAGTGCTAATGGTAAATAAACAAGAAAGACTGAAGGCAACAACATGTTTTGACCATGGATGTTTGCAAGCTGTCCACGGATTTGTGATGGCTTTAATCAGGATCTCCTGGAGTTCAAAAACAAACTGAGGAGGGGAACTGGAACACCAAGGTGTGAATGTGTCTTTGTCAGGGTGAGAGTTCATGGTGGCATAAGAAGAATACATTTGTTTCCTGATTGATTCTAGTCATTGTGGCTTTTGTCCTCTTATGTGTATTTAAAAAAAAACTATTTTGATGAATGTTTTATTGGTCTACGCGAGCGGCTTGTTTCATTGAAAGTTGATCCAAAAGAAAAGGGCAAAGCGATTTATTCTGTTCCAATTGTCTAATAAAACATTGTACACGAACAATAGAAGCGAACACACAAATGTTGAAGTTGATTCAGGTTGATTTGTGTATATTTACATAAAGGTAGAATTTGCTCAGTTCTAATGAGCTTTTGTGTGCTTTTGTCTTAAGCATGCATCAATAGAGTGTGTGTATAAAAAAGGTCTTGTATAAGAGAGTCTGACATTAATAGCCTCGACACTTGCCAGAGAAGGCCTGTTACACTGCTTGGGGCCTTTTCATCTAATAATGAAATGAACAGGGCATTATTTTAGGGCCAAAAGCTTTTTTGGACTTGGTTGCTGGTTATCTGCATTCTCACTCCTTTTTTAGTGTCCAACAGCACACTTAAAAGGTTAGGGGCTTGTTGTATTTTCTTTCCCTGTCAATCAGCATTGGACTTAGCTCTTTTGTCTCCGTCATTTTATTCCTTCTTTTATCTTTCTTCGGTAGTGTGTGAAGAACTCCAAATGCCCCATACTGCACATCTTTGGGTGGTCTACTTTGGTAATTCTACTGGTCAGCTGAATAACTTTGTTGTCGGTCCAGTACACGATATATTTTTGTGAGATGCTGCCATCATAAATATTGTGATATTGTCCATTATGATTATATGTTCTGGAAGAAAAAAAAAAGAAAAGATGGTTAACAAATTCCAGTTTCTTAGAAAGTACTATGATTTAATTCTAAACAGTGACTGTCAAAGGTCACAAATAGTAAATACAAGGGTCAGACTTATGCGGTCACATTTCTTCTCCCACATGAAAGTCAGATTATAGATCTTGCTTTGTAGGGCAAAGTCATGCTACAACAACAACAAAAAGCCTTCTTAAAAAAAACTTGGTAATTAAGACAATGTAGCCCAATATGATTAATTCATTCGGATGTGTGTTACAAATATTGCCCATACAATTCACGTATTTTCTTCACAAACCAAATAAAACATAAAAGTATAAACATGCGGACAATATAGCCAAATTTGAGCATTTAACTTCATTATGGAAGGATAATGCAAAATAGATGATGATAATGATAAAAAAAATAAAATAATAATGATTGTCATCATCAGAGGGAGCTCATGCAAGTCAATCCAAACGCCTGGAACTCTGCCCGGGCGTGGTGCCCGGGCTGCCTTCGGTACCAGGGGTGGCCTCGGCAGCTCCAGGGGTGGCTTTCAAAAGAGTCGAGCAGACCTCCTGGAGCTCTGCCCGGGCGTCGTTCAATGGCTGCCCTCTCAGTCACCAAATATCATCACACAGTATAACACACATTTCTGTCCTCGTCACAGGGCCTTGACATCTCCAAAATCGGTTCAAATGTTATAAATCGGTAGGCGTTTACCCACTTTTGTGAAATAGATGCCATGCAAGTATTTGGCTTTATACACTACACAGTAGATATAATAGTTTCTTTGCAAGTGATAGAAGAGACTGAGCACATATGCAGCAGCAGAAAACCCTAAAGCGCTTGTCCTTTTCTTCCCACGGAGATATAAACAGATGACATCACAGGGTGGTCCGCACTGTGCTGAGCCACGCTGAGTGGGTCTCCGCTGATCTGCCAAACAGATGGAAGTAGCAACATAATGACTGCTGGAAAGAAGGCTGCGAGCGGAGCAATTTCATACAAGTCCGACATTCATAGTTGAGACCAATGAAAAGAGATTTGTCTTTACTAGTACCTACATAAAACACAATTACTTTGAATGGCAAACTCCCGTAAATCAGATATTTATGTATTGGAAGTTTGGCTTGTCATTGATGAAAAGTGGAGAAAAAAAAACCTTAAATAAGACTTGGAACCTAAACGTTTCACATTTGTTGTTAAAAGTAGGTCAGGAGGTTCTGTCATGTGTACACAACAGTGGAGTTGGAACAATTGCTGACATTCAACTGTCTAGATTGTTTGGTTAATATATCCATCATATTAACTTGTTTCCACATTTTAAAAACATGCATCTTGGGTTAATTTAAAAGTCTAAATTGTCTGTGAGATGAAATGTGAATAGGAATGTTTGTGTTCCTAATACCTCACAATTTTTAGACTCCTGATAAACTTTAATCCCATCGCTTGATTGACATACGGATAAACCTATTGGGAGGCAATCACAGTGAATCCCCCCCCCCCCCCCCCCCCATAGCACATAGACACCAAAGCTAAGAAGCTATGAGCATAAAAAATGAGTGGGGTTGCTGAACCAAGTAAGAAGAAGCCAAACCATATCACTATCATACAGAAAGGGAGCTGGACTTTACCTCATTGACTGGGTTGACATTCCCTTTAGCACAGCACCATCTAGTGGATGCAGACCGCAACCCTAGTCAACTCCAGTTTGATGCAGGATCTTCTATTCTATGTGCCTTTTAATCTGGTGCATCCTATATATGAAATCATTTCTAAAATAAATTCAATAGAGGTGCGTTTTATAATCCAGTGTGCCTTATAGTACAGAAAATACGGTAGTATTTTCCTAGTCTTGTCTTTACGTGAATTAGCAGCCTGTTACAAAAGCAAAACTTCTTTCATCATTTAATATTCATTGTATATCATGCTAACCTGTTTTGGTCTGTCTTTGATATTTTGGGCATTGGCATATTTTAAAGGAGCGCTTTAATGTCCTTTCCAGCTACCAGTTTGGAACATCTGATCACGAGATTACAATCTCAGTATCCCAACCATAAGCGTCTATGTCCCCAGTGCCCTCAAACTGAAGTTTTCACGGACCTCCCATGTACTAACAGCTCCACACAACGTGCAAGAGGAAATGCATGTCTGCAAATCTTGTATGCTAAACGCCACTTTTAAGGAATTTCTTGTATATTTTACCCCAAAAATATTGTATTTAGTATTTTTTTTAATTGTATTTTTACTATTTCAATCATTGTTTTTATATAATAAATTGTCTGCACTCCATTAAACATATATAAACCTGAATCTGAATATTTCCACCACTGTCATTAATTACTTTCCATTTCCCCCCCC